>NC_056627.2:110495272-110848397 GCF_002870075.4 Lactuca sativa | reverse complement strand
AAGTTCCCACAAACCCCAAAATGAAGAAACAACATAACAACAGCCCAAGAACGAGATATTACCTCCAAGAGATGCGCCAACTGCAATTCAATTCGGATCCAAGCAAAGCCCCTTGCTCCAAGCCTTCAATCTCCCAAAATTCCTTCAACAATTACTTCTCCAAGCTCCAATCCACTCAACAATGGTGCTTCACCGCGATTTAGGGTTTTCTGGGGCTTTAGGGGTGATAAAGAGGCTGGGAGGAAAACATAATGTTCTTTATATAGGGCTCAACCCCGAGAATTAGGGTTTTCTCCAATCAGCGCCTACTCGCCGAGTCTTCCTCACTGACTCGCCGAGTCGGCTACTTAGCGCGCGACCCAGTCGTGACTGTACTCGCCGAGTCCATCCATGGACTCGCCGAGTCACTCTTTCACAACTTACTCTTTTAGCCCTTCAACTCTACTCTTGATGTTTCGGGATGTTACAATTCTCCTCCAATTAAATTAGGCTTCGTCCTCGAAGCCTATGGAAACTCGACTCCAAAATATTCCCATGACACGCCACTTGGCCCTAACTGGACCAGGTTCCTCCAAGCATAACCATCGAACTCGAACTCACTTCCCCTTTCCTTGCGGTGTCCTGACCACCGTCTCAAACCGGGCACCGGCTGTACCCTCTAATAATCACACTCAACAATCGAGAATTACCCGAGATGTATCACTACTCCAAATCTCAACAATCACTTGACCCATAAGGGCTAGAAAGCCATGAGCCATCGGATCCCCGATCCGAATCCCACTCTATCCATTCCGTGCTGACCGAAAGATCCACTCTTCAATCTCAGAGCAACTCCCACGAGTTCTCCTCTTGCAATGACATACGCATGCTGAACTTGCCCAGTACCCTCGGGTTGGGAAAAACCCGATGCACTGATGATATCCTCCAACATCCCCCCCCCCCCCCAGGATGAACCACTAGTACATATCCAATACCCTGATCAGAATCAAGCTGGGAGTCCCAGACTCCCTCCCTGCATTCATCCTGAGACTCTTGGCTCTACACCCACGGAACCCCTTCCGCATCCTCAGCAGAAATCCCAACATGATGTCATTCCATACCACTGTCACAGACATAGTGTTCATCCACCATACTCCAAATCATCCACTCTCACTACTATTTTCACTTCCGTGAACCAACACCCCCCCCCGGGGGTTACATACCTTTCTTTTCCCTTATCTAGGGAAACCACTAGCCAACCTTGCCACTAATCCATGTAACACACATGCTCGGGATCTGCTCGCAAGGGCCCTCGGGTCCATGCGCTACCTTTCTCCAGCAAATGAGGGTCCGACACCTCCTCCCACACAACAACTCAAAGGGTGGCATACCGATGCACTAACGATGGCTGTTGATATAGGATAACCCAACCAAAGATAAATACGTGTCGCAACTCCCTCCGAGGTCTAATACACATGCCCGAAGCATGTCTTCGAGCGTCTAAATCGCTTGCTCGCTCTGAAGTGTCCTCATACATCATCATGATAAGCTCTAGCTCATTTCTCATATCTCTCTTCGAGACTGAGCACCAGGTCAGATTTTGACTCCACAGCTGAGCCTCCAAAGGTCACCCATATCATGATCCAAATAACCCACTAACTTCCTCCCCGTGACCACTATCCCGGCCTAGGGACGCGCAAGTCACAAAATTCTCTTTTCCTCATGCGAGAAAATACGATCCAACCAAGGGTCGCCTCAACTCTGATCTATGGTTTCTGTTGCGCATATCCCTTGCCTATCTTACCGCATCTCCCGACAGAGACGGTGACCCAGTCTCGCCCCCGGTTCAACACCCAGGCTCCAGAACTCAATACTAGGGATACTCACGCCCAAAACTCTTCCACATCATACACTGATCGGAGATCATTCCATCATCACATTCTCTTGCCATCTAGTGAGTACTACGGCCCCCCGCAGTATCACAACACCCTCTAACTAGTGAGTACTACGACTCCCTGCAGTATCACAACACCCTCTGACTAGTGAGTACTACGGCTCCCCGCAGTATCACAACACCCTCTGACTAGTGAGTACTACGGCTCCCCGTAGTATCACAACACCTCCTGACTAGTGAGTACTACGGCTCCCCGCAGTATCACACCACCCTCTAACTCCACTAGCTCATGCTCCGCAGACTATCACAGGCAGCTACCCATACTCGACTCGAATACACATTCCAGACTCTAGAAACAATCGACATATCATAATGCCCACCCTTGCGAAGATCCACTCTCTTAATAATCTCCCTGGATGCCCATACTCGAAGGGCTCCCACTAGATCCGTAGATATCTGATACACCACAAATCGTTCAACTCAAGATTTACGAGTAACTCCGAAATAAGGTATCATACCCAGATACCACGGAATATCCCAACAGAACATCACAAGATCCTGCCACAACCACTGACTCCCTTACTCCCAATACCATACACTCACGACAATACATTTCCTCTGAATCCCATACTAATTTCTGATATCACACGATGCGCAACTTCAGTGCATCCAAACACTCAATTGGAATACAAGGAAGGCGCTAACCCTTCAGAACACACTGATGATCCTCCGAAACCCTTTCCACTACTGCTCCAAAATTCAAGCAAGAATACACATCCTAGCCCGGGAATTGGCTACTCGATAATCGGCTACCCATATCTCAACCCAGAAGTTCTCAACTGCCCATACCATCATTACGAGCCTTCCACTCGAGACGACTCTGACCACCATCAGATTCCTGATCATTGACCACCCGCCGTGGAGACACCCATCCTTCTCTTAGGCATATATCACATGCATTATCTCGCCCTGCACCTTTCCTTAATCACCAATGACCCTGATCTCATGAATTCAAGCCGCAGGTTCTGCATCCAACCCTTAACCGCTCTTGCACAAATCTCTGGTTCTCTCAATAAACCACTCGGTTCTCCCCCACTTAGGGTTCGAACCATCACTATCTGACACATCAACAACCTCACGAACTATTTCCACCAGCAATAACGCACCTACCCCTGGAAAGTGCTACGCAACACCCGATAATCCCCTTTAAGGAAATTATTCGATCTCATAACTCTGATCCTCAGATGAACTCTTCAAGAACTTCTCACCACGACTGTCTCTAATCGTTCCAAATATCGTACCAATCTAGCACCAAACAACTCAACTGCTCAATAACATCCCTAGCTCATAGACCGAACCACAAAATCATCGTACCCCTCACCTCAACTCATCAAACATCGCTCCAACACCGGGATCATCCCAAGAACAGGGACCCACTCCCATATTCAACACCCAACATAGATAGAAAACTCTCTGCACTGCTAAACTCGACTGAACTCCCCACTGATACCACTACAATACATCCTACTATACTCAAATAGGTGTAGTGTGGTCCTTGACTATCTCAGTCCCAACTGACTATCTGCTCATGATAAATCACTGCCTCGCGGCACACATGCTACCTGATACTCTGGGAGAAATCATCACCAATAACGACCTGCAGGGTTTACCCCCAAACCCAAAACTAAAACATCAGGCCTCTCATGTTTCACACACGAACATAAATAGCACCACTCACATAGAAGATGACCTCTCCTCTATCGACTAATTGCTCAACTCAGACCGAAATTCTCCTCTCTCTCTAACTCCTTACCAAAATACTCGGATAGGCTCTTGACTTCCCTCTCGAGGGACGCCTCTCTAAACTCAATCATGGCCTACAGGCCTAAAACCCATAGCGTCCAATCTCTACCTCATCAATCGTGACCGGATAACCAGAGAATCACAAGCATCATTCACTACGAACCATGGTACTCATCCCATGACATCTCTTCTCAATATGCTCCGGTGTATGGTACCCGAACCATAGCATCACTCCTCCATCTGCTCCGATGTATGATACTCGAACCATAACATCACTCCTCAATCTGCTCCGATGTATGGTACTCAACCATAACATCACTCCTCAATCCGCTCCAATGTATGGTACTCGAACCATAACATCACTCCTCAATCTGCTCCGATGTATGGTACTCGAACCATAACATCACTCCTCAATACGCTCATTAGAATCTTCAGAATACTCCCTGTATCAAGTATGGGTCCTCTGCTTTCAGTAGTACGGGCCCATACTACATGCCACATCTACCCATACCTTCCACACGGACTATCCCGGAGCTCCTAAGTAGCTGCTCGACCTTCTAGTTCACTAATTCCGTCGCGTGCTCGCTCCCCAGCGAAATTCTCTACCCTGCCAGTGCACTCATCTGGCTAAGGTTACTCCCTAGGCTCTTCCCAGATTCCCACACTTCTCTGCCATCAGCTGCTGAAGAGCTCCTAATGATGCCAGCCATCTACCTCCTGAATATTGTCATATTCGCTTGGTAGCTGACTCCCATCATCGAGAGTTCCACAAAGCACGAAGCAAGCAGCATTCGAGCATCGAAGAATATATATGACTCACTCTGGGTGATAACTCCGCTTGCTCTGCTCCTCCTCGGAAGTACCACCGAACTCTGCAACTCTTCCCCTCGCGGGCTCTAACTATTCCTTCTCCAAGTACCACAGTACTCATCTAGGTATCTCCCCTAGATTACTCCTCTACTCAAATCCATTAAAGGATTCCAATCAAATATTCTCTCTCATCACATACTCAAAAGCACATCTCATATCACATAAATTCCTAGGCTAAGGCATCACAAATCAGGCCACTCTAGTCCTAATATATGGAATACCTAGCCTGTCTCTAGCATGCAATAATATCTCATAAAGTGCATCATAAATATCTCATAACACAAAAGTAAGGGTATTTTGGGAAATCACCGTTCGGGCTCTGGCTGATTGTACACACTGCTCTTTCTCGTTTTCTCTTTGAAATCTTATTCGCTTTAGAAAATTATTTCTTTGAAAACTTTTCTTACGTCCTCAGTTTGAGTCCAGAATTACCCGAACGCGCATCCGAATCCCTCAAACGAAGGCTCTGATACCAACTTGTGACACCGTAAATTTCAAGACAAAATTTTCATTTAAAATAATCATTTTATTCCTAGAACACTTGTTTAAAATCTTATTCATAATCGAATTACAAAACATAGCTCCATTTTCACTTGCATAGAAAAAAAAACCAGGATCCTCCAAAATATGACTCTTTCTCTGGTGTGTACAATCAAGCCGGTGCCGTCCCGTGATACTGAAAGAAACCTGAAAACAACATAACACAAAACACTGTAAGCACGAAGCTTAGTGAGTTCCCCAAAATACCACACACATAACACATATAAGCCACTCGAGGCTATAACTCTATGGGTCCGTGCACCCAAACTCTGTGAACCCTCAGGTTCTAACTCTGTGAACCTTCCGGTTCTAACTCTAGGAACCCTTCGGTTCCAACTCTGCAAACATGCACAGCATAAATCACATAGAAGTAATGCAGTACAACACATAACATACATAGCATACAAATACTCTGTCACATAACTCTGGTTACCTACTCAAGGTAAAGTATAGTGAGAAGACTCACCTGACAAGCAGAAAGCAGATATCTCCATACTTGAATCTCGAACTCGCCACCGCCTAACACGTAAGGCAAAACTCTCATGACCATAACTCTCAAGACTAGAATCAATCCTCTCAATGCACCCTCTTAAGGGTAAAAGACTATTTTACCCCTCTCTTGGCCCAAAGGCCACATTGCTGACGAAACCCTAAAAGTCAATGGTCAACCCTTGGTCAAAATCAAAGTCCTCAGTCAAAGTCAACCCCTGACTGACCCTACTTGCCGAGTCAACCCTATGACTCGCCGAGTTCCTATAATCAGAACTTCACTCAATCCGCGACCTAACTCGCCGAGTCACTCCGAGACTCGCCGAGTCCAACAACTCTGAGTCCACTCGCACACAACTCACCGAGTCATCCCTTGACTCACCGATTCTCGACTCAACCAGGAATATCGGGACTCTTCGACAAGACTCGCCGAGTCCAAGAACAGACTCGCCGAGTCCAAGACTATCATCAACCTACTCGCCGAGTTGTTCATACAACTCGCCGAGTTCCAGGCCATCTTCATCCAACTCACCGAGTTGTTCTTCCAACTCGCCGAGTCCCAGCTCATCTTCAAGCAACTCGTCGAGTACACTCATGTGACTCGCCGAGTACCACCGGTCTGAATCCATTCAGAAGCATTCCAGGCCATGCAATTGCTCCAAAACATAGATCTAGCCTCCTACCACTCATCCATCACGTAAAGTGGCAAACTTTACGTGAATCCAAAGAGATCTAGGCCATTTGCACATTGGGCTAGGGTTTGGGACATGAAAGCTTCACTAAACACTCCAACACAGGGACTTTCATGCTCTCTGATTCTTCTCCCTTCCAGATCTGAGGTAGCAACCTCAGATCTAACCTCTAGACTTCCCATTTCATCCATAGACAAGTTCCCACAAACCCCAAAATGAAGAAACAACATAACACCAGCCCAAGAACGAGATATTACCTCCAAGAGATGCCCCAACTGCAATGCAATTCGGATCCAAGCAAAGCCCCTTGCTCCAAGCCTTCAATCTCCCAAAATTCCTTCAACAATTACTTCTCCAAGCTCCAATCCACTCAACAATGGTGCTTCACCGCGATTTAGGGTTTTCTGGGGCTTTAGGGGTGATAAAGAGGCTGGGAGGAAAACATAATGTTCTTTATATAGGGCTCAACCCCGAGAATTAGGGTTTTCTCCAATCAGCGCCTACTCGCCGAGTCTTCCTCACTGACTCGCCGAGTCGGCTACTTAGCACGCGACCCAGTCGCGACTGTACTCGCCGAGTCCATCCATGGACTCGCCGAGTCACTCTTTCACAACTTACAAGTGCGATCAGAACAGTGAAGGAGACAGGAAGTTGTTTTCGGATATGCTTTGGGGGTATATCAACTTTCGTCAAACTCTTCTTTCCCTCATACCGAAGTTGTTCAAGACTGTGAAGAAAACTACCATTGCTCAACCGAAGTGATCTCTCGCCCCAATTGACGCAAAAGGGGAGATTGTTGAGTCCAAGAGATTGCGACATTGGGCTTTGTGTTCGGTGCATTAGTACTCTCGGTTTGGGCATGTCCAACTGTGTTTGGTTTTAGGGTTTAAGTATATATAATGCATGCATGCATTATATTTAAAACTCTCTTTGATTATTACTTTGATAGATCTTGCATTGTAACCCTAGCACACCTCTAAAGTAGAAATTCACATTGAATTCTTTTGAGATGGAGCATATTAATCATTCAACACACATTTGATTCATATTTGTGTTTATCGTTTTATGTTCCTTTCATTATCCTTTGAATATCTGTTTGAATCTATCGATCTAAGAGAATTATATTCTCATCATACTTACCGAGTATGTGTCTTGCGAGCTTGTATGACTTAGGATCCATACTCGAGGTAAGTTCACCCTTAAAGTCACAAGAGCCTCCAAAAGGACAATCAATGATTGAATTTCAACAAAGATGCCACTAATGAATCTCTTTCAACTACATTGTCTTCTTTGCATGTCACACCCCGCTAATGCGGAAATACAGGGCATGGCAGTACAAAGGGTTTCATAGCAAAAGTGAAAAGACAACACCAACCATTGTATTAAAAATCATTACAAATTTACAATGAGTTTGAACAAATTTTTAAATGAAATTACAATGTAATTTGAATACAACACATGCGAATGCTCCTAAAAGTGAGGTGTCCCTAAGTGCCACTTACTCGATGATTCCTGAAATAACATGTAAAACGAGCGTCAACTATAAAAATGGTTGGTGAGTACTCAAAAGTTTATAACATATTATAGTTTGAAATCATGATAATCAGAATATTGATAACAGTTTCCATAAACAAATGTTCATTGTTAAGATAAGTAAATAAGTTTTCATGAATAGAAGTTCGTTGCTAAAGTGAGTAATAAAGTTTCCATATATAGAAATATGTTGTAAAAATGAGTAATCAGTTTGCACAAACAAAGTTCGTTGTCATCATGAGAGATAAAATATGTTGCCTAAATGAGATGCAACGCTCATATTCTCATGGTAAATAAGGTTCGTTACTAAAACGAGTAAACAAGTTTCATTGCTATAATGACCAACCAAGTTTGTTGATAAGACAAGTAAATAATTTTCCAATAATAAAAGTTCATTGCTATAATAAGTAAGTTAGTTTCAAATGTATATGAGCAAACAATGAGTTCACAACCAAGCCTGTTTATGATGCCAAATAAATATCTATGCTTATTGTTCCATAGGTTAATATGGTATCATCCACTTAAGCAATCGGGCATGTGAGGAGTTGTCAATTCCTAATAGCGCTATCCATAATGACCATTGTCTCAAAGAGTTAATGGTTGGAGTAAAGTATAAGGGAAGGGACTTAAGACAATAAGGCCTCATGTTTCGTGTTACATAAACATACATAGCAAAATTTAGCAATCAAGTTTGATACAAATCAATTTAAATATAACGAACAATAAATAGTTTTTCGGACATGCTTTTCCAGCCCAAAACAAAAAAAAATGAATATAGGGAGAGTCGTGAATACTCACAATGCTTTGAGATGATGCAAATGATTCCTTGAAATAAGTTCCCCTTGTACCACTATCGATTCATACATGATGTTACACACCAATGAGTCTCCAATCGAAATCGAATACTAGTATACTTACTACTACAATAGAATTATGCCAATATTATGTCAAAATTTAATATTGATAAGTTAAAACTATTTTTCTATGAAATTTAGATTTCTATGAATCAATTGTTATATAACAATTTAAGTGGAAATTTCTCATTATTGAAAGGTTAATATTTAACATTTTAAGAGGTGTTTCAATGATTAAATATTCAAAAACAAAATCAACTTAGTTCTAAACTTTCCTAAACTTTTTATTTCAGTTTCAAATGAAGTCAATGATGTTAAGATAAATTTTCTTGAATTTTTTATTTTTCTAACTATTTTTCACCTTTTTAATTCCTTGAATAATCATAAAATCATGGAAAAATAGTAAATTATCATGAAAACTTCTTATAATTTTTGTGCAGCTATTTTACAGATTATATAATATGAGAAAATAATAAAATGTATTTTCAAATAGTTTAACATGATTTTTCTGATTTTTATGTATTTATTCTATCAAAATAGAGATAAATATAAAACAGTTACAAAAATTTCCCAAACTTTTTGTTACTAGTGTTATTACATATATAAAAGCTGGTAAAAATATAAAAGTTGGTTTCCAACCATTTTAGTTATTTTCTTTGTTTTATTCACTTAAATAAGCATTAATTCATGAATAATTAGTAAATCCCTTTTTTTAAACTTCATATATAATGTACGTAACTTTGGAAAATTATTGAAAGTTATTTTTGAACTGAAAATCCCTATTTTTATAATTTAAGTGTGTTTAATATGAAGGAAATAATAATAAATAGTAAACAGTTAAGATAAATCCCGAAAACATTTATTCGAGGTTATAATATAATAAAAAATTTCCTGGTAAGTTTTTGTAAGTTTTGGATAAGTTTAACTATTTTCACTTATTTAATTATTTTAATATACATTAAATGATGAAAAAAAATAGTAAAAGTTATGGAAAATTCATCAAATTTTTCTGTGAAGCTTATTTAATATAAAGAAGCTTCAAAATAATAATAAATATGATCTTTAGAACTTGGAACCTGAATTTAGTTATTTATTTGTGCTTAGTAACAAAAAAAATAAAAACTAATAGTAAATAGTAATAAAAATTCTCAAACTTCATGGGGGATGTTGTTTTACAGTATAGGTCATTCATGAATTTTTCGAGAATTTAGTTAGTAATGCAAGTATTTTATATGCTTTAACACTCTATTTTTTTATTACTACCATAAAAAATAAGGAAAATATATATTGAACTGAACATTTCCAGAATGCATCTTCATATAATTTAATTTAATAAAAATCAAAAATCATTTTCTTATTTTTGATGTCGAAAAACATTCCTAAAGGCTCAATAAATTATAGAGAAAACTTGGTTCTTGTGATTTTGGTAAATATTATTGATGTTACTTTGAGAATTTTTGCAACATGTTCCAAAGGCTTTTGAATCAAGATCTTTATACTGCCACGCCTCATGTTTCCGCTTTAGCGAAGTGTGACAATAAAAAAACCAATGAAACGAAATAACTTTTCTATGAAAGATTAAGAAGTAAGGAATAGGTATCTTAGTGTAGCTGATCGTTTCTAAATACTAAGGCGAGTACCGATGTCTTTTTCCCAATGATAAAGGACAATAAAAAAAATAGTTTGTGAAACGTTTTATAGTGTCAATGCAATTTTGCGGCCTTTTATAGAGGTCAAATCGATATCCTATGTTAAGTTTTAAGTTCAAGGTGGAAACCACCTAGAGTTAAACCTCCGTGTCTCATCGTGAGTCAAATCGGGAATGCTCGCCAATTGTATCCAAGTGATTACTAGTGTCGACTCATCTACCTCCTTATGCGATGCTCCAATTCTCATCCATGTTGGTATCACAAAGCTTTTCTTATTTGTAACTCTAGTATGAAGATGACGAAGAGGTATTGAGGTATAATTGGTATATGTTTCGTCTTAAGATTATTACTAGTGTCTATCTAGCTACTAATCGTACGTCGAAAGTCAATAGCTACCAAGAAATACTCGTTTTCAGTACTAAGTGGATTGCTCCTAGAGTAGCTAGTGACATAACCTAACAGGTTAACCTAGCACTTGATGAAGGATAAGAACATTTCTAAATAAGGCATTGTGATAAAAGTGCACTTAGTTTCTAAGTGTACCTAGATGAATGCCTACAATATGCAATGACCATACGCACCCCGAAAATTTTTGTTTTTCAAAATTTTGAGTTGAAATTTGTTTTGAACATAATTCTACTATAACCGTTTCCAACATTGCATTAATTTTCCTTAATTAAGCATAGATGGCCAGGCTATACTTAATTTAAGTCCAATAACGCGTACTCGAATTACTTGTTTCAAAGTTTCTAGTAGGTTATAACTTAGCTTCTAGTTACTAAGTCTAGTATGTGTCGTGCCTATACATGCAACTAAGTTAATTCAAGTCAAGAACTGTCTCAAATTTTGACAGTTGTTACAGTCTCTCCCGATTGAAAGAATTTCGTCCTGAAACTTAATTCGTGACGTATTATATTAGAACTCAGCCGAATACAATTGTAAAGTTGGAGAGGTGGTGACTTGAAGTGTTCTTTGATTATTTTGGGTTTAATAATTATTCTCCAATTAATGATTATTTAAGAGGATAAAACAAAGAAAATAAGAAATACTAATTGAAAAATATTTTTTCTATTTTTCTCAGCTTCTAAATGTACAGTAACAGTGTTAAACAAAGTTTGGACAACTTTGGAAACAATTTTCTATTTGTTTCAATTTTTATTAGAATAAATGAACAAAAATCATAAAATCGGGTGAAACAGTTTAAAAATCCATTTTTATATTTTTTCCAACTTAATAATTCTTATTAACAATAATAAAAAATGTTTGGGCAATTTTGGAAACTGTTTTCTATTTATTTCAATTTTTATTTTAATAAATGAACAAAAATCATAAAATCTGGTTAAAAAGTTTAGAAATCCATTTTTATATTTTTTCCATCTTAATAATTCTCATTATTAGTAATAAAAAATGTTTGGGCAATTTTGGAAACTGTTTTCTTTCTATTTCAATTTTTATTATAATAAATGCACAAAAATCATAAAATTGGGTTAAAAAGCTTAGAAATTCATTTTTATATTTTTCCCAGCTTAATTATGTCTAATGGCAGTATCATAAAAAGTTATGGAATTTTATCATTTGGATGCTATTTTTCACAAATTTATATTGTCATGAAGGCTTAATATTTTGGAAAAATAGTTAATCATATTAAAAATTCAAAGGAAAATTTACGGAAGACCTCTACTATGTTTAGAATCAAAATGCAATGTTTGAGAATTTCTGGAAACTTTTTGATAATGTTTTGGCTTTTTAATTGCTTAAAACACATTTAAATGTGTTGAAATACCCTCAATTGATATTACAAAAATCTAGAAAATTAATATCCAAAGTTGTTTTAATCACTTGAGTTATAAAATTTCACCATTTCAGAAAAATGTTTGTAACTTATCAATATTAAATTTAGACACAATATTGGCATAATTCAATTGTAGTAGTAAGTATAGTAGTGTTAAATTTCGATTAGAGACTCACTAGCGAATACCATTATTGTAGGAATCGTTAGTGGTATAAGTAAAACGTAGTTCAAGGAACGATTTGCATCATCTCAATGCGTTGTGATTATTCACGACTCCCCTATTTTCAGTTTTTATGTTTTGGGGTGGAAAGCATGTCCGAAAAACTAATACTTATTCGTTGTATTTAAATTGATTTGTATCAAACTTGATTGCTATTTTATTGCTATATTTCTCTATGTATGTCTATGCAACACAAAACATGAGAACTTAATGTCTTAAGTCCCTTCCCTTACACTTTTCTCCAACCATTAACTCTTTGAGCCAATGGTCATTGTGGATAGCGCTATTAGGAATTGACAACTCCTTACTCGCTCGATTGCTTGAGTGTATGATAGCATATAATATGTGGAAAGATAAGCATAGATCTTGATAGGGCATCAGTAATAGGCTTGGTTGGGCACTTATTGGTTGCTCATATACGTTCAAACTCGTTTATTAATTTTAGCAATGAACTATGTTTCACATTATAGTAATTAACTTTGTATCTCATTATAACAATGAACTTTTGTTACTAATTACTTATTTACTTGTTTTAGCAACAAATTTGGTTGCTTCTTATAGTGACAAGCTTGTTTGCTCCTTGTAGCAATGGAGCTTGTTTACTCGTTTGAGTAACAAACTTTGTTTCCCATGAGGATATGAACGTTGCATCTCTTTTGGTTAACATACTTTATTTCCTATGATGACAATGAACTTTGTTTATACAAAGTTATTTACTCATTTTAACAATATGTTTTTATCTATGGAAACTTATATCATAATTTTGATTTCGATTCCGGAAACCAATATTACTTTTAACTTGTGAAGTCACCAACTATTTTATAGTTGACGCTTGTTTTACATGCTTTTTTAGGAACCATCGAGTAACTGGAACTTAGGGACACTTCACTGTTAGGAGCATTCGCATGCATTGTATTCCAATTTTGATTGTAATTTCTTTTAAAAGTTGTTCAAACCCATTGTAAATTTGTAATGATTTTTAATAAGATGTTTGGTGTTGTCTTTTAACTTTTGCTATGAAACCCTTTATACAGCCACGCCTCGTGTTTCCGCTTTAGCGGGGTGTGACAGAAATGGTATTAGAGCTGAAGGTTATAGAGAATATTGATTTTCGTTTGAGAACCACAACTATAGACAGAAATTTTCAAAACTTTTTACTAAACATACTACCGGTATAACTAATTCGAGTATGCATTATTGGACTTTAATTAAGTATAGCCTGGCAAACTATGCTTAATTAAGGAAATTTAATGCGAGGCTGGAAACAGTCATAGTAGAATTATGTTCAAAATGATTTTCAACTTGAACTTTTGAAAAAAAAAATTTCGGTGTGCGTACGGGCATTGCATATTATAGGCATTCATCTAGGTACAGTTAGAAACTAAGTGCACTTTTACCACAATGTCTTATTTAGAAATATTCTTATCCCTTATCAAGTGCTAGGTTAACCACTTAGGTCATATCACTAGCAACTCTAGGAGCAATGTACTTAGTACTGAGAATGGGTATACCTCGGTAGCTATTGAGTTTAGATGTAAGGTTAGTAGCTAGATATACACTAGTAGTAATCTTAAGTCGAAACCTATACCAATTATTCCTCAATACCTCTTCATAGTCTTCGTACTAGAGTTACAACTAAAAAAAGCATTTCGATACCGACATGAATGAGAATTGGAGCATGGCGTAACGAGGTAGATGAGTCACCACTAAGTAATCACTTGGATATCATTGGCGAGCATTCCTAATTTGACTCACGAGGAGATACGATGGTTTAACCCATATGTGAGATCTTATTTCTACGCTACCATTTTGCTCTAGGTTGTTTCCACCTTGAGCTTAAAACTTAACGTAGGATGTCCCTTTGACCTCTATAAATGGTCGTAAACTGCATTGACACCATAAAACGTTTTACAAACAATTTTTCTTGTCCTTTATTTTGGGGAAAAGACATCGGTACTCGCCTTAGACTCGCCTTGTACTCGCCTTAGTATTTAGGTACGATCAGCTACACTAACATACTTATTCCTTACTTCTTAATATTCCATCGAAAAGTTATTTCGCTTCATAGATTTTATTTATCATCGATAAAATATTTTACAACCACTTCATTCAACTTAGTAGACATTTCCTAACAATGTAAGTCATATTCTCGCTAAAAATATTTTAACAACTTGATTTAACTTAATACTTTTCTTCAAAACTCAATTTAACCAATATTGGTTTTAATATTGCTATTTCAAATTCATTTCAAATCCATTTCAATGCATAGATGTGCTTTTAAGGGCATATAAACCGTTTTAAACCTTGCTTACCATTTTGCAAGTTTTCGAAAAACTTAGAAACACTTTCTTTTATAAAAGTGTTTAAACTCTATGCTATAAAACTTAACATATGACACTGAAGTTCATATTATGTGAAAAAGCTTCACCGAATCTTCAAAACACTTATGTTTTGACACATTTAACAACTTTCTCATTTAGATATTGTAATTTACTTTAATGTGTTTTCTCGAAACCCAACATGATATTTTTAAAACTTTCTACTTCAAACATGTTTATAAGACATCTCTAATTCCTAAATTTCCAACATACCTCATTTGTTTATTTTATTTCAAATTAGTTTTATAATCTATAAAGTTTTTAAAATTTATAGCATTTGAAAACTTAGTGTTCAATTTTAAATTTCCAGTGATACACTCTCAACAGTGAATAATTATTCTTCTAAATATATTGAGTCTTTACCTTATCCATTTTAATCACTGTTGGACTTCAGTCTAAAAAGTCAAAATTGTCAGATTTTCAATTACCATTTGTAGGGCTTCTTCTTTTTCACAAATGGAGTTTAACTTAATTATTAACTTATGAAATTTTAGCAATCCTTAGCAAACACTTAAAAACTCTCACATGTCTATTTAATCATCAATATACATCAAATAATGAAGTTTGAAATATAACTCAACCTGGTTTTAATTCTACATATAGGTATTGTTCTTATAATTTTAACAATAGCAATCATTACCGCCACTACCTTCCTTTTTCTTTCCCCCGAACTTGATTTCTCGCTCTTCTTCTGATTTTAGATCTCGCACGGCCATAATCATAACATAATACATTGTCTAACTTTGTTTCTGTCTATTTTTCTTCTCCTGGTATCATGTTCGTATACATGTAGACTAGAAGTCTACCATTTCGTTATGAGCAATTAATACGTGTATAGTCGTAAGACATAATTTTGATTTAGTCAACTTTGATATATTCAATTACGCCTTTTATCACATACATTTTATTTTTATTACAAAATGTATAGTAAGTAAGTAATCTGTATTTACATTTGCTATTTCTTTCTAAATTCGGAAACTTGATTTAAAATACAATTTTCATTGTATTTTTCCTTTTAATTAATACACAAGATGAATACCCTTATGCTTATCATTTCTCTAAAACCGGAAAGTATATGTGAAGGATAAATTTTCTTATTTTCTTCTTCTTAAAAACATAAATATATATTTTTATAAAATATTACGATTATCTATCCTTCATATGATTTTTTTATACAATCACTGAAATGAGAATGCACTATTTTCGATGATCGATATTCTTACTCACTTCTTAAAATACCATTCTACTTTTCCATTTTCAATGAGTTCCTAAACTCTCCAATTTGTTTTCATAAATACCCTGACTCATCTTAAACTGTATTTGTCTTAACTTAGACAATTAGTCAATTTTTCAAAAAGCGTAATATCAATATTTCAATAAAAATTCCCTTAATGACGACTTAAACCTTTAACTTTAATTTATCTTTTATTATTTTACTACTTCGTTTGATCACCACTCATGCCTCTTCATTATCTTGGAATTATTAAACATTTTGATAATAGTGAGATTACCTATCGTTTCTAATCACTCAAATTGCTATCTAGACAAGGTGATTTAATTTATCATAAACTTGCACCTCCTTTGTTAAAAACAACGACTCTCTAACTATATTCTTCAATTACGGTTCTATTATAGTAAGAGTATCCATAGTAGAAATTATAGCTTCGGAATCCTCGATCATTTCGTAACTTCTTTTGTAGACGACGCTTAAATAGACTTTACATTCGAGATGTACCAAGACTTCGTTACTTACCCTCAGTACGTATCTTTAGGAACTTACCCTCGATCGCTTCTCTTTCATTCGTTGTAACCCTTTTTATTTAGGAATATATCTTTTCCAAATTCAGTGGCCAACTTGGAAGTGAAAAAATTGTTCTTAATCCCTACTTAATTAGACGGTGAATTTACACTTAGTGCCGATTAGAGCACAACTTAAGAATCAATGCACACTGAGCACACAATGTAGTTGGTGCTTCAGCAAAACTTATAGCCTTCTCTTAAGTTAGAAAATATCTAACTATATAATCTTTTTCAACTAGGTCGCTATGGTTGGATCATGATTTCCATGATCCTAATTTCTCGCAATCTAGACTGTAGAACTTGAATTAAGGAAACATCAATTTGATTATAGTTAAAGAGTTGGGCTCTTCCCTTGAGGAATTAGCCCGAAATAATCAAAGAGCTCTTCAAGTCACCATCTCTTCAATTATACAATTGTATTCGGCTGAGTTCTAATAGAACACGTCACGAATTGAATTTCGGGACGAAATTCTTTCAATCGGGGGAGACTGTGACAACCGTCAAAATTCGAGTCAGTTATAGATTTGACTAAAATTTGTTGCACATATAGGCATGACACATACTAGACTTAGTAACTAGAAGCTAAGTTATAATCTACTAGAAACTTGGAAACAATTAGAAACGATGGACAATGCACTTAGATTTCACATGGTTATGTGAAGTTTTACAACTACTTAACTGTAGAGACTACCCATATTCGGTTCACTCTTTGACTCGAAAACCTTTACATGAATCATATACAGACATCATGCACTTGACCTAGTGGTATAAATTAGGTCCGAGTCTCCTAGGAACTTAAGTTAAAGTTGAAGACTAGGACTAGTATACTTGATTCCTCAATTTCGCTTGAATATCGGAATCACTACATAGAATGCCAATAAACCAATAACAATAAATTACAAACATTATTTTTAACTAGAAAAGAGTTATGAAACTCTAACATAAATTGAAATCTCAAATAATTCATTTTATTTTGATATCCAAATATTTACAAACTCTCAAAAACCCTAAATGCCCTAAAAACCTAAATTTATTAAACTTGACCTCTAAAATTCAATTAAAGTAATTATGAACCTTACAAGATCAATTTAAAATAACTAAATTGAAGCAAATATAATCAAGGAAAATAAAAATTGATGTCATTAACATTTATCCATAATTTATAAGGTAAATAGAAAATCAAGGATTTTTATAAATAAAAACTAGACAAATGCAACTTTCATAAAAATATTGAAAATTTTATAAAATTTAGAGGGAATTCATTTAAATTAAATGAAAGAGAGAGGGATTCTCTTTAAAGAATCGGCCCCTCCTTCTCCCAAGAGAACCATTTCCAACACATTAACTCATTTCCTTTCTCCTTCACTCTCTCTCACACTCTCTATCACCAACTTCACTCTCTCTCTTCTCCACCCTCTAAACCACAAAAATTCTAGAGAATAGGACCCAAAAACACTCCTTAAACTTGAAATGTTCATCATCTAGGAGTGTTCTTAAAGGTAAACCCGAAAATCCTTCAATCTCCTTCACTTTTCTTTCTAGTTTTAAAGGCTTTTCTTACACTTTCTCCTTCTACTCCATTCTACTGTAAAATCATGAAAAATTGCTCAAACTCATGGTTTTGATAATGATGGTGGTAGGATTTCACCCAAAAACAACATGCATGTTGTAAATGGTGAAATCCAAGGACCAAAACCTAAGTCAAGATCATGAAAATGCACTTTTCTACATGTTTTTGTGGAAAATCACCACATGCACTCTATGTTTTCTTTCAAAAATGATTTTTGAACATTTCAAACTCATTAATGGTCTTCAAAACAACATGCATGTGATGATCTTCAAGCTTAGATGCTTGATGACCAAAGTTTGTTGTTAAAAGCTTTCAAATATGTTCAAAATGTATTTATTCCCAAATACATATCCAAAACATGTTTTCTAATCAAATCCAAATTTTCCTAGAATTTCATCAACAAAATGAGATGTTCTACAAAGTTTCAGAAAATAATTCGTATTTCTCGAATTATTATATTTATTGCAATAAATTAGGTCAATAATTCATACAAAATATTTTCTGAGGTTTATAAATCCTATGTAAATTTGTGGATGACCCCCAGAGTAAATGATAACATCTCAATGAGTTTCATCGATTTTTGTTATTGTTTGCTATGGTTTTGATTTTTCTTTTTGTTTAATTGAAATAAATCATAAAACCACTTTAAGGAATGTGAAAAGGCTATATAAGATTTTTAGCAGATTCTACCTAATATGGAGTCCTCAGAAAACTATTTTCAGTATTTTTCAAAATACATTCCTCTTTTTCCCCTACTTTTGTATTTATAATGGACTAATAATGGGAAAAACATTTCTACTCATCCAAAATTCATGAAAATTTACCAGCCCGTCTTATAATATATTATAGCTCTAACTAAAAATTTGGATGATTTTTCTATTCAGTATGCTACTTTTCGTTTATTTTATAAGATTAAATACATTTAAATCCACAAAATTGGATTACACTATATAAAAATCACCATTGGGATTTTTCCCATATTATTTACAGTGTAAATAAAGTTTGTAAAAATTTTGGTAATTTACTTTAGCTTTTTAATAATTATTCTCCAATTAATGATTATTTAAGAGGACAAAACAAATAAAAATAGAAATACTAATTGAAAAATATTTTTTTTATTTTTCACAACCTCTAAATGAATAGAAACAGTGTTAAAAAAAAAAGATTGGGAAGTTTTGGAAACTGTTTTCTATTTATTTCAACTTTTATTAGAATAAATGAACAAAAATCATAAAATCTGGTTTAAAAGTTTAGAAATACATTTTTATATTTTTTCCATCTTAATAATGCTTATTAACAGTAATAAAAATAGTTTGGGTAGTTTTGGAAACTTTTTTTCTATTTATTTCAATTTTTATCATAATAAATGCACAAAAATCATAAAATAGGGTTAAACAGCCTAGAAATCCATTTTTATCATAAAAGTTATGGAATTTTTATCAATTTGATGCTATTTTTCACGAATTTATATTGTTATGAAGGCTTAAAATTTTGGAAAAAAGTTAATCATATTAAAAATTCAAAGGAAAATTTTTGGAAGACCTCTATTGTGTTTAGACTCAAAATGCAAAGTTTGAGAATTTTTGGAAACTTTTTGATAATATTTTGGCATTTTGAGAGTTTAAAACACATTTAAATGTGTTGAAATACCTTCAATTGATTTTACAAAAATCTGGAAAATTAATATCCAAAATTGTCTTAATCAAATGAGTTATAAAATTTCACCATTTCAGAAAAATGTTTGTAACTTATCAATATTAAATTTTGACACAATATTGGCATAATTCAGTTGTAGTAGTAAGTATACTAGTGTTAAATTTCGATTAGAGACTCACTAGCGAATACCATTATTATAGGAATCGTTAGTGGTACAAGTGGAACGTAGTTCAAGGCACCATTTGCATCATCTCAATGCATTGTGAGTATTCACGAGTCCTCTATTTTTCGGTTTTTATGTTTTGGGTTGGAAAAGCATGTCCAAAAAACTATCATTTGTTCGATGTATTTAAATTGATTTGTATCCAACTTGATTGCTATTTTATTGCTATATTTCTCTATGTATGTCTATGCAACACGAAACATGAGAACCTATCGTCTTAAGTCCCTTCCCTTACACTTTTCTCCAACCATTAACTCTCTGAGCCAATGGTCATTGTGGATAGCATTATTAGGAATTGACAACTCCTCACTCGCCCAATTGCTTGAGTGTGTGATACCATATAATCTATGGAACAATAAGCATAGATCTTGATAGGGCATTAGTCATAGGCTTTGTTGGGCACTCATTGTTTGCTCATATACACATAAACTCGTTTATTAATTATAGCAATGAACTATGTTTCACATTATAGCAATAAACTTTGTATCTCATTATAACAACGAACTTTTGTTACTAATTACTTATTTACTTATTTTAGCAACAAATTTGGTTGCTTCTTATAGTAACAAGCTTGTTTGCTCCTTGTAGCAATGGAGCTTGTTTACTCGTTTGAGTAACAAACTTTGTTTCCCATGAGGATATGAACGTTGCATCTCTTTTGGTTAACATACTTTATTTCCTATGATGACAATGAACTTTGTTTATACAAACTTATTTACTCATTTTAACAATATGTTTTCATCTATGGAAACTTATATCATAATTTTGATTTCGATTCCGGAAACCAATATTACTTTTAACTTGTGAAGTCACCAACTATTTTATAGTTGACGCTTGTTTTACATGCTTTTTTAGGAACCATCGAGTAACTGGAACTTAGAGACACTTCACTGTTAGGAGCATTCGCATGCGTTGTATTCCAATTTTCATTGTAATTTCTTTTAAAAGTTGTTCAAACCCATTGTAAATTTGTAATGATTTTTAATACTATCGTTGGTTTTGTCTTTTAACTTTTGCTACGAAACCCTTTATACTGCCACACCTCGTGTTTCCGCTTTAGCGGAGTGTGACAATAAATAAAACCAATGAAACAAAATAACTTTTCGATGAAAGATTAAGAAGTAAGGAATAGGTAGATTAGTGTAGCTGATCGTATCTAAATACTAAGGCGAGTATAAGGCGAGTACCGATGTCTTTTTCGCAATGATAAAGGACAATAAAAAAAATTGTTTGTGAAACGTTTTATAGTGTCAATGCAGTTTTTCGACCTTTTATAGAGGTCAAAGGGATATCCTATGGTAAGTTTTAAGCTCAAGGTGGAAACCACCTAGAGCTAAATTGTAGCATAGAAAGAAGGTCTCACATATTAGTAATAATGGGTTAAACCTCTGTGTCTCATCATGAGTCGAATAGGGAATGCTCACCAATTGTATCCAAGTGATTACTAGTGTCGAATCATCTACCTCCTTATGCGATGCTCCAATTCTCGTCCATGTCGGTATCAGAAAGCTTTTCTTATTTGTAACTCTAGTACGAATATGACGAAGAGGTATTGAGGTGTAATTGGTATATGTTTCGTCTTAAGATTATTACTAGTGTCTATCTAGCTACTAACCGTACGTCTAAAGTCAATAGCTACCAAGAAATACTCATTCTCAGTACTAAGTTGATTGCTCCTAGAGTAGCTAGTGATATAACCTAATAGGTTAACCTAGCACTTGATGAAGGATAAGAACATTTCTAAATAAGGAATTGTGATAAAAGTGCACTTAGTTTCTAAGTGTACCTAGATGAATGCCTACAATATGCAATGACCATACGCACACCGAAAATTTTTTTTTTCAAAATTTCGAGTTGAAAATTGTTTTGAACATAATTCTACTATAACCGTTTCCAACATCGCATTAATTTTCCTTAATTAAGTATGGTTGGCCAGGCTATACTTAATTAAAGTCCAATAACGCGTACTCGAATTACTTGTTTCAAAGTTTCTAGTAGGTTATAACTTAGCTTCTAGTTACTAAGTCTAGTATGTGGTGTGGCTATACATGGAACTAAGTTTATTCAAGTCAAGAACTGTCTCAAATTTTGACAGTTGTCACAGTCTCTCCCGGTTGAAAGAATTTCAACCCGAAACTTAATTCGTGACGTATTCTGTTAGAACTCAGCTGAATACAATTGTAAAGTTTGAGAGGTGGTGACTTGAAGTGTTCTTTGATTATTTTGGGTTGATTTCCTCAAAGGAAGAGCCCAATTCTTTTGCTATAATTAAATTAGTGTTTCCTTAATACGAGTTCTCTCATCTAGATTATGGAAAATTTGGTTCATTGAATCAGGATGCAACCATGGTGACATAGACGAAAAGATTATCTAATTAGATATTATCTGAATTTAGAGAGCACTATAAGTTTGGCTGAAGCACCAACTACATTGAGCGTTAAATCCACATTGATCCTTAAGTTGCATTCTAAATCAGCACTTAGTGTAAATTCGCCGCCTAATACAGAAGTGATTAGGGGCAATTTGCTCACTTTCATATGGGCTACTAAATGTGGAAAAGTTATATTCCGAAATAAGAAGGGGGTAGAACGAATGAAAGAGAAACAATCGAGGGTAAGTTCCTAAAGATATGTGCTAAGGATAGGCAACGAAGTTTTGGTTCATTTCAAACGTAAAGACTATTTAAGTGTCGTCTACAAAATAAATTATGAAATGATGTAGGATCTTCGAGGATATAATTAATACTACAGTTAATCTTACTATAATAGAACCATTTTCGAAGATTATATAATTACAGAGTCATTGTTGCAAATGGAGGCGATGAAAGTTTATGATAAATTAAATCATATTGTGTGGATAACAATTTGAGTGCTTAGAAATGATAATTAATCTCACTGTTATTAAAATGTGTAATAATTCCATGAAAATGAAGATACATGTGTGGCGATCAAACGAAGTAGTAAAATAATATAAATATTAATTAAAGCTAAAGGTTTAAGTCATCAATAAGGCAATTTATACATCAATATATTGATTACTCTTTTGAAAAATTGTCTAATTGTCTAAGTCAAGACAAATATAGTTTAAGAGGAGTCAGCGTATTTATGAAAACAAGTTTCAGAGTTTAGGAATTCACTGGAGATTGCAAAGTAGAATGCTATTTTAATAAAGGTGTAAAAATATCGATCATTGAAAAATAGTGCATTCTCAATTTAGTGATTCTACAAAAACAATCATTTGAAAGATATATAATCGTAACATTTAAAACATATGAAATGTATTCTTCACACATTTTCTGGATTTTGAAAAATGATAAGAACAAGAGTAGCCCCCTTGTGTATTAATTGTAAGGGAAATAAATTCAAAATTACGTGTTTAATCAAAATTTTAAATTTAGAGCAAAAGTAGCAAATGTAAATAAGGATTACTTGTTTTATAGTATATTTGAAAATAAAAATAAAAAGTATAAGATAAATCGCGTATTTGAATATACCAAAGTTGATTAAATCAAAATTACGCCTCACGACTATACACGTATTAATTGCTCAAAATGAAAGGGTAGACTTCTAGTCTGTATGTGTACGAACAAGGTACCAAGATGTAACGCCCGGGTTTCGAGGCTAAACATTTTTAGACGATGTAATAGTCTATGTCAACTATTGTAACTCTTTTTGAGATAATAAAGATGAAATATTTGAATACTATGTGAATTATGTGTATTTAGGTGCTTATTACTTATTTATAAATGTGTAATAAATAAAGAATAAAAATAAGCGTCAAAATCAAAGTGTGAGATAAGCCCAATATCTTTAAATAAAGTTGTAGCGGTCGAAACAAGGATTCTGGGGATATAAAGAACACCGAAATCCAAGTTATAATGAAAAAGTGATGACTCGTCGAAGTTTCACGACAGAACCGACGCGACATCGTGAAGCGTAAATAGTGAATTTACGATAGAGCGACTTTTAGCCTTAGCGATCTAAAAAAAGTTGTAGAATATGTTCAATCGAGAGCGTCCATAAAAAGAACGCGCAAATCTAACTTCGTATGACGAAGTTATGATTTTTCGAAGTTTTGGCTTAGCGGTGTACAACCCGAAGTTCGAATATTAGATCAAGCAGTTTTTAGCCAACACAACCTAAACGAGAATCGAAGGTCTCGTTAATAGTAGCATAACGATAAAATTACAGACGAAAACGGACGTCGGATAAAGAAGTTATGAGAATTTAACGGACCAATCTTGTCCCGACCTATGGAATAATATAACTTTTAAAATAAACTTAAAATTAGCCGACGGGTCCTAAACGAAAGTTGTAAAGTATGTTTCCGCCTTCACGTGGATATAAAGAAAATAAAAAATGGAGCTTGTATGAGGAAGATACGGATTTTTGAAGTTTGGAATCGAAATCACGAAGTCTGATGCGAGATGGATGACGTGGCCTCATCGCAGTCGTCCATCGCTGATCGCAGAGCACCCTTCGGATAACGCCACGTCGCCTCGCTTCGCCCTACGCCCCACGTCCAAGGTTGGTACGCCCAACGTAGCTTTGATCCTTATCCTCTTCCGAAGTGCGAGACACCTGGACGCAGCTGTACCCTATCCGAAGCTACGTCCAGCGTTCGTCCGAGGAGCTGCGCCTATAAAAGGGCTGCGAAGGCTGCCGAGGAAATCACAGCAAAACTCATTCTTTCTCTCACTACTTACTCTCTCTAACAAATTTTAACCCCCCCCCTAAACCCTAGTAAAAACCCCTAGCACCCAAAGGAAGCCCCGAGGCTCCAGGAGTCCCGAGAAAAAGGGTCTTTCGGTTTCGAAACGCTATTCCTAAGAAATTTTCTTTAAAATCCGCTGTAAGTGAGCTACGCCTAAGAAATTTTTAATATAGCTTTTAAATAATTATAGTAATGTTATTAGGTCCTTAAAATAATTATTTGGGCTAATATTATGAGTTATATAGCGTGTCATTTAACGTTTAAATAATAATAATAATAATAATAAGTAGACTATTAATTAGTCGCGGTTAACGTTAGACTAAACCCTAGTGGTACTGATACTAGGTTTTGTGGAGGGAAATTTATTTTGAGATAACGAAGCGCCGTGCAATTGCAGAGTCACCACCAAATCAGGTGACTGCATAGTTACTTTCATCTTACACATAGATATGAAGTATTTTATATAAATTACGTGCTGTGTGTGCATATTATCTGTATACTTGCTATCTATGCTAGATGAACGATTTTATACATGTTTTAAATGATTTATACTGTATATATGTATTTTATATCTATAAAATGTGTTGGGTAAAACATGGGTAGATGTAATACTTGCTGTGTGACAAAATAAAATAATGAGAAGCCTCATTATAGATGTTATTGTTGATCCAGTCATCTAGCGGAGTATAGATGACGACCACAGACTATTCTAGACAGTCCAGTGGAACGCTAGCAGACTCGCAACCTGTAGGTGTTTATTTGAATTGTGTGCTCACCAGGTGTACTCCATCCCCCATATGGTTGCCTTAAGGACGTTTATTGCTGAAGATTCCCCTTAGCAGTAGTGTCCATCCCGATGATGATCCTTAGGCTAGGTCCCTTATGATAGGTGTTTAGGGACGTAATGAGAGGATAATGGGAATGGGTAATCAGTTTATTGTTGACTGATGAAATTAATAAAATTACTTATTGTGGGTTGAAAACCCTATGTGCTCACTAGGCTCCCAACCCTGACCCACTCAGTTTCTTGTATTATAGGTAGTGGCGCATGAGCATAGATGTGATGTCTTAGGATGAGAGATTAAAGGATTTTAGGCCTATAAATACGGAATAATGTAGTAAGGACTATATTGTATTTTTTTATGCTTATGATCTATATCGCACATGGCATCCCGAGTCTTTTTAATGAAATACATTTCTATGAAAATGCTTTTGATAAATCTTTATCATATTTTGTTTTAGGAAAATTTCCGCAACACTTTTATTTAAAATGTTACTTTGATTTTCAAACAAGGCATAAACAAAAACGGTCTTTTCTAGCCGTGAAAATGAGGATGTCATAGTTGGTATCAGAGCATTAGTTTAAGCAAACTAGGAATTTGTAGGATTTCTAGACTTAAACTTAGAATGTTAAGCGATGATTGTGAGCTTTGAGCACTATCTTATTTTAGGAATTATGCCTAAAATGCTTTTATGTGCTAAATGCTTTGTCTTATATGTTGTTATTTATTTGGATCTATGTTCTGTTGCCAACTGGATCTGGAAACCTTATGTGTTTAGGATTCTAAACGTACGAATGCGATATTAGAACTAGCATGTAAACATTTTGGAGACATAAGGATGATTTAACGTCTATCCTAAATAAAGATCTAAATTCACCTTATTCGGTGTATAGATCAAAATGGAGAGAACCCGTAGCGGAAACATGAATGCCAGTGGGAACCGAGATCAACCCCCAGTGATTCAGCAAATACCAGTCGTAGTAGATGTTGCACCTGAGCTAATCACCATGGCTGGAGTACAAGCCATGATGTGGGCTATGTTAGCTGAACAAAGGGAAGAAATGAGGCGGATGATGCAAGAGAATAGGGATGAAGCCACCGTGACCGTTGTGCAACAGGAGCCGATTCCCGAACAATCGGAGGAAGGAAACTATAGTATATCAGTGGGCCAAGATGATCTGCCAGTTAATAGGAGAAACGGCCAAGATGATGTAGTCGAGAGAAACGGATGCAAGTACAAGGATTTTCTGACTTGCAAGCCATTGACTTTCACTGGAAAGGAAGATCTGATCGGAGTCATGGATTGGATCTCAGAAATGGAGTTAGCTTTTATGACGTGCGGTTGCAGAGGCAAGCTGTAAACCACCTTTGCAGTGCGTCAGTTTCGAGGAGGTGATGTGCGTTGGTGGAATACCCTGGGGAAGGCTTTGAGCCCTAATGAGCCCCTGCAACTGACATGGGCAGAGTTTCTAGTGCAATTCAAACAAAAGTACTGGTCAGCTCAAAACTTGCTCGAGCTAGAGAACCAGTTCCTGACCCTGAAGAAGGGAAGCATGTCAATCGATGAATACACGAACAACTTCATAGAAAAGTTGGAGTTTTCCTTGCGTCTTGTCCTGGATGAATTGAAAAAGATCGAAAAGTACGCTAAGGGACTCCCATGGGAGTACGCGGTGCCAGTGCGTCAGGCACATACTCTGGAGGCATTTATCTGGGTTGCCAAGTATGTGGAGGATATGATTAAGGGAAGAGCTGCCAGCAAGATTGAGGTTGGCAAGAAGAGGAAATTTGAAGGGTCCGCTAAACCCAACAAAAAGAAGAGCATGTTCGGTTCAAAGAAGTTCGGGGGAGGAGGAAATGAATCGAAATGGTGCGAGAAGTGCAAGAAGAAGCACTTGGGAAAATGTAGCGACGAAGTAACCTGCTACAAGTGTGGGAAACGGGGCACTATGCTAATGAGTGCGCCATCAACAAGAGGGTGTGCTACGAGTTCCGTGAAGAAGGGCACATCGCCAAGGATTTCCTGAAGAAGAAAGACGCTGCAAGGCCCAACATTCCACCGAAGCCGAAGGTGAGAGCCTTCCAGATGACACTCAAGGTTGCGAAGGAGGCAGCAGACATCGCTTCAGGTACCTTTCTTGTAAATGGTTTGCCTTCCAATATACTATTTGATTCTGGAGCCAACCACTCCTTTGTGTCGTGTAAATTTGGTGGGAAACTAGCATTACCTGTAGAAAAACTTGATAATGCCCTGATCATAGAAGTTGCCAGTGGCAAGTTCGTACCTGTTAGTAATCGTATTAGGAACGTAGTCATCGACCTAAATGGAAATGAATTCCACGAAGAGTTGTTGCCCATAGATTTGAACTGTTTTGACATCGTTTTAGGAATGGATTCGCTTAGCGCTAACGATGCCGAGATATTATGTCGAAAGAAGATAGTTACGGTAAATCCCCCTGGATAGGAGTCATTTATGGTGTACGGGGATAAACGCAGAGTAAATTCTAGAAACATCTCCCTGATGAAAGCCAGAAAATGTTTATCCAAAGGATGTGCATCATATTTGGCATTTGTGATTGATTCTAAGAAGGAAAAGAAGGAGGTGCAGAATATACCGATCGTATGTGATTATCTGGAAGTCTTTCTCAAAGATCTTCCCGGATTACCACCTGATAGACAAGTGGAGTTTCGGATAGACTTGTTACCAGGTACAACACCGATAGCAAAAGCACCTTACCGATTAGCAACGACGGAGATGAAGGAGCTTATGACGCAACTTCAGGAGCTGTTGGACAACGGTTTCATTCGACCTAGTTCATCACCCTAGGGAGCTCTGGTGTTATTCGTAAAGAAGAAGGACGTGAGCATGAGAATGTGTATAGACTACCGAGAGCTGAACAAGGCAACAGTCAAGAACAAGTATCCATTGCCAAGGATTGATGACCTATTCGATCAGCTGCAAGGTTTGAGCTATTTCTCAAAGATCGATCTTTGGTCAGGATATCATCAGTTGAAAGTGAGAGATCAGGATATTGAGAAGACTGCATTTAGAACGAGATATGGACACTACGAGTTCTTGGTTATGTCATCTGGACTAACCAATGCTCCAACAGCATTCATGGATTTGATGAATAGGGTTTGTAAACCATTCCTCGATAAATCCGTGATAGTGTTCAACGACATTCTGATCTACTCAAAAAGCCAAGAGGGGCATGGAAAGCATCTACGAGAAGTACTAGAAGTGCTGAAGAAGGAGAAGCTTTATGAAAAGTTCTCCAAGTGTGATTTTTGGATCCGAGAAGTCCAATTCTTGGGTCATGTTGTTAACCAGGAGGGAATAATGGTTGACCTGACAAAAATCGAAGTTGTAATGAAGTGGGAACATCCAAAGAGTCCCACAGAGATTCGAGGCTTTCTTGGATTAGCTGGATATTACCAAAGATTTATCCAAGGCTTTTCTTTGATAGCTGCTCCATTGACAACGTTGACCCACTGAGGAGCTACATATTCATGGAATGAGAAACACGATGAGGCATTCGAGAAGCTAAAGAAGAAGTTATGTGAAGCACCGATTCATTCTCTACCCGATGGAGTTGAAGACTTTGCGGTATACAATGACACATCTAGAGTCGGGTTGGGTTGTGTTCTGACTAAAAGAGAAAAGGTGATAGCATATGCGTCTCGACAGTTGAAGGAGCATGAAAAAAACTACCCCACTCACGATTTGGAGTTGGCATGAATAGTTTTTGCCTTAAAGATATGGAGACATTACCTCTATGGCACGCAGTGCAAACTTTTCACTGATCATAAAAGTCTCCAGTATCTCTTTAATCAGAAAGAATTGAACATGAGGCAACGACACTGGCTAGAATTACTCAAGGACTACGACTGTGAGATACTTTACCACCTTGGTAAAGCAAATGTTGTCACTGATGCTCTCAGTCGGAAAGTCAATCTTGAAAGGAAAAGGCCAAAAGCGTTGAGAATTGAAGTCGTCTCGACGATTGTGGAAAGCATCAGGAACGCTCAAGAAGAAACTTTAGAGAAGAATGACCGAAAAGAAGAAGATTTGGGAAAAACTTTAGTGTTCGGTACAAACAGTCGAGGACTGAAGGTATTCCAAGATCGGATTTGGGTACCTAAGACGGGAGGAATAAGAGATCTTCTGATGGAAGAAGCGCACAAGACCATGTACTCAATCCATCCTGGTATCACTAAAATGTATAGGGACCTAAAACCCTACTACTGGTGGCCGACGATGAAACTCGACGTTGCGAAGTATGTGGCCGAGTGTGTGACATGTGTAAGAGTTAAGGCACAACATTAGAAACCGTATGGGACTTTAGAACCTTTACCTATACTCGTGGGTAAATAGGAAGACATCACCATGGATTTTGTGACTAAACTGCCCTAGACGAAGAACGGTCACGACATGATTTGTGTAGTCGTGGATCGTTTCACTAAGAGTGCACACTTCATAGCAGTCAACGAGAGGTGGTCTACGAATAAGCTCGCAAATGCTTACGTGAAGGAGATACTAAAACTTCACGGTGTTCCTATAACGATTGTATCCGATCGTGATAGTCGTTTCACGTCGAGGTTTTGGAGGAGTCTACAAGAGGAACTGGGTACGAAGTTGTGTCTGAGTACAGCTTACCACCCATATATTTAATTAGTTATCTTTTGATCACTTAATTAATTCTAAATTAATTCTTGATCAAACCAATCAAATAATATTATTAATATATTAGAACTTATAATATATTAATAATCTCCAAGTGTTATTTCTCTCATTTAGTCTATCCAATTGCATGGTGCCATGCAACCCAAATGGACCATGCCGGGTCGGGTCAAGTACTTACCAGAGATAGTTATGGACTTAGACACCTTATCCAACAGTCTCCCACTTGGATAAGTCGAATAACTATTACTACAGTACTTTAGGAACCGATCGGAAATTTTCGCTCTTTCAAGGTCTCTTGGAACTGAGAAGATGTTGATACGCCATTTAAGATAAGTGATCATATAATCCTCTGTTCTAGATATCAGCCGGACAAATACATGGAACACTGTCTTACTTATTGTCTAGCAGTTTGTTTCCCGATTTCCGATTTGTTTGACAATGAACTTAATTAAACACATCAACTTAGTTCTGACCGGTCCGATACATAGGTCAAAACAAAATCATCGATGGGCCCAGATATCAGCTTCTAATCCAAGAAGGAACAGATAAACTTCGACTCATATGTTTGTTCTACCACTCCTTGAATTATACACAAAATCACGTTTTATAACATCGAGTTACCAATGCATTTTCGTACAATCAATGCATAACCAACTCGTAAGTAACAAATCATATCTCTTGGTTTGAAGACTTATATGATATTACCGTCTCACGATCATTCGATATAAATTCCATGAAGTGATTCCCGTGAGCGTGGGTTGAGTCCAATGCTCAGAACTTATGAGCACTCATGTTTGTTGTAGCCATATCCAACACCTTAGACCTCTGCAACCAATCATGACAGTCTTGATTCATACCTACTTCCAACATATGACCGACTGTGGAGGTTTGAATAATATGATATACCAAACATAATTATTCTGGAAGTCAAAACATGAAAAAGAAATATAGTAAACGATCGACAAGAGATAGCAACACTTTACTCATAAATAAAACACCTTTTCTTCATCATCTAATGTCAATTACACTTTACAAATTTCGAGGTTATCTAACTACTAAATCTAATATCATCCTTTAGCAAATGCTCTGAGCATGCTGGAGATGCTTAACCCGAGTCAGTCCGTTCGTGAGGGGATATGCTAGATTCTCATCCGATGATACCCTCTTTGCCATGAGGAGTCCTTCTTCTATTCGATGTCTGATAAAATGGTATTTTCTGTCGATGTGTCTGGATCTCCCGTGATCCCTTGGTTCCTTGGCTAAGGCAACAACGATTTCACTATCATAAAAAGTTTCCATTGGCTCTTTAATAGCTGGTACAACTCCAAGGTCTCCAATGAAGTTCTTCAGCCATATCGCCTCCTTTGCTGCCTCGCTAGCTGCAGTATACTTTGATTCACAAGTTGAATCATCCAATGTCTCTTGCTTGGAACTCTTCCAAGAAATTGCTCCTCCGTTTAGGGTAAAGACCCAGCCTGACTGAGAGCGGAAATTATCCCTATCAGTCTGAAAGCTAGGATCACTATACCCTACAACACTCAAGTCATCACTCCCACCGAGGGTAAGGACCCAGTCCTTAGTCCTCCATAGGTACTTGAGGATATTCTTTACCGCAGTCCAGTGTGCCTTGCCAGGGTTCCCCTGATACCTGCTAACCATGCTCAGGGCAAAGACTACATCAGGTCAAGTACACGTCATAGCATACATGATCGATCCTACAGCCGAAGCGTAAGGTATTCGACTCATTTCTGCTATCTCAGCCTCAGTGCTAGGGCTTTGTGTCTTACTCAATCTGACATTACTCTGGATGGGTAACTCTCCTTTCTTGGAGTCCTGCATGTTGAATCTCTTCAGCACCTTATCCAAGTAGGTACTCTGACTAAGTACAATTAGTCTTTCACTCCGGTCTCTCAAGATCCTTATCCCTAGAATATAGGCAGCTTCTCCTAGTTCCTTCATAGAGAAACACTTCCCAAGCCAGGACTTAACTTCCTGTAGAGTTGGGATGTCATTTCCTATGAGTAGTATGTCATCCACATACAATACCAAAAAGCTAACTATACTCCCATTAGCCTTGACATACACACAAGATTCATATTCACTCCTAGAAAAGCCAAATTCCTTGACTTTCTCAACAAAGCAAAGATTCCATCTGCGAGGTGTTAGCTTTAATCCATAAATGGATTTCTCAAGCTTACACACTCTATTAGGGTACTCGTTGCTGACAAAACCTTCTGGCTGACTCATGTAAACATCTTCAACCAACTTTCCATTAAGGAAAGCGGTTTTGACATCCATTTGCCATATCATAGGCATGAAATGCAGCTTTGGCTAACAGAACCCTGATAGACTTAATCTTGGCCACTCGAGAAAAGGTCCCATCATAATCAACTCCTGGAGTTTGTGAGAAACCCTTTGCAAACAGTCGCGCCTTATAAGTGTGTACTTTACCATCCATGTCGGTCTTCTTCTTGAAGATCCATTTGCACCCTACTGTCTTACGACCTGGTACATTCTCAACCAAGTTCCAAACTTGATTGTCATACATGGATTGTATCTTGCTGTCCATTGCCTCTTTTCACTTGGCTGGCTCAGGGCCTGCCATGGCTTCCGCGTAACTGTTAGGTTCATCCAGACCTATCAGTGTTTCATCACTGATAAGTGTATCACCTTCTGCAGTAATATGGAATCTATAGTAATGCTCAGGTGCATTCCTAATCCTTGTGGAACGCCTCAGAGGTACAGACTTGTCAATTGGCTCAACAGGGGTTTCCTCCTCAAGTTGAGTGCTAGGGTTTGAAGTTCCTTCACCGCTTGACTCTTGAATTTCTTCAAGATCAACTTGCCTCCCACTGTTTCCTTGACTTATGAACTTTCTCTCTCTAAAGAAAGCCCTCCTAGCTACAAAGATCACATTTTCACTAGGTCTGTAGAAGAGGTAACCAAAGGATTGCTGTGGGTAGCCGATGAAAATACACCTCTGGCTTCGAGGTTCGAGCTTATCATGAGTCTCGCGTCTCACGAAAGCCTCGCAAAGCCAAATCTTGATGTGGTCTAGTTTGGGTACTTTACCAATCCACATCTCAAGAGGAGTTTTGGCAACTTTCTTTGTAGGGACTAGATTAAGGATATGGGCGGCAGTCTCTAAGGCATACCCCCAAAATGAGATTGGTAGTGAAGCTCGACTCATCATGGAACGAACCATATCCAACAAGGTTCGATTACGCCTCTCAGCCACACCATTCAACTGCGGTGTCCTAGGAGGTGTCAATTGTGAGACAATCCCACATTCCCTAAGATAGTCAAGGAACTCTGAACTAAGATACTCACCACCTCGATCGGATCGAAGCATCTTAATTTCCTAACTAATTGATTCTCGACTTCCTGTTTAAATTCCTTAAACTTTTCGAAAGTCTCTAACTTATGCTTGATTAGGTAGACATATTTGTATCTACTGTAATCATCAGTAAAAGTAAAATAATAACGATTAGCATCCCTTGTGGCATGTTTGAAGGGCCCACACACATCCGTGTGTACAAGATCCAACAAACCTTCACCCCTCTCACTAGAACCTGTGAAGGGTGACTTTGTCATTTTTCCAAGTAAGCATGATTCGCAACTATCATCTGACTTTAGGTCAAATGACTCCAAGACTCCATCCTTTTGGAGTTGGCCTATACGTTTCTTGCTTATATGTCCAAGACGACAATGCCATAACGATGCTTTATCCAAGTTATTATTAACAGAATCAATACACAATACATTATTTCCTAAGTTATCAACCACATATACTGTTTCATACACACCATCACAAGGTAATGCTTTAAAATAAAGAACATTATTAAATAAAGGATTAATAGAACCAACTTCATTATCAAATGAAAAGGTGAAACCTTGTTTATACAATGCATGAAAGGAAATAATATTTCTTGCCATTTCTGGCGAATAACAACACTTATTCAAATCTAAACTAAACCTACTACTTAGCGATAAAGTATAAACTCCAATCTTGGTGACAGGTAAAACTTTCCTATTCCCCATGATTAAGTTTATTCTTCCTTGCTCCACATTCTCACTTTTTCTTAGTCCCTGCAAATCAGAATAGCTATGAATACCACAACCGGTATCAAGGACCCAAGAGTTAGAATGGGGTGAGTTATTAGATAAGATGGTGTAAATACCTGCATGGTTGGGTTTAACTTTCCCATCCTTCACATTTTGCTGGTATTTTGGACTATTTCGCTTCCAATGTGACTTTTCATGGTAATAGAAGCATTCAGCCTCTTTTGGGTCAGAAGAAGGAGTGACGAAACCTTTCTTGGTTCCACTTGAAGAAGAGCCATCAAGGGTCGTAGCCTTGGTACCCTTCGAAGAGCTCTTTCTCTTCTTCGCTCGATTTTTCCCGATTGCTAAAACCGGAGCGGAGTTTGGAGTAGGAGTTTTAACAACCGACTTCCCCTTAAGACCTGTTTTGCGGTCTTGAGAAGACCCTGCAGTTTGCTGAGTGTGACCTCTGCCTTATTCATGTGATATGTCATGCGGAATTGATCATAACACGATGGTAAGGAGTGAAAAATGATAACTATTGCAAGCTCCTCAGGGAAGTTGACATTAAGCTTCAGCAACCGATCCACATACCTTTGCATTTTCTGCATGTGGTTCATGACGGATTCCCCGTACTTCATTATGGTTGATATCATGGAGCAGATGATTTCATACCTCTCTTGTCGTGCACTTTGATGATATCTTTCCATCAAATCTTGGTGCATTTCAAAAGGTTAGAAGTCCTCATAGGACTTTTGGAGTTCCACTGTCATCGTGGCCATCATGATGCATGCCACTTTGGTAGCATCCCTTTCATGTGCCTGGAAAGCAGCGATCTCCTGGGGAGTTGCAGTGGTCTCATCAATCTCCTTAAGCTCCTTGTCGAGGACATATTCTTTGTCCTCATAGCGGGTGATCATCCAGATATTTCTGATCCATTCATTGAAGTTGGGTCCATCAAAAGGGACTTTCCCACACAAGTTCATAAGGGTAAAGGAGCCATTGGGATTAGAGCCATAAGCAGCATTGTTTGAAGACATCTGAAGGAAGAGGACAAGATTAGTTTAGATATTAAGAGAGCCCTTAATAAAACACCCAAATGTAATATTAAGACTAGGATCCAATCACAATATATTATAACTTAGAAGATGTATGTCGTAATCCAAGCTATAACATATTTGAAAGGTGGGTGAATGACGATTCACCAATTTCCACCATGAAAACCAAAATATTAAATATTAGGTTTTTGATTGGTTTATTAGAAATTCCTGGATTCTTTTGAGATTCAATGAACTTTTCAAAGGCATGTTTCAATCTCGAGTGTGCCCTCCAAGTTTTGTGACTAGGATACTGAGGATCACAAAACGAGGTGTGAAGTAACCATGCAAATCACTTGGTACCCTTAAAGTTTATCACACAATCGATGTGCCGGTAAACCACACACGCTCCACCGATACTATGATAAACCTTAAGTCACCCTTTACCTACCTTGTTAAGTCCAAGTTAGTGTGTCGGTTAACCACACACGCTCCACCAACGACTTAGACAAAGTGTAAAGTGTAATTTCATGGATTAGCACCTTAATCACATTTTTCCTAAAGTAACTAAGATTGGGAATTTCATAAAATCATTTAGTTACTTTATAATATTCATCATACTTTTAATGAGAATTTATAAGTCCTTGTCCTACCCGTTCGGCTAACGACCCTCCACCAATCAAGCAAGTAGTGGGTGAGAGTGGACACCCATTAAGTTGCCATTTTATAGGCAACAACCTTATACCCACCTTATAGACGGGTTTGTGAATGAGGCATGCTAGCGGTAAGACGACTTTGATCTTGTACATATATATATATATATATATATATATATATATATATATATTACTATTATTATTATTATTATTATTATTATTATTATTATTAACTTATAATATTATAAGTATAAGGGTTGAATTTTAACTTTTAAAATTCTAAGGGTTGGAACTAAAGTTTTAACATGACTTTACCTGTTCCAAAACTTGAGGGCAAGTTTTGTAAACTTCCAAAACTTTTCATTTCTTGTAACTTATGAGTTAATTAGGGTATTAAAAATGAAGACTCTTCATTTTTATAACCCATGTGTTCTTTTAATGGTTTTAAAGCAAAGTGACTTTTGGTTTTCCATAACTGGATGACAAGTTATGGACTCCATTAAAACACATAATGATCAAGAATTAATCTACCACATAGGTTACAAACAATTCCTATGATAATCTAAACATCATAAGATCAAGAACATGAATATGAACACTTTCATGAATCAAAAATTACACTTACAACTTTGTAATTTTGATAACTCTCATTGTAAATGGATTAGCAAGAACATTACACCATCTAAAACAAGTTTTCAAGTACCAAAACAGTTTAGGGTAATGTTTCTATTCCATTTCCAGCAACAAAAGTCGAAAATCTGCATTTTGAGGCTCCTACTCATCGAGTGCACGAACCTACTCGGCGAGTAGGATGAAGATACACATGAACTCGGCAAGTCCCCCCATGGACTCAGCGAGTTCATCAGGCAGATTGCACAATATCGACTTTTTTCAACAATTTAGCACAAGTAACAAACAAACAAGCCTAGGCTCTGATACCACTTATGGGTTTTGAACATTTTAACACTTCCTAAGTTTACATGCAACCCTAATAACCTTGGATCTATGTTTGTCTAATTATCATTTAAAGTTGAATTCCAAGGTTATATTCCTATCTATCATACATGGGGAACAATTTTTAACTTGAATGAAAGATAGAATAACATAACTTGTTGTTGCTTATGTTCCTTGAAACCTTGTGAGCCTAGCACCCCATGTGTGATGCCTCAAATGCTTCACACAACACCAAATTCTCTTGGAAAGACTTTTGAGAGAAAACACACTTCTTAAAATCGGCCTAGCCCTCTTGTTTCATATATTGTGTAGCCGATTTTGGTGGAGAATGGGACTCTTATATAGTGTTGAGACATCTAGGGTTACGCCATGTAAACCCTAATGTGTCATGACTCTTCATTTCCATGACCCATGGGTTTGTAACTCCCATGGAGCATCCATGGAGCATCCTATGGGTGGAACCCAACTTGATAATCCGTGGAGCCTCTTAGTCCACTATACAAGATGTGGATGATTTACATAATCAACCAATATATTTAATTAGTTATCTTTTGATCACTTAATTAATTCTAGATTAATTCTTGATCAAACTGATCAAATAATATTATTAATATATTAGAACTTATAATATATTAATAATCTCCGCGTGTTATTTCGTCATTTAGTCTATCCAATTGCATGGTGCCATGCAACCCAAATGGACCATGCCGGGTCGGGTCAAGTACTTACCAGAAATAGTTATGGACTTAGACACCTTATCCAACAGATGATTGGTTAGAAAAGTGAGTTTTCGTCATTTCTTTGAGTAAATATTTTGAAATATTTTATGAAATGATGATCCATGCATGTTATGGTCATGTTTCCAGAGATGAAATATATTTCAAAATCATAATTTACATACATGCATTAAAATACAAAAAATCTTATTTCTCAAGAACTCTTAAAAATGAGTTTTATGTTCTTAACTTGAAAACCTATTTTTGTGTTAAGATCATGAACATGCAACCATGTTTTTCTAGATGCATGGTGTTAAAACACATCCATGATGTTATAAAAGCCATTTTAACCAAAAGGAAAAAAATTGGAAGAAGATGAAGCAGTAGAAGTTGGTTTTTGAAGTAATATGCACATAAAATCATACGAAAATAGTAGAAACTTGCATGCATGATTTAGTTAGGTGCTTTTACCTTGATGAGCCCTTATGGATGATGGATATTTTTATGCAAAATGGTGGTTTTTGCTGGAAATTTTTGTGGGTAAAAGGAAGAGAAGGAATGGGGGGTTTTAGAGAGAAGAAAAGAGAGAAAATAGGGATTCTATGTCTCTGGATGGCTCATCTCTCTCATCATCTCTTTGTGGTTATACTAAACAAAAATCGTCCACCAAAATACTGAGATGTAAGTTTAGTCATGAGTTATCTACTGGAAAAATCTCTCCTATAGATTTTGCATCTAACTTTGTCAGTATTAGAGAGAAGTGAGAGAGAAGTTTCTAGAGAGAGAAAGAAGAGATGTGTGTGTGTGTGTTGGAGAATGAGAGTGAAATGAGGAGAGGGGGCCTATTTTTGAGGTGTAATACCCCTTCCTCATTGATTTTCTTTTATAAAGTTAAAATTCTTTTATAAAATAGCCAATTTTTATATAAAATGTGCACTAAAATCAAGTTTTTATTCATAAAACCTTGATTTTTGATTTATAAATTAAGGGTAAATGTTAATGAGCTAAATTTTATTTTCCTTGAATACATTTTCATAATTTTATTTATTATGATATCATATTATAAGTTTCATAACTATTTCATAGAATTTTTAAGCTTAAATTTCATAAATTTACGTTTTTAGGGCATTTAGGGTTTTTGACAGTTTGTAAATCTTTGGATATCAAAATCATTAGAATCTTTGAGACTTCAATTTATCTTATGGTATTATAACTCTTTTATAGTTATAAATATATTTTGTAACTTATTTTTTTGGTTTATTTGCCTTCTATGTAGTGGTTTCGAGATTCAAGTGAAATTGATGAATCAAGTATACTAGTCATAGCTTTCAAATTTGACTTAAGTTCCAACGAGACTTGGACCTAATATCTACTTCTATTTCAAATGCATGATGTGTGTATATGATTCATGAAAAGGTGTTCGAGTCAAAGAGTGACCCGAATACGGATAGTCACTATAGTTAAGTAGTTGTAGAATTCACATATCAATGTGAAATCTAAGTACATTATCCATTGTTTCTAATTATTTCCAAGTTTCAAGTAGGTTATAACTTAGCTTCTAGTTACTAAGTCTAGTATGTGTTGTGCCTACACGTGCAACTAAGTTTATTCAAATCTAGAACTGTCTCAAATTTTGACGGTTGTCACATTGCAATTTAACCAACTACAATATACTCTAAGTTTTTCAAAGCCACTATGATGTATTACTTGTTACTCTTCCAAGCTAATACATCACCATTCAGTAAATGCATGAATTCTGATAGCGAATGAAATCATCTTTATCAGTGTGTAGCTTAACATCAATGTAACTTTTACAATGACCTCATCCATACTGTCAAGATAATTTCCTCTGTCCTCCTAGGACACTTTAGAATGTTCATGATCTTTATTTATTGATTCTCATCAAATTAATCAAGTGTAGTTTTTCATGCTCAAGGCATAAGAGTCATCAGATCTGGTACATGTGATAGCATATATTATCGATACCATAGCAAACCATGTGGGACATGACTCATAACCTCTAGTTCAATAGTAAAACCAAGACATTAGCATTACTTAATATTATGCCATATTTCAATAATCACGAACTCCTTTTTGAGTTCTTCATGTCAAGTTTCCTCAAGATTTAATATACTTTTGCGTAATCAAACAAATCACTTTGATCTATCTCCATAGATCCTTTTTATGTATGTGTTTTGTATCTCCTATGTATCATAACGAAACAACTCTCATACCAAGCCAGGTTTTTACACTTGCTAAGTTAGAATATAGTTTCCTAAAAATTGTACATTATCTATGTACAATACAAGGGTGACTACAATGCTCCCACTAGCATTGCCATATATATGGTTTTTCTATGTTTCTCAAAATTCAAATTCCTTGCACTTTCTCATCGAAACAAAGATTCCAATTACTCCCACTAGCATTGACATATGTATGGATCATCTTTATTTATCGAAATTCAAACTCCTTGAACTTTTCTCGTTGAACAACCTCTCTTGGTTCGATTATGTGTTTTTTCCTGTCCATGCTTTTCTCTTCTTGAAGATCTACTTATGCTTAATGGTTAAGGCTAAGTGCTTGATCTACCAAGTTTTCACATACATAGACTGAATTTCTCTCTCCATTTCCTCTTCCATGTTGTAGCCTTTAGGGCCTACCATAACTTCCGATAGCTGGTACACTCTGACTACTCCATACCAGTGATTGATTTACCTTAGTAATATAAACACTTATATAATTGGGCGTATGACGTCCTCAATCAGATCTATATGGAAGAGATGGAAATATATCAGTTTCCTCAATAGCTCTTTCAATATTGAATTGAATGTTAGGTCTGACTTTAGGTTCGTTGTTGGTTGACTCTAGAATCTTATCAAGATCAATGTGGATCGCATTAGCCCTTTGAAATCAACACCCTCTCTTGGAAGACTGCCTTTCGAACAACATACAATTTTTTCTCAGAAGGATTGTTCAACAATTATCCAAAATTCTTGATGGATTCTCCAAGAAGATAACACATCTCTATTGTAAGTTCTAGATTGTCCAGAGCTTCACGACAAGCGTAAGCTGCAAAATCATAGACTTCAAAATATGCAAGTGAGGACTAAATCCCACTTCACATATCATAGAGTTTTTATTAAATATTCTAAGTTAGTAGAAATCCAAAGGACACAATTCATGAGACAATCCATAAATTGTTAGTATGCATAATGTCACTCATGTAGTAAAACTCAATGAATGATTTGTTTCTTGATCGAACTGACACTTCTTAGTGGTAGTGTTTTGGGTGGAGATAGGTCATGAAACTCTTTCACAATTACTTAGATGATTGATAAAGTTTTCAATGAAATGATCACTATCGTTTCTCATCCAATTTCCCAGTATATTCATAACTTCATTTTATTAGAGATTTAATCCCTAAAAGGTTCGAGACTCACATTCAAATGAAGTTGGTCTTACCGTGTATCATGGTTAATCTGAATGGTCCATTAGTGCAAACCAATTCCAATAAATATTCACATCACCCAATGATGTATTCATCATCTATCTTGATAAACAATATTTTCATTTACCATGACACGCGAGGTCAAAGGATATCCAAAATCCGATCCAACTAGATACTTGGTAATGCATTTCTCATTTAGTTATCCAAGGCTATGATTCCACAAATACACTTCACCCAAACAATTTCGATTTATTGGAATCAGTACGTAGTGTGGTCAATCTGAATGATCCACTAGATAAACTAATTTCAATAGATATTGACACAATAATACATCTTGTTCAAATATTTGAATCAAATTTGAACTCTTTCTACTATACTAGCTTCATAGATTTCATGACTTGCTTTTAACATGTTAGAATGCTCCACATTAAATTAAGTCAGAACTATCTCATGAATTATTGTATAAACAATTTCAATTATAATACCGTAGACTAAACATTTGGGAAAAGAGTTGTCTTTTGATCCCATGAAAAGTAGCAAGGGCTCATTATCCATGATCAAATTTAACCTCTTCATGTTTCAGTCCTTTCACCTACAATATATATTTTGGCCATGTATGCTTTCTAAGTCATATTTTTTTATGGAAGAAATAGCTATCCGAACATATCTTAGAATAAGTTTTCCATTGTCCTTGGTATTTGAGCCTTGATTAGGTATACCAACACTAATAACCTTTTAAAACATTGGCATTGTCCTTGGCTTTCTTCATCTTGACACTTCCATTCATAATAGTAAAAGTATGGGAGTGTTTTGAAGTTTGAGTTTCTATGATTGGCCAAGTTAGTTTCAAAATTAAACCTCAACATGCTACACAACTCCTTAGCGGACATTCCAAGTTATTCATATGAAAAATCAGAATGCACTGATTATATGGACATGTTAGCTAGTTGACTAACCCTAGTCAACTCCTTACTTCAGGAAATTCAATTTTACTTCATTATGTCAGTTTACAACATACATTTGATAACTACTATTTCTAATAGTTTAGAATGCAATCTTTGGAGTAACCTAGAAAGAGATTTATCAAAGGCTTGATCTTTCTTTTTGTTTATGAGAACTACTCCAAAACTATAAATTTATACAAGATTGATCATCTTTACAACTAATCCTTTCAAAGGTTTTATCGCAGTAGATTTTAGTGGATAAGGTTATAGACATCATTCAATATCAATTTTCATTATTGTTTGTTTTAATTGTCCTTGGAAAATAATCACGCTAAATAAAATTATTTCACAAGGCTAGGATCCATATTTGGCTCCATGATGTGTAAAGGGATGCCGTACACACACCATAAATTTATTTAGGTAGGAAAAACCCTTTGCCAATTGCGATCACAACGGAAATCCTAGATTTTTGAAATTTACTAACTATCAATGGCATGTTAATCTCATATTATGTTCATCTCAGATTCAATGACGGGTTTTCCGCAGATCAGTGAACATATGGTGAATCGACCATACAAAATCACATGGTCCCCGACTCAAGTTGCGCTTCAGATTCGAGAGTGCCACATCATTCTCTACCTATACTCTCAAATTGATGTGTTGGTTAACCATACGAGCTCCATCAATAAGTTACAAAGAAAATGCGGAAATTTTATGGATAACATAAGACTCCCATTAAATAGATTCTTAATTAACCATGCAAAATCACATTGTCCTCGACTCAAGTTATGCTTGAGATTCGCGAGTTCCATCTCATTCTCAACTATACTCTAGATTGATGTGTCAGTTAACCACACGATCTCCACCAACAAAATATAAAGAGAATGTGCGATTTTCATGGATAATATGAGACTCACATTTTACTAATAAAACGGGATTTTGTTTTATAATTGTATTTAGAATACTTTTAGATTGACCATTATCACTATCAAATCCTTGCGGTCACACCATTCTCAAAATGCAAAAGGGTGGTGAAGATGGTAACCGCGAAGCATATTAAAAACCAACGTCATTAGGAATCATAAACTCATCCTTAAACCCCTACATCATAATGTGTGAGCCTAGTCATGGTATGACTGATAAATTTAAACACGTTACGACAAATGTTGTAATTTTCTCATACATATAACATATATAATTCTAATAAACATAAAAATGAGGGGTAAATTTAAAACTCTTTAAATTTAGTTGTCTATTATTAATTCTAATTAATTGTGAGGACACAATGTAACAATTAATAAATCATGAATGATTAATATTCAGATTTATAAATCTCTATTATAAATAATATAAAATATATAAATTTAATATTTAAATAAAAAATAAATATTCAAATTTAAATTTGTATTAAATAATATTTACTATGATGTAAAACAAATTTGGTATTTATCCATATTTAACAAATCTTCAAATTTGACAAATGAAAAATTATGGAAACCCTAAATTCGGGCTCAAGATGTGAGCATCAAGCTCTCACATCGTGCGCTACGAATGGAGGTTTTATCAAATATGAATTTTTCAATCATTCTTCTTACATTCAATTTCAAACAAGTTTTTACAAAAAAAATATGGATCTATGGTGAATGTAATCATGAACAACTGGCTTTTATACCAATGTTGGGTTTTGTACGCATCAAATACACTTTATACTAGGTAATGTAAAAATCAAAACTACGATATACCTAAGTGTACATGCAGCCTATGGATCTGTGATTTCATGCTACATACATCTACCCTAGAAAAAAAACATAAAGAAGAAAAACATAACTCTTATGTAGCCCTTGATCTCCATACTTGAGATATTGATACTCCATGAAGTTGCTTGGATGAGAGGACACAAACCAGATTCCCTCTAATGGTATCACACCTAATGACACCAAATAGTGGAATAAAAATAACTAGGAGAAGGGTCAATTTCACAAACTTAAGAGGGTTAGAATTCATCCCTAAGAGGGGGAGGAAGAAGGTATGGTGAAACATTAACCCAAGATGCAAGGAAGAATGACATGCCTAAGGCCATATTTATAGCCTTGGATCCCTTCCTAGGATTTGCACTCCTTCCCATGTGGGATGGGAGCAAAACCATGAAATTCACTCATTTTTCTGTGTGGGATGGAGTGATTTTCATCCAATCCTAATCCTATAAGGGTTTTGGAACATTCCTGTTTAACCAATTATCGATTCATGAATATTGAACCCTTGAATTAGTTAATCTATTAATTAATTCACAAAATGTTTTCCAATTAGTTTCTAATTAATTATTAACAATAATAATTAATAAACTAATTTCTCCTTTATTTATTGTACTCAGTTTGGGTCTTGAGGGCAACCCAAAAGGACCATGTTATTATTAGAAATATTACCAATAGTTAATGACCTTGGACATTCTTTCCAACATGAGCTTCATTGGCTAGACGATGGGAATAAAGTAAAGATGACAAATCAGGTTCAGGTTTGTCTAGCTATGGGATCGTACAAGGATGAAATTCTATGGGATGTGATTCCAATGGATGCCTGCCATATTCTATTAGGATAACCTTGGCTGTTTGATAAAGATGTGGTAAATAATGGAAGGAGTACCGAGTATGAGCTGAAGCACAACTGGAAGAAAATCATGTTGTCACCAACGTCCTCAATAGAAGTGCGATCGGTGAACAACGAAAAGCCAAACCTTACTATGTTGTCTATCAAAAAGGAGGTGGAATAGTTTCTCAACAAAGGAGACGAGATCTATGTCCTTGTTGCAAAAGAAGACCCAAGTGTGGAGAATATGAATGAAGACCAAGAGAGGAGGTGAATGCGATAGAAGAGGGTCCAATTTTGGAGTTTCTCATGGATTTTCGTGATGTGTTCCCAACCGACTTACTACCAGGTTTTCCCCTAATCTATGGTATTGAAAATCAGATGGATCTCACTCTAGGTGCTTCTTTGGCAAACAAGGTGGCTTATCACTTCAATTAGGAGGAAACGAAGGAGTTGATCCCAATAGAAGAAGCTCCTTACAAAGTGGTGGGATGAGTTAATGATAATGCCTACGAAGTTGAACCTCTATGTGAATATGGATTCCATGCCACGTCGAATTTTGGAGTTGTTTCCCCTAATCTTGATGATGATGGTAGCTCAATTATGGACAATTCCTTTTAACAGGGGAGGGGATGATGTGAATGAGAAAATCCTTGTGGATGCGAAAATGAATTTTCAAACTCTAAACCGGGTAAGAAATGTGAACAGATTCGAGTGACTACGAACGGTCGCAACCTGTCGCAAGTATTGAAAAAATGGATGTGAATGAGTGCGATCCATTGTGAATGGTCACAACGCATTGCAATATATGCTACATGGATGCGAGCATCAGAACAACAATGAGACCCAGAAGACTTGTTGCTATTTCAATTCTAAGGAGGGTGACTGTGAATGGTCGGTGTTGACTTTTGGACCCGCGGATAATGGATGTGAGGAGTCACTATTTGTGACAACCTGAAATTTATCCCCTCATTGTAACCTCTTCTTCCATTAATAGAACTCGTTCTTATAAAATTTTCCATTAACATTTGGATTAGGTTATTTAAATTGAAAATTTTTTAGTTTACGACCATGTCGAGTTACGACCACTTAATCGGGTACGACCATAAGCCCCGTTTAACGTCGGTATCGGGTAGATTTCTTCCAGGCCACGAAATCAACCCCTATATAAGGGATTGAGTGGTCACATTGAAGATTTTTCCACTCTTAACACCCTCTCTCTACTCTCTCTCTCTCTTCAAAGCCGATTTTAATCCAAAAACACCTCTTTCAAGCTCCATAATCGTAAGTGATCTATCCTAGCTTGTTGTTTAGCTTGATATACATGCAAATTCGTGTTTAAATCATCCAAAAGCCTCAAAATCATGTGTTTACGAACCAAGAACACTCTTGGACCGCAAACACCCATAAATGGGGTTTCGAAGCCCCAAAACCCTTCCAAATCACTCCTAGCGCTTAGCTATGACTTAGGGACTTGCATGTATGAGCTTAGAACACCAAAATCTTGTCATTTGAGGAGTATACATGACATTATGGCCCAAGAACATTCTTGGACCGTAAACCCCTCTTCATAGGCCGTGAACACCATTTAAGGTATTAAATTGCCCCTTAAACACCTCCTATGGCTTGGAATAATGTCTAGAACCAACCACCATCGAAGTAGGACCCTTAAACAGCAAGAAAACCATCACCTTAGGAGATTACAGCCGTAAACCCCCAAGGATTGGTCCCTTGGCCGTAAACTCCTCTAAGGAGGTCAAATGGTGCCCTAACTTCCTTCCATGGCTTTTATATTGGACTGGAATCGTGTGTGCTTAACCTAGAACCATCAAAATACAAAAAGAAGGGACAAGTAAGAGTTTACGGCCGTAAACTCTATGTTGACAGCAATAAACTCCCATAAATGGTCCATTTGAGGACTTAACCACTTCCTATGCCCTAGAATTAAACGTAGCCTAATCCCACAAGTGTTGTAAGACCTTTAAACATCCAACAAAACACCACCCATGAGTTTACGGCCGTAAACTCATGGGGATATGGTCATTGGTCCAAAATCTCCTCTAAGAGTGTACTCTTGAAGAGTAAACTCAATAACTAGGCCATACACCCCCTTATTGCAACCCAATAGCTTCCTAGCACTTGACCAAAGTGTTTTTCCAAACATTAGGATGCTTATACTTGTTTAATTAGTGTTATGATCACTAATTATATGTAAACATATGTCTTCATATGTTATTAGGTCATTAAGTGTGTTCAAGTCTTTACTTGACACCGAGCACCCAACCGACACCTTCATCCAATCCACTCACAACAGGTGAGTTCATACCCCTGAAATAAACTTTTAACCGATTTTAACTACTTTTATAGGGGGGGGGGTACAAGTTGGACTATACAGTTATTAGATAAATCACATGTGATTAATAACTGTATAGCAAATGGATTTTTACATGTTAAACTGCTTCATCTAACAAAAGGTTTTCCAATCTTGCTTTCAACTCTTGTTAAAGTATGAAGTTCTCTTTTAGGTTATCATAAGTATTCGAAAGGTTTTCCGAAGGTTTTTTTTAAAGGTTTTCCAAAGGTTTTATTCAGTTAAACTGTTTTATCAAATCGTTTTCAGAAGCTTGTTTTATAAACTGATATCGAGTCATAAATTCTTATTTATAATGTTTTCCAAAAGTTTTACCCAAGTTTCTGTTATTCTTTTATTTTGTTAAATGTGTGCCCGTATATGTATAGTTATATAAGTAATGTTTAAAGGACTTAGGAAGGCTAACTCGCTTTGATTCCTTTTTGTTGTTTGGATGTGGCTTCGGGGTATCGGTTATCCGTCCTAAGGTCGTTTAAATATTAGTTATATATCGTGTATACATGTATAGAAATAAAGGTTTTCATCGACCAGTTCATTTCCCTTGGGTAGCAAGGGCATCCTTCCATTCATCAATCATATACCATAAACATTAGTAACTATTATAGGAATAGTTAGGCGATTCTATTTACTCTTTCCAGTACGGAGAATTCCAAAGGAGTCAGTTCATTCATGAGTCTATATCATTATTCCATTACTTATAATAGAATTCGAAATAAGAGATGCATCTTCAGGACACGAATTTCACCGTTGTCAAGTCGATAACTAGAGTCTCTTGGAGGGAGAGCGGGCATTGTGTGTATAGATCTATACGGGACAGACACTCCCACACCCTGACTGCTAGCTACAGTCCCGGACGACCAAGCCAAGGGGTGACAAATGTCACATTCATTCCGACGCCTGCAGGGCGTCAAGTATTCGATTATCAATCTATATGGTTATGAGTATCTCTATGTTTACCTTATAATTCATGGCCTTAAGGTAACAAGAATTAACACGGTATTTTGAACCCATCTTAACCTATTTCCTAGTTATATACTAGGTCACGTTATAAACCTTTAAACCAACCCACTTAGGATTACCGGATGTTTTAGACTTTGCTAGCTGTATCGTTCATTCGATACTGTCTGGAGTCTGTATTTCCTTGTTTTAGACTTTGCTAGCTATATCGTTCATTCGATACTGTCTGAAGTCTGTGCTTCCTTTTGTTAGATAGAGCCAGGCATATCATTCATTCAATACTCTCCTGGAGTCTATGATTTCTTTTGCTTTAGTCAGCAGTATTACTGATGAGATATATGTTATTTTTCCCCTAGGATTTTTACTTCTGGTTTTCTCATATTTTCTATAAAGTAAATACCGTATTTTGGTAATGATAGTATTTTGGGGAAAATTACTCCTTAAAAACATAAATGTGTCGGCTCTTGGTAGAAGACTGCTTTTCTTTAGAAACTATAGGATTTTTTGGAAAGAATTCTAATACTCTTTAGATTCTAAACTGCCATTTTTATGAGGTTATTTTGAATATCAATGTGTATTTATACTAAGATCATTAGATACTTATGAACTCACCTGCATTATAAAAATGCTGATACTCGCTTTCAAAATAACTTGTATTCTCAGGTCATCGATAAACAGGTACATCCCGGGAGCTTTTGTGAAGTCAGGCTAGTACCAAGCTGCATCTATATTATTTTCGGTATTACTTTGATGTTGCTATGAAATGTAACCTATGTAAAATTTTTACTATTAATGAAATGGTTGTTGTACTTTGATTACTATACTGCATATGTTGTGATACTTGACATGACGTTATCCACCCCAGAACGTTTCCGCCGTTCCGGTTTTGGGGTGTGACAGATTGGTATCAGAGCATTGTTTATAGTGAGCTCAGTATATCAATTCATAAAAGATATACAACCTATAAATGCATAGGGATAAAACACTCTGACCAAGAATTATACTTTAAAATATAACCATATTTTACCAAAGTATAAGAACATCCAGAATCTAAACACTCGAATAAAAGTATGACAAGAAGAACAAATAAAAGTCTTTGGATGTTGACCATTACCGTCAAACCTGGGCAGTTATGTAATCGTAAGCTGGAATAAATGTAACCTGATCAACTACATTTATTCTATATGCGACCAACGTATGCTTGAGAGTGATGGTGGTGTTGCAACGAATCTGAAACTTACCAAATAGGAATGCTAGAGCCAAACATAAAGTTTAAAATACTATGGGAGTATTTTTGGAATACTAAAAGTCTCACATTAATCCCAGAATCATATTCAGAAGTTAAGAATCAAACAAGAAATATAAATACCATAGGGGTATTTTAGGATGCATAGATAACCTTGTGTGAGAAACTAAAAAGATCCTTATTGATATGCCTATGATTACAGAGGGTATACTTACAAGGTTGTATATAATAAGGATCCTATAGACTAAGAATGTGTGGTTTCGCTCTACTTCCTTTTACTCGTTGGGATGTGGATATAGAGTAGTATCACATATTCGAAGGCCTATTGGATCTAAGTTATATATAATTTGTGTACCCTACGTAATTGTAGCAGGACTCGATATGGATCACGCAGTGAAATGTTAATAATTTCTTAGGATTCTCTAGACATTTCCATTCTCGCACGAACCCTGTAGAAAACCTTATCCACTTCAGTGTTCGACAGGAGAGTTGATTCAGACCCATAAAAGGTTCATCGAGAAGCTTTCCAGTTCGGAAATAAATGAACTACGACGAGACTATTGAAACCACCAAGTGCCTATACCTTTTAGGGACACTGGTGGTAAATTTGCCTGAACTCCCGAGATTTCCAGTCATCCATCATGAAGCGATGAAAATCAGAGTCAGAATCAGAAGTAAGACGGAGTAGAAATTCAATATGTCTACACAAGAAGAGAACCCTAGGTAACTACCCGAAGAAAACCAACGCCGGTCCCAGTCAAGGATAAGAGGTAGACAGAGGGAGCCAATACATGGAACCCAAGATGTGTCTTTTCCTCATATTCGCCATGCTAATACACCCATAAAATAATACAATTTAGTGAGTTAGTGATTACACTACTCACACTATGTGTTAGGTAAATCGTCTTTTCTCGTCGCAAGTATTACGATTAAATCGGATCCCACAACCTCGATTGAGAGTGTTTAGCCATAAGTTTTCATGAGCCCTTTTCTTCCGTGATCCTCGTTCCAAACTTCCCTCAAATCTTCCCAAGTTGGAGAGTGAACCTTTCCAGCATAAAGATAACTTAGTAGGAACGAATCCCATCTTATGGCTTTCCGATACTATTACTCCTACCTTGAATACCCGGACTACATCATAGGTATGTAGGTCGACACTCAGATAACCAATATACGAGGCGCTGGAAAAATTTATGCCTATTGTAGTAGGGATAAATACATCTAGAGTTAAACATCATCCCTTATCAGCTTGTGTTCCTTTCCATGTAGGAAAACCATGCCTCCGAAGAAACGTAACCAATCCGCTGGCAAGAAATTGACTCTCCTATTCGATGAAGCTATGTTCCAAGCTGCAGTCTCGGCAGCCGTAGCATCTGTCATGGCTCAATTGAATGCCAACAACGCCAATGTTAGCAAGAGCCCTATCGAGATTCCCGATCCTAGCAATTGACGACAGCAACCAACACCTGCGTACCCAACCACCCAAGAACCTCAATGAACTCCACTAAAGAGAAAGTTGAAGAACGAGGAGGGAAGTACCTCGGCTCAAGGACCTTCCAAAGGGAAATGAGCTGAGGCAGTCAATACCCCTGTCAACTCTTCCATCCCGACACCTGGAAGGTCATACCTAGGAAACCTGCCCCATTACAGCAAATGCAGCTACCATCATCATGGTATCTGCCAGGAACTCTTTTGTGTTAGGTACAACATGAGGGGGCATACCTCTCATACCTGCAGAGCCCCGGTTCAGTTCATTACATCAACCACCAATGTGGGGGCCAGTCCAGTATGCCACCTATGTGGTGAAATTGGACACTTCAAGAGGAACTGCCCAACTGAAGGAAACGACAAGGGCACAGGAGGAGTATAACCCTAATGCCTAGGGAGAAGCATCAATAAACCCGGTAAAATTTTGGTACGTCTCTCAATCTCAGATAACTAACCGAAAACATTAAAAGGCTAATTCTAAATGTAATTACTCTCCCATTAAGGTGAAAGTCACAGCACCGTTGTAAGAAATTAAAATTCCATTAGGTAAAGCTATAATGGCTCGGTATATACGTTAAAGCCATGTATAATTAAGATGGATAGACCTCGAGTGAGTGATGCTGGCTCATTTCCTGTTCCTCGTTTGGTTGTCGATTTAGGGCGGAGTCGCTCAGTCAACAGTCCTTCCCACCTTAATTATACATGACAAGTGTATGCTAAGAAATTATAGAAAGACCTCGTGAAAATCCATTCATGAAAAGTGCATTATTCCGAACCCTCAGGGCCCTCTATAGTTCCACGTCGACTCTATCAGTCCAAGTATCCGCGACAGTGATACACGGTACGAAACCCGAGACGCCGAGAACTTGTGTGCCCGTTCAGCACATGGCCCTATCGACCCTCATTCTATATCATGTCCATGTATGCCAACTTCGATGCCTTTATCAATCATGGTTCGACTTAGTGCAACCATGTGTGAATTCCTAGTGCTGTGTAAAAAGAACTTTCACCGTAGCCATTTCGGCAAATAAAGGTTCTTTCGAACCTAATAATAAAACCTAATGCGATCCGTCAGTAGTCTCTTTTATCTAAAACCTTCTGAAATACCCCTATGTAGGGTATGGCGCGCTGTTAACCAACCCTTCTTAGATAGATAGAACCTCAAGCGAAAGACACTACATGCATTCCAGAAGACGATAAACCCCCGAAACCTACTCCGTAGATCCCCCAGAAAGACCATTAGCACCTCACAATTAGGTTCGTGAATCAAGAGGAAAGAACTCATGGGACTGACTACTATTAATTGAGTATATGCATAAGAGTGGTATATAATTTAGATCAAAAAGATTTAAGATGTGTGCTTCCTCCCTACTCCAAGTTCCTCGTTGTGTTGTGGGTCTAGGGTGGAGTCGCTGTAACAGCCCGGATTTCCAGGTATCTTTTATGCATATATTTTGGTGTTTTGTGAGGGGACTCGGCGAGTTGGAGCTCAAACTCGCCGAGTAGGATCGCGGTTCTGGACGCGGGTTCGTGCCTGGACTCGGCGAGTCCAAGGAATGGACTCGGCGAGTCCGCGCTGTTTAATGAAACCCTAATTTCTCGGGTTTGGGACCTATTTAAAGGGCCTTAAGGCCGTCATTTGTGCTCACCAGTCCCCTGAGTGAAACCCTAGCGAGCTTGAGTGTTTGGAGTAAATCAAGGAGCCATTATTGACCTTGGAGGTGTTATCTAGCAAGGGAAAGGAAGCAATAGCCAAGGGGAAACAAGAGGAGCCACTTCCTGAAGATTTGAGGTCCAGAACATCACATTTGAGGTACTATCTTCGAGCCATTCTCTGTTATGTTGATATTTATGTTGATTTAGGGCTTATTGAGCCCTTTTGTGGCTAGATCTAGTGCTTCCTTGGTCCCTTAAGCGAGTTAGGTTCTGGATCTGGACCCTTGGAGGTCCAGAGTGTCCCTTTGTCCAAGCTTTTTACGAATCCATGGGGGTTTTGGATTGGAGTCTATGTGCTTGAGGTCAAAACACCATTTATGAGTCATAGGGTGTGTTATGAGCACCAAGATATGAACTTTACATGATGAATGATCTTAGGAGGGCCAGATCTATGAGTTGTTGGAGCGGATCTAACCTCAGAAGCAAGTTTGAGTTGATGCATGGCATGGACTCGCCGTGTCCGAAGAACAGACTCGGCGAGTAGCATGAAGATTGCCCTTAACCACTCAGCGAGTGGTCCTGCCGAGTTATGAGTTAACTCAGTGAGTCAGGGAGAGTTAGAGAGGGTTGACAGGTGGTCTGAGTCGAACTGGAACTCGCCGAGTTATTCTTGAGACTCGGCGAGTTGAGTCATGGTAGCCCCGCGATTCATGCCAGGTGGAACTCGTCGAGTCAGGGGAGTACTCGACGTGTCAAAAAGGGAATCCTAGGAAGTTGGTGAAAACGCTTAGACTCGCCGAGTCGCCCTAGTGCACTCGCCGAGTCCGGTCAAAGTTGACCGTTGACCATTGACCGTTGACCAGAGTTGAACAGTGTTGACTTGATAGGGGTAGTCAACCTTAGTGGTAAAAGTGTTAATTAGAGACATATGATGTTATAGGAGGATTATAGCTCGGAGGATCGAGCACGAGTGATTTCCAGGATCCGCGAGTTATCGAGATACACGAGGTGAGTCTTCCCACTATACTTTACCTTGAGTAGGTAATCAGAGTTATGTGACAGAGTATTTGTATGCTATATGTATGTGATGTGTTGTACTGCATTATTTCTATGTGATTTATGCTGTGCATGTTTATAGAGTTGGAACCGGAAGGTTCACAGAGTTAGAACCTGAGGGTTCACAGAGTTTGGGTGCACAGACCAATAGAGTTATAGCCTCGAGTGGCTAATATGTGTTATGTGTGGTATTTTGGGGAACTCACTAAGCTTTGTGCTTACAGTGTTAGTGTTGTTGTTTCAGGTACTAGCGATGACCGTGGGAAGGCGCCGGCTTGATCTGAATTGGGATTTAAACTTAATGTTTTATGAAAATTAAATGAGAAACATGCCGAGTGACGGAACCCACGAATTAAGCATCTCAGCAGATATCACGGAAACTTGGAAGCTACGATAAGATAAGCTCTGAGAAGAGTGGATGAAGAAATTAGAAGTGCCGAGTGACGGAACCCTATACTTCTAGACTTAATCTAAATCAAGGAAACTCAGAACCACCGGAAGAGTAGTTGCAGAAGATGCTCGCACTACTCAGCCACTTCGTCCACCCTGTTACTGACGAGTAGTGCCTAGGACACTCCACCTTCTCACGTGGAAGAAGTCACCGTCGCCCTGTCGACGATGGACTGCATTCTTCGAAGTGAACACTAGAATGCCAAGAACCACAGGATAACCTCCAAAGCCAAGAATACTTGAATAAAGTACGAAAGTAGGTTGCGTTAAGCCTTATAACCCAAATCATGAAGAGATTATAGACACGACACCGGCTTAGGTGTTAATCGATGGGTTATGCAAGATCACGCGCTTTCTGCAACTGGAATGAACCGAAACCTAAGAGAATAGGGAATATCTTAGAGATTCATTGGACTACTAGGTGTTCCAAGAATACTATCTCACAAAGAAATAGTAGAACTACCTCCCGAGATAGTCCAACACTTCGGAAATCTCTAAGGACTGAGTTAGCCCTGAGCAGAGATTGCTATTCATGAAACAGCAAAGCAATTAAGAGCATGATTCTTTCCTGTTAGGAATCATATTGTGAAAGCGTTAACTAGACAATGATGAGGAGTTTGAAAACTTTCTAAACAATCGTCTGGTAAAACCCTATCTCACCGACTACGAGAGTTTTCGTTAGAAACACCTCAAGAGTTAGAGTGCATGTCCATTTTTGCACTAAATCAAGATAGATGTCCTGTAACCAATAGGTGCCAGAGTGTAGCCAATACATTCGATGATCCAGAAAAACCTCTGAGGGCAAATCAGCAGGAAACACGAATTCGAGGATAACCTGAACCTTCTAAGAACCAACCCGGGAACTACACCCTCAGTAAGAGAGAACTTTTAGAACTTCAAAATGGCGATCACGCTAGTGATGATCTCACCATAGAAGTGCATTATGTTCTAAGTACTGAAAAGATCTATCTTCCCAAGAGCGTAGGACCATCCGAGATTCTTTAAAAGAATGGGTCCAACCCTTGTCAGGCCACGACTACTTTCGAAAGTCCATAAGTTTCACCCCAAATCGATCCACATCTTAGACTTGAAAAAGCGCTTGCCCAACGTAACTCTCTAAATCCCACTTGTCTTGATAGAAATCATTGGGAACACTAACTTCGTAGACGAACCTGTAGGAATCACGAACCGAACGAAACGAAATATGCATCCCGTTGAGTGACTGTTTGGTAGAACGCCAAGCAAAGGCCGGAGTTCACTTGGGAGCACGAGGACCAAACGAATAGGAAGTACCCTCATCCCTCTACCTGATTGTTCATGCTACTTCCTTGCCTAAACCCTAATTTCGGGACGAAATTCCCTCTAACGGGGGATGATGTGACAACCTGAAATTTATCACGTCATTGTAACCTCTTCTTCCGTTAATAAAACTCGTTCATATAAACTTTTCCGTTAACATTTGGATTAGGTTATTTAAATTGAAAAGTTTTTAGTTTACGACCACATCGAGCTACGACCACTTAATCGGGTACGACCATAAGCCCCGTTTAACGTCGGTATCGGGGAGATTTCCTCTGGGCCACGAACTCAACCCCTATATAAGGGATTGAGTGGTCACATTGAAGCTTTTCCCACTCTTAACACCCTCTCTCTACTCTCTCTCTTCAAAGTTGATTTCGATCCAAAAACACCTCTTTCAAGCTCCATAATCGTAAATGATCTATCCTAGCTTGTTGTTTCGCTTGATATAAATGCAAATTCGTGTTTAAATCATCCAAAAGCCTCAAAATCATGTGTTTACGGCCCAAGAACACTCTTGGAACGCAAACACCCATAAATAGGGTTTTGAAGCCGCAAAACCCTTCCAAATCACTCCTAGCGCTTAGCTATGACTTAGGGACTTGCATGTATGAGCTTAGAAGACCAAAATCTTGTCATTTGAGGAGTAAACATGAGTTTATGGCCCAAGATCATTCTTGGACCATAAACCCCTCTTCATAGGTTGTGAACACCATTTAAGGTGTTAAATTGCCCCTTAAACACCTCCTATGGCTTGGAATAACGTCTTGAACCAACCACCATCGAAGTAGGACCCTTAAACAGCAAGGAATGGTCCCTTGGCCGTAAACTTCTCTAAGGAGGTCAAATGGTGGCTTAACTTCCTTCCATGGCTTGTATATTGGACTAGAATCATGTGAGCTTAACCTAGAACCATCAAAATACAAAAAGAAGGGACAATTAAGAGTTTACGGCCGTAAAATCTACGTTTATAGCCGTAAACTCCCATAAATGGTCCATTTGAGGACTTAACCACTTCCTATGCCCTAGAATTGAACCTAGCCTAATCCCACAAGTATTGTAAGACCTTTAAACATCCAAGAAAACACCACCCATGAGTTTACGGCCGTAAACTCATGGGGATATGGTCATTGGGCCGAAATCTCCTCTAAGAGTGTACTCTTGAAGAGTAAACTCCCTAACTAGGCCATACACCCCCTTATTGCAACCCAATAGCTTCCTAGCACTTGACCAAAGTGTTTTTCCAAACATTAGGATGCTTATATGTGTTTAATTAGTGTTATGATCACTAATTATATGTAAACATATGTCTTCATATGTTATTAGGTCATGAAGTGTGTTCAAGTCTTTACTTGACACCGAGCACCCAACCGACACCTCCATCCAATCCACTCATAGCAGGTGAGTTCATACCCCTGAAATAACCTTTTAACTGATTTTAACTACTTTTATAGGGGGGAATACAAGTTGAACTATACAGTTATTAAATATATCACATGTGATTAACAACTGTATAGCAAATGGGTTTTTACATGTTAAACTACTTCATCTAACAAAAGGTTTTCCAATCTTGCTTTCAACTCTTGTTAAAGTATGAATTTCTCTTTTAGGTTATCATAAGTATTCGAAAGGTTTTCCTAAGTTTTTTTAAAGGTTTCAAATGGTTTTATTCAGTTAAACTATTTTATCAAATCGTTTTCAGAAGCTTGTTTTATAAACTGATACCGAGTCATAAATTCTTGTTTATAAATTTTTCCAAAAGTTTTACCCAAGTTTCTGTTATGCTTTTATTTTTTTAAATGCGTTCCCGTATATGTATAGTTATATAAGTAATGTTTAAAGGACTTAGGAAGGATAACTCGCTTTGATTCCTTTTCCTTGTTTGGATGTGGCTTCAGGGTATCGTTTATCCATCCGAAGGTCGTTTAAATATTAGTTATACATCATGTGTACATGTATAGACATAAAGGTTTTCATCGATCAGTTCATTTCCCTTGAGTAGCAAGGGCATCCTTCCATTCATCAATCATATACCTGAAACATTAGTAACTATTATAGGAATAGTTAGGAGATTCTATTTACTCTTTCCAGTACGAAGAATTCCAAAGGAGTCAGTTCATTTGTGAGTCTATATCATTATTCAATTACTTATAATAGAATTCGAAGTAAGAGATGCATCTTCAGGAAACGGATTTCACCATTGTCAAGTCGGTAACTAGAGTCTCCTGGAAGGAGTGCGAGCATTGTGTGTATAAATCTATACGGGACAGACACTCCCACACTCTGACTGGTAGCTATAGTCCCGGCCGACCAAGCCAAGAGGTAACAATTGTCACATTCATTCCGACGCCTGTGGGGCGTCAAGTATTCGTTTGTCAATCAGTATGGTTATGAGTATCTCTATGTTTACCTTATAATTCATGGCCTTAAGGTAACAAGAATTAACACGGTATTTTGAACCCATCTTAACCTATTTCCTAGTTATATAATAGGTCACGTTATAAACCTTTAAACCAACCCACTTAGGATTACCAGATGTTTTAGACTTTGATAACTGTATTGTTCATTCGATACTGTCTGGAGTTCGTATTTCCTTGTTTTAGACTTTGCTAGCTGTATCGTTCATTCGATACTGTCTAGAGTTTGTGCTTCCTTTTGTTAGACGGAGTCAGGAATATCATTCATTCGGTACTCTCCTAGAGTCTATGATTTCTTTTGCTTTAGTCAGCAGTATTACGGATGAGATATATGTTATTTTTCCCCTAGGATTTTTACTTCTGGTTTTCTCATATTTTCTATAAAGTAAATACCGTATTTTGGTAATGATAGTATTTTGCGGAAAATTACTCCTTAAAAACATAAATCTATCGGGTCTTGGTAGAAGACTGCTTTTATTTAGAAAATATAGGATTTTCTGGAAAGAATTCTAATACTCTTTAGATTTTAAATTGCCATTTTTATGAGGTTATTTTGAATATCAATGTGTATTTATACTAACGTCATTAAATACTTATGAACTCACCAGCATTATAAAAATGCTGATACTCACTTTCAAAATAACTTGTATTCTCAGGTCATCGATAGACAGATACATCCCGGGAGCTTTTGTGAAGTCAGCCTAGTACCAAGTTGCATCTATATTATTTTCTGTATTACTTTGATGTTGCTATGAAATGTAATCTATGTAAAATTTTTACTATTAATGAAATGGTTGTTGTACTTTGATTACTATATTGCATATGTTGTGATACTTGACATAACGTCATCCACCCCAGAACGTTTCCGCCGTTCCTGTTTTGGGGTGTTACACTATTGCGAGGAGTTTGCATGTTTTCCTATGTCAGTTAAGTTGGTAGTTTCTTGATGCGTGATTGGCTTATTTTAGCTATGAATAATCTTATGTAAGGTAGTTTCATTTTATTTTAGGGTTTCGTTTTTATAATTAGTTTTTAGGCTATAAATAGCTCCACAGTCGAACCTTTTTGGAACATGTTGTTGATTGTAGAATAAAGAGCTTTGTATTATCTTTGAGTTTCTTAATCACACCATGTCAATTCTAGGATGTGTTTTCTATGTTGATTCGAACTCAAATCAATAGGTCTTGATTTGTTTTTATTAATACTCAATCTATAGGTGTAGATTGTTTATCAATGCTATCTTTTCTTCATTTCTTGTTGCACAAGCTATTTATTGTTCTTCTTTTCTTATATTATTCTTGATTTTCTGCTACTATCTAAATACTTAAAAATGAACCCCCTCGTATCCGCAACATAATGCTTGGGTAAATACCCTTTCTTGGAATTCTCCATATTGAATTGTTTTAGTATTTTATCCAAGTAGCTACTATGGCTAAGCCCATGCAAACATCTTTGCCTATCTCTATAAATCCTAAATCCAAGTATGTATGTGGCCTGTATAGATCCTTCATAGTGAAATATTTTCCATGCCAAGACTCAGCTCTTGCAAATTTGGAATGTTATTTCCTATGAGGACTATGTCATCAACATAAAAAAGTAGAAAGGTCACTACACTCCCACTAGCTTTGACATATACTCATGACTCATCTTCACTTATAGAAAATCCAAACTCCTTGACTTTTTCATAGAAACAAAGATTCCAACTGCGACATATTTGTTTTATTCCATAGATGGAATTCTTATGCTTACACACCTTATTAGGGAATTTGGCATGTTCAAAACCTTCTAACTAAATCTAAACACCGTCAGTCAGTTTTCTGTTAAGGAAAGTAGTTTTAACATCCATATGCCATATTTCCTAGTCATGATAAGTAGTCATGGAAAGTGTTGCCCTAATAGACTTAATCTTAGCAACTCGTAAAAAGGCCTCATCATAGTCATCTACTTGGGTGTGAGTAAAGCGTTTTGTACCTAACCTTACCTTAAAGGTTTATACATTACCATCCTTGTCAATTTTCTTCTTGAACATCCACTTGCACCATACCGTTTTCTGACCAGGTGGTTGATCAATGAACGAAGACATATGGTTATCTTACATGGATTGGATCTCGCTATCCAATGCTTATTTCTATTTTGCATCTTTAAGGCTTGCCATCGCTTCCTTGTAGTTAGCTGGTGAAGGGTCCAGTTAGTGGTTTGGTCTAGACTTTCATTGTAATTGTTGTTTTGAGTCTTTATTGTGGTTTGGTAGGTTGTTAGTGAGTTTACGGCCGTAAACCTAGTTTCTGGCCCAAGTCCACTATAAATAGAGGTTGTTTAGGTCATTATTGGTTGTTGATGCCACAGAGTTCAAGTCATAGTATATCGAGTTGTACAACACGTTTTTCAGTAATAAACGTGTGCAAGCTTGATTTCTCTTCTTCTACTCATATTCTAATTTCTATTGATTGTTTGATTGTTTGATCATTGGTAAAGATCCGTTTTAGGACCTTATAATTGGTATTAGAGCAAGACCGGTGTCAAAGCATCATTCAATCGAGTTTTGAGCCGTTTAAACTCATATTCTTCATTGTTTAAGATTAGCGTTTGATGTCTTCATTGCTAAAGCGATCAAATCTGCTCTAAAATTTGCGTTTGTTGAGATTTCTGGGAGTTTACTGCCAAGAGATTATGACCGTCAACCCTGTTTACGGCCGTAAACTCAAGAACATTCAGAGACTGTAAACTGTGTTCTTGGACCGTAAATAGAGCATCTTCAATAACCATAAACTAAGCTTCAAAAACCATAATAAGTGCATCTTAATTGACAGTAAACTCAGTTTACGGCTGTAAACTGCTGACCGTAAACTCAATTTTGACATTTTTTGATTTTAACTTTAAGTTTTAAAATCATAATACATGGATTCTCAAAGTGAAACACATCATCATGAGCTGGATTTTGTCATGGGCACAAGTACACGCATTCCAAGACTGGTGTCTGCAGATGGTTTTCCTGAATAGAAATACCGGATTGAAAAGTACATTAAAATGAAAGACTTCAAGATTTGGAGAAGCATCATCAAGAATCCTGTCAGAATTACCACCACTATACAGACAAAGATTTTGAGAATGTTGAGGAACAGGAAAGGGCATTGGCCACTCTGACCATGGCTCTATCTCCTGATATAGCTCAAGGTTTCAGAGAATATACTTTAGCTAAGGCTTTATGGGAAGCCTTGATTGAGGTATATGAAGGTAATGAAGACATGAAGGAAAGCCGCCTGAATATGTTGCATCAAAAGTTTAACATGTTCAACTACATTCCTGGAGAAACCATGGAGGCACAACTACATCGATTCACCACTCTCACTACTGAGATGAACATTTATGGGATCTTCTTGACCAAGTCGGAGATAAACAAAAAGCTACTGAATGCCCTTCCAAAGTCATGGGACATGAATGTAGCTGTTATTAAGAAAACCAAGGATTTGAATCGTCTCACTCTTGCTGAAACAATGGCAATCATCAAAGCCTGTGATATTGATGATAAACAGCAGGAGATTAATCATGTGAATTCGTATTTGACTACAAACCTCGGGATCTCCTTTAATAATGCTCTTTCATCAGTCATTCCTTCCTCAGGCCAAGCATTTTCCATTCAACAGCCTCAGATCCAAACAATTATTGTTCCGTCATCCATGTCTCACTCGCAAAGCCAGCTGTATGTCACTCCACAAGCTGCTCCCTCTTCCATTGCACCATTGTGGCCTCTTCCTCAAACACAAAGGAATGTGATGATAATCTTGCCTTTGCCATAGGACTTGTGAACTGCTATAATGCTCTTCTTGCTGGAGAGCTTCCACCTCAGTTGTCATTTGCTGATCTGGATCAGATTCATCCAGAAGATGTGGAAGAAATGGGCATCACATGGAAGATAGTTATGGCAGTATTCAGGGCTAAGCAGTTTGCCAAGAAGACTGGGAAGAACAACTGGGGTATGAATGCTGATAAAAAGGTGGGGTTCAACAAAGGGAAGCTGTGTTGTTTCAATTGTCACGAGCCAAGACATTTTGCTCGTGAGTGCCCAAAGCCGGATAGAAGATTGAACAATGACAAGACAATGGTTTCAGTGGGAAACAATTGGGGAGGTGATCAGGTCAACGGTGAGAAGGATACAGTTGCTTAGTCATTTGACTGGGAGGACCAGATTTAGGCTTTGAACATTTCAAGACCTGAGAATGCTCACTTGGCCCAAGGCAATGATGAAGCTCCCATGAAGAATGTTGCAGCTGATCCAGAAGAAAAGATGATGGAGCTGCAGTTTGCGCTGATGGTATCTTCTACTTTTGAACCAAAGAAAAATGAGGTAAGTTTACCTTCCTGTTCTCAAGCATGTATTGACTATGTTAAAATTCTTTGTGATGAAATAACATCTTTACGTAGAGAAGTATAGGACCTTAGATATGAGGGCTACCAACTTAGAAAAGGACAAAAACCCCTAAAGGCCTGGTTAGAGACAAAAATAAAGGACTTTAGGAGACTTCAGGAAGACTATAGTAACAAATGTGAAAACTATGATTATATCAAGAGACAGAATGTTGAGTTAATTATCGAGCTTGATACATTAAAAAACAAATTTGACACTATAAATTTTGATTTTAAGAAATATGATGTATCAAGCAAGGTAGTTGCCAACATGATTGACCATTACCTGCAGTTCAAACAATACCAGAATAAGGGTTTAGGATACGATAAAGTGCCTCCTCCTTTCAACCATAATTATCAGTATCACCCTGTCACTAATGAGGAGATTGCCAACGACTCTTTCATGGTTTATGGCAAGCCAACAGGTGTTATTTCAGGAGGAGTTATTAATGTTGAAAGTTCTAACGTTTTTACTTCCCCTGCAGATCAATCCTTAGATTAGTCAAAGCATGAAGTTGAATAATCTATTTCTGATAACAAAACTGAGTCTGAACCTGATGTTTCTGTCTTAAATAAAGACTTTATTTTTTCTGATGTTAAAAATGACAATGTTTTTTTGTGATACTTCTGCACCTACTAACATTGGATTAAGTTTTTTTGAAGTGTTTGATGAGTTATTTGATAATTTTGATGTTTGTAATGATCCTAGTGAAAACACACCACCTCCACAAGTCACATCATCTGATGTACGCTCACTTATCTCGCAACCTGCTTCATGTACATTTTCTTGTGGGAAAAGTAAGGGTGTCAGTAACAAAAATAAATCTGAGAAAGGTAGTACTAATTTTAATAAGGACAAACATATTTGTTTTAATTGTGGTATTGGTGGTCATATAGCTAGGAATTGTCAAAATAGAATTTTTGTACATTATATGTCACCAAGAGGAGAGAATGAATCTAAAGGAAGGTCTTTAACTAGAAAGTCCTCAAGAACTCGTTCTCGGGATGATGATTGGAAGGATGATCGAAGTAGAAAAGGGCAGTTTTTCAAAAGAGTAAAAAGGTTTTTCCTAACAAAGTCCCAAATAGTTTGCTAAAACCAAAAAAGGCTCCACCAAGATCGGTTCCGTCAACGAGCAGTTCTGGATTTTCAACTAGTTCTGGTAGAATATCCAGATGCTCAATGCAAACTAATCAGAAAAAAATTTCAAAACCGTCAGTGTCTGTTAGGAAACATAATTATCATTGGATGCCCAAATTAACTTCCAATCAATCATCAGCATCCTCTAAAAACAATAGAAATGATGATTTGAAGGTTTTGAAAGATCAATCAAAGAAAGTAAAGAGCCAACCCAGGATAGTGATGACCTGGGTTCCCAAATCTAAATGATCCCACACATTTTGCAGGGACAGTTGCGGAGGAATGTCGTCAGATCTTGGTATGTCGACAACGGCTGCTCCCGGCATATGACAGGAGACATCTCCTAATTGAGTAACATTTAATCTTTCAATTGGGGATATGTTTCCTTTGCGGGCGGAGAAGGTGGCAAGATCACTCAGAGGAGGAACCGTTACAAATGGAGTGCTAAGTTTTGAGAATGTCAACCTTGATCCTAAGTTAAAACACAGCTTGTTGAGTGTTTCCCAAATTTATGACAAAGGATATTCTACACATTTCACCGACAAAGAGTGCATCATTCTCAAGCCGGGCATTGTCATCCCAAAAGAGTGGATGCTTGTTAAATCAAAGCAGGATGGAAATGCATATATTATTGACATGAACAACAACATTCCTGAACAAGTCACTTGCCTCTTTTCAAAGGTTTCAGAACAAAACGCAATGTTGTGGCACCAAAGACTAGGTCATGCTAACACCAAAAACCAAAATCGTTTTGCGAAGAATGAAATGGTCCAAGGCTTACCTGTTAGAGACTTTATAGCTTTTGAGAAGTGTGTGTCATGCGCTTAGGGAAAAAATCATAGAAAATCACACCTGCCAAAACAGGTTAACTTAATCAGTCAGGTGCTCCAATTATTGCATATGGACTTATTTGGTCTGGTCAACATCCTAAGCATCAATAGAAGTTCATATTGTCTGGTTGTGATCGATGATTTCTCTCGTTTTACGTGGGTCTTCTTCTTATCCAACAAAGTTGGGGTTGCTGATCTGATAAAGAAGTTCATTGTGATGATTGAGAGCCAAACCAACAACCGGGTAAAGGCGCTTCGTACTGATAATGGGACAGAATTCAAGAATGCAATTCTTGATCATTTTTGCACAGAAAAGGGAATTGTGCGTCAATACACCTCTGCTCACACGCCTCAACAAAATGGTTTTGCTGAGAGGAGAAATAGAACATTGAAAGACGCTGAAAAGGACGATGCTGTGTGACTTGAAGTTACTTGTTTTCTTTTGGGTTGCGGCGATTAACACTGCTTGCTACGTTCAAAATCGTGTTCTAATCAACAAAGCCCAAATGAAGACACCGTACGAGATTCTATAAAGTCATAAGCGTTTAGTCAGTCATTTCCATGTATTTGGTGCCCTTGCACCCTTCTTCACCTGGAGTCCAACCCAAAGTTCAATGCCAAAATCGATGATTGTTATTTCATTATGCTGCACACACCGCGTATAGGGTTTACAATAAGAAGACGAAGCAAAATCCTTCGACGTGAACTGGCTGGAGGAGAATGAAACGGATGCTCGAGTGGGCCCTGATTGGTTATTTGATTACACATCGCTCTTCAAGTCCATTAATGTGTCTTCAGATGGTTCATCTGGGTTTTCCTCTGTTTGAAGATTGTTTCTAAAGACGAAGTCGAAGAAGTTGTTTACAGACCTCCAACGGTATCCTCATCTCCATCTAAGGGGGAGTCATCTGCTCCATCTGAGGGGGAGTCATCTGCCTCACCTGAGGGGGAGTCATTTGTTCCACTTGGTAGTCCAAAATCTCCAATTCAAAATGATACTCCTGATGCTAATGCTACACCTCTTACTCCTATTAAAGGAGATTTCATGTTAGAGATGCTTCCGCTGTCACTTCAACTTTTATGGAACTACTCATTCCTGAAGAAATTGCTAATGAGTTTATAGTAGATTCATCTAATGTGGAACAATAAGAAAATGGTGGAGGTTTCAACATTCACAGTCTTCCCGTTTCACTCATTGATATCAGCCAAGAGATACCTTCAAGAATTCAACGCGATCATTTGATCAAAAACATCATTGGTTAGTTGGGTGATGGAGTTAGAACCAGAAGTCAGAATGGAGATGTCAATACATGCCTATATTCTTGCTTTATCTCTCAAATAGAACCCAAGAATGTTGAAATGGCTCTGAATGAGACCTTCTGGGTAGATGCTATGCATGAAGTGCTAATTCAATTTGAAAAACTCAAGGTTTGGAAATTGGTTGAGTTACCAAAGGGAAAAAAGTCTCTTGACACACGTTAGGTCTATCGAAACATGCAGGATGATTTTGGTGTCATAGTGCGCAATAAAGCATGATTGGTGGTTCGTGGGTTTAGACAAGTCGAGTGTTTTGATTATACTGAGGTTTATGCTCCAGTGGCTCGCTTGGAGGCTATTTTCCTTGCATATGCTTCCTACATGAACTTCACGGTTTAGCAAGTGGATGTCAAGACAGCTTTCTTGTATGGCAAGGTGAAGGAAGAAATATATGTTGATCAACCCCCTGGGTTTGTTAACTCAAAGTTTCCTAATCATGTCTACAAGTTGACCAAGGCGTTGTATGGGTTACATCAAGCTCCTCGAGCGTGGTATGCGACTCTCACAAAGCACTTGCTCGAGCATGGATACTCTCGTGGCACTATCGATCAAACTTTATTCATCAACATGTTGATAATGATCATATTCTAGTCCAGATCTATGTTGATGACATTATATTCGGGTCTACCAGTCCACAACTATGCAATGAGTTTAATGACGTTATGAAAAAGAGGTTTGAGATGAGTTCGTTGGGTGAGATGACCATGTTTCTAGGGCTTCGGGTGAAACAAAATTCAACCGGAATCCTGCTCCATCAAGCTAAGTATGTGGAGGATATTCTTGAGAAGTTCGGGTTTCAAGACGCAAAACCTGCATTGACGCCGATGGCCGAAAGACCCCTGCTGACTCCAGATACTGATGGCAAATCCGTAGATCAGACACACTACAAATCAATGATCGGATCGTTGCTGTATCTTAATGCAAGCCGTCCAGGCCTCATTTTTGTAGTCTCTCAATGCGCACGTTATCAGGCTAATCCTAAATTTTCACATCTTATTGTTGTCAAAAGAATTTTTCGGTATATCAAAGGCAGCCCAAAATTGGGACTTTGGTATCCGAAAAATTGCAAATTTGATTTATATGCTTTTGCTGACAGTAATTATGGAGGCTGTGAGCTTCACAGGAAATCTACATCAAGAGGGTGTCAATACCTTGAAGATAGGTTGGTGTCATGGAAGTGCAAGAAACAACATACCGTCTCAAGCTCAATAGCAGAAGCGGAATATGTTGGTGCATCTGCGTGTTGCTCTCAAGTTATCTGGATCCAACATCAGCTGTTGGATTACGGTTCGAATTATCTAGAAACCCTTGTTTACTGTGATAATGAGGTTGCGATTCAAATTGTTAAAAATCATGTCCAACATTCCAAAGTAAGCACATTGATATCAAAATTCATTTTATTAGAGATTGTTAAGAATGTTCGCTCATCCGAATGGAACAGGTTCCCACCTTTAATAATGTGGCGGATCTGTTCACCAATCCTTTTAACAAAGCTCAATTCGATGTGCTTGTGGGATTTTTGAAAATGATTCGTTTTGAGGATTAATTTTTAATTTTTATTTTTATTTTTTAATTCTTGCCTTTTATTTTATTTTTGGTTAGATTAGTTTAAATTTGCGCATTTTAGTGATTTCATTCTCACCCATGCACAAATTTAGGGGAAAATAAGCAAAATCCAAACAAAAATTGAAAATTTTCAAAAATCCAAAAACATTAAAAATCAGAAAATCAAAAATAAGTTGCTAATAACTTTACTAGTAGGTGATGTGTTGGGAAGTGATATTATCAAGTGATAACAGGCAATCTGAATCTGCATAACGTACCAAAATTAAATTGTCTACGCTCTATGCTCAATGCGCTGGTAGGCACGAAATATTCTAAATGGACTTGACTAGGAAGAGTTGAACTTAAGGATTTCAAGGACTTGACAAATCTTGAACTAGTTAGATTCGGTTAGCCCGACAATACAACGCTCGGATAGGTTGAGCAACGAGATATACATAGGAATCTACTCGGTCACATTAAAAGAACCCGTATTTAGAACTGTGGATTAACTTTTCCTCGATGTGCGGATTCTCTCCTTAATTCCGGTATTAATGGGATGACTGAGGAATTCCGATAAATTAGGTCTGTAGGAGGTTATTTTCTTTCTTTCTGTCTGGTATTCATATGTTTCCTCCTCTGCATAATCGTGATCTGACCTGGACTGTAACATATGCAACTCTATATCTCTCCGTCTTCTTTCTATGCAATTGTTTCTATCTGTTAGCCATATACTGTCTCCTTTGCGTGACTTACAATCCGACCTGGTACACAGTATATACATCAATCTTTTTTCTCAATCCCTCTAAAACTTCAGTTAGTCATATGTTTCATCCTCTACGTGATTGGAAGAGATCCGACCTGGGTGTATAGCATATGCATTCTAAATATATCTTCTCTCTCAATAATTGTCTGCTCTGTAAGGAGTATTCTAGAAGTCCTGGATTACTAGAGTATATTAGGAAGCGAGAAACATGTTCTAGTACAATTAAAATTGAACACTTAAAGACTGTCTGTAGATCTCGCTGCTCAATTTAGGTGGACAACAATATCCGTGGTCGTCGTCAGCTAAATGGTCCATAGGAAATTTATCTAAGAATATAGAATCAAAAATGTCTCGTCTTTATTAGCTTGTCCAGATTTTATCACAATTTTTCATGTTTAAGTGGATCACAATACCGGCGATTGACCAGATATAGACATGAAGGTAAAGGTACCGACAAGTGGTCTAAGATTGCCTAACAAGTTTGATCTGAATGTCACAAAGTTATATTCAATGTTTGTTGAGATAAGTTTAGTCTTCTTGCATTTTAATTTTATTTTTAATTTAATTTTATTATTATAATAATTGTCAAAATTTAAATTTTTATTTTTAAAATTTAGAAATTATTTTTATTTTATTTTATTTTTTAGTTTAATTTTAATTTTAGTTTTATTTTTTAAAATCCTCAAAATGGTTTTATTTTTGAAAAATATTTGGGATTTGGACAGTGCTTTATACTGGGTGGAAGACAGGTAAAATCACTTAGGGTATAAAAGGGAGTTTACAGCCGGAAACACCTCCACTTCTCACTTTTCCTCTTTCTGGCCGCAAACTCTCTCTCATTCTCTCTCCCCTCGAAAAATATTTCTCGTTTTTTGTGAAATCGTTCCGTTCTTCTCAAAGGTATAACAAAATCGACTGTGGGAATGTGTTTTGTTAATCAAATTGACCGATTTTGGGGCTAAAATCGAACAACAAAGATCTGTCAGCGTTTACGGTCGAAGCTTACGGCCAAGGAGTTTACGGCCGTAAACTCCATTTACGGCCATAAGCTTATGGCCATGAGTTTACCTCCATACACCCAAAATTGACCATAAACTCCTTTTTGGTCAAAATAATATTTAAAGGCCAAAATTAGATCGATTAATTAAGAAAACTTAAAACATTAATTGTTCAAATATTTTTGTTTTTATTACTTGGCTTGTTTTAGTGCAAATCAAATGGAAAATTTGAAGTTCGCTGACATACACAACTTGGCCATCATACTGGCTTATCCCCCTGCTGTTCATGGAGAAGTCAAGTCAATGATCTAGGGGTTGAGAGAATGCTGCTTAGCTTCTGCTATTACTGTGAATCCCGTGGTCTATCAGAACATTATAAGGGAATTCTGGCAGTTTGCCAAGATGAAGAGAGGAAACGATGGAGCAGTTACTGTTGATGCAGTTGTGAAAGGCTGCAAGATTGTAATTACTGAGAAATTCATTAGAGAAGCGTTGTTGATTAATGATCAACCTGGTTTTCCTACTGAGATCGGGATTGAAGATGCCCAAAAGATTCTTAAGAAGATGGGATACGAAGGCAACTCTCCTCCCACTGTGAAGAAGCTTCTGCCACCGTACTGGAGATTCTTGGCTCATGTATATGTGAGCTGTATTTATGGTAGGAGGTCTAGTACTGATGAGATCTCGCTGAGAAACACTAGAGCCATCACTTCGCTTGCTACAGGGATAGACTTCAACTTCTCAAGGTTTATCTTGAACAAGTTTGTGGTGAACATCAACGCAATAACTCGGGATACTTTCTTGATGTATCCCAGGTTCATTCAATTGTTCATCAACATTCAATATCCGGAGATGGTCAAGGAGGGAGATACCCTAGATATGAAGTCATTAAGTCCTCACACTGTTGGGCTTATCAAGCAGAATCGCAAGGGAAAGGTCGTTTTTCAAGGACTGTATCTGCTTGTGCAGTTTGGGAGATTTGCTGAGCTAAATGAAGTGTTTGAGTCTCATGGATCCTCTGATAAAGTATCCTCTGAGCCTACTTCTTTAGAAAGGATGATTTCAGAAGAGGATGTTATCACTGTGTTAGACTAAGAAGAAAGAGAAGAGACAGTTGCTGCAAATGTTTCTGGGGCAGAGGAACATGATCTGACATCAGTTCAAGCTCAAAGTGATTATAATGAAGGGTCTTCAAAGAGTGGAACTGAGACTGATTTATATGAAGATCTGGATCTTACTGGCTTCGATAAGGATGAAATTTCGTTAAACTTTGGAAGTAATGAAGATTTCTTGCTAAATGAAAACCTCAAATCGCTTCTAGACAATATCAATGATGTTGCTCATCCAGTAACGGAGATACGAGACTCCGATGATGTTCTTGAGTCAACGCCTCTTACTACCGAACAAGTGGTTGAAACGACAACTCCTATGGTGACGGTGTCAGGGATTCCTCCCCTTGATATTGTTTCGCCCACCACAGAACCTCTTCTGAGTGATGATGCAACAACCCAGATATCACAACCTCCTCCAAAAAGAAGAAGACGTGACCCTAGATAAGGATTTCTAGATTCCGATATATTTCAAGGCCGCCCAACTCCACCAACAACCACTCATGCCATTGTCTCATCAAAACCTTTCAGTGAAGGTCCTAGCACCATCTTTGAGGTTGGTGGATCTTCTGATCAAGCAGGATTTTCTCCTCCCAGGCCAGATCATGATGCTACCTCTGTAAGGCTCACCATGCATTTAGCTCAAGAACAAAACTCAATGCCTTCTCCCAGAGCTAAAGGAATTTCTTTTAGAGAAGGTCATTTAGGAGAATATAATCCAACCATTGATGTGATTTAGAAGAAAATGAATGTGCTTGATCAAAAGAAAATTGAGCTCAATATCCAAGTTACTAATCTTTTGAGCAAAAATGTAAAGCTGAAGATTCAAGTTTCTGATCTTGTGTTGTAGATCGATTTGAGGAGGAGCTAGCTCAAGCTCCGAGTGTTGTGGCCTTAAAACGTGCAAAACTGGCCAAATCTGTTGAGAAGGGTCAATTTTTGTTTAAAAGGAGCTCGGATCAGAATGCTCCTGGGGATCAGCCCAACATCACTTTTAAAGATCATGAAGATAATCGCTTTAGAAATGTTTATGGTAATAGGTCAAGGATCATCTCATGGGGATTTCACGACACTTTAAATGTGTGGATTGTGAGACGGAAGAGTGGCAACACTGAGTTGTATAACGATGCTCATGATTTCAATTCCTGGACCAGAGTTGGTCTTTCAAGTTATCGGAGGCTCCTTTTGCAAATCCATCTCAGAATCCCAAGGCTACACAGTTCAAGCATTTCTTGGAAGATCAAGTACTTAAGGGTTTTCCTTCAATGAAGACTGCAAAGTTGATTATTAAAGTATACCCAAGTGTAGTTGATCCCAAAACCAATCAACCTCTTCGATCTGTGATGTGTCCTGCTACCAATCAAGTAAATCAGATTCCTATTCTTCAAAATCATCCAGATGGATCTCTACGGACCATGTTGTATTGGTGTTTGATGAAACTACAACCTCTGCTATCATAAAACTTGAAAAAGGATACATTCTCTTATATGACAAAAGAGATTTGCTTCAGTTTAGGAAATGGGATATACATCAGCTGAGCCATCATCAGATCAAAGTTGCAGAAGTCATCTTTTAGCGAGCTGCCAGAGAATATACGGCTATGGTTATTGATATCATTAACAAACGGATGTGGAATGAAGCAATGGGGAAGTCAGATGTGATGGCGGTTGACAAAGACTGAGCTCAATCTAGCACTAAACCAAGGGGGAGATTGAAGGGTCCAGTTACTGGTTTGGTCTAGGCTTTCATTGTAATAGTTCTTTTGAGTCTTTATTGTGTTTTGGTAGGTTGTTAGTGAATTTACGGCGTTGTAGTGAGTTTATGGGCGTAAACTTGTTTACGGCCGTAAACCTAGTTTCCGACCCAAGTCCACTATAAATAGAGGTTGTTTAGGTCATTATTGGTTGTTGATGCCACAAAGTTCACGGCCTCGTATATCGAGTTGTACTAGACGTTTTTAAGTAATAAATGTTTGCAAGCTTGATTTCTTTTCTTCTACTCAAGTTCACGGTCTTGATATTATTGATTCAGAAAAGGAACATACTAAGATTTTTCTGGGTTTTTCTCAACCTAATTGATGTTGATACAAAAATGGAGTTTTGGGATGCTTTTTTAACAATCTAAGATAAATGCTATATATATATATATATATATATATATATATATATATATATATATATATATATATATATATAATATATATCTCGCATGTCAAAATAAACAAAGGAACCACTAACCATAAGATTCTTCATGAAAAGTCTTCGATCATTGCCTTCACAAATGCCGACATCAGTTTCAATATTTTTCATACTAAAAAATCGCCCCTAAATGTTGAAACTGATGACGATCATGATTTACATCTTTTTAGCATTATGCCCCCTTAAAATGTGATACTTATCAGAACATTGGGACTTCAAAGAGAGGAACAAATCTGAATAATATCATCATTACAACACATAAATATGGAAATGAGAACTCCCTATTGAATAAATATCACCCTCCATTGAATCTTCAACAAATGTTATGGATAAGATCTAGAAATTTGTCACACCCCCGGCTGAGGAGGCAGAATATGCCAGGTTGTGTGACTTAGTTCACGGATCAAAGCATATTGAATATACATTACAAGTAACAACAATAAGAACACAGCAATTACATTCCAATTTAAGGTTTGATTACATAGTTCATACAAATAATGATAATAAGTTCATGAATTTGACTTAACAAGTAGACCGATATAACAAAACTAGATAAAACTAGGTTGCTCAAAATCCATGAACATTCCTTATGCCAAAAGTTGGTTCAATGATCTCTTGAGAATACATGTAGTTTGAGGGTCAACATTAACGTTGGTTAAATTTTATAGGTTTTTTGCTAACCGTTGTAATCATACTTTTAAAAAGTATAAAAAGTACTTCCATTGAAGTTAAAACCATGTTTGATAAAGAGATAAATCATATGTAAATCCATAGCTAAAATGTTTGGTAGAGAGATAAATCATAAGTAAATCCATACTTCAATTTTTTGATAAAGAGCGAAACCGAATTTGTGGTTTCTAGATAAATGATACAGTTAATGCTTATAGTGAGTCTTATAACTGAGTTATGTGAGTAGATATAAATGCTTAGGATGCTTCATTGGAAATCATGGATAAATGACAAAGATAATTATCACTCGCTTCGATTGATCCGTCAAGGTTGTAGCTAGTAACCGCAAGTAGATGTGTCAACCCATATAGATCTATACATACGTATCTTGCACTAAGGATTATTGGTTATTGTTTGTGAGGGTATAGTAATTAGTTTCACTTATGTAACGAATAATGTCTCACTATAAATTCCATTAACTAAAGTATATGATAAAGTTTCACTATAAAAGCCGAGTAAATTCGATATATCCAAAAAAGAGTGTAAGCTACTCCCTTAAATAGATACTAAATTTCTCAAATATACATGTTATAATTTATACATATCTATTTAGCATAATGTATAAAATCTATGCATGATGTAGGTAAAATAATGAAAAGTTGATAAACCTTCATAACACATATATTTTGATATGCATTATTTCAAAAAGTCATAATATTATTATGATCTATAATTTATAACATGCCATTTTATTTCATGACATCATATAAGTTATCTTTTCTAGTGATAACAAGTTTTAAACCACTATGACATGCGTATGTCATGATAAAAACTAGCCATGATATATTATTTTGAAAAAATATCAATTTAAGCTAACTATGAGTTTACCATGCATTTTTCATAATAGATATACATTTTTCATATGTATTCTCCCCCAAAATGATGAAAAGGTTAAAAAGGGGTAGTAAGCAGTCAAGTTTTCTTTAGCGTGAACTAGGTTCGTGGCGTGGAACATGTCGTGAGAAACAACTATGTGATGTTCCTTGCGTTTAAAATGAATCACCAGGTCTATTAATGTTACCTAATAAAACGAAAAGGAAGTTTTGGTTTTAGTTACTAAGTATGGGAGTTAGTTTTTCTAATATATTTAATTATACAGACTACTTTTGTTAAACTGAACCAAAAGATGGACTGAAATGGCATAACTCAAGTCATGTTCAGTTTTGCATAAAATTATCCATCGAAGTGTTGGACTGTTTATTTTAAATCCAAGTGTCATACCCCCAAACTAGAACAGCAGAAACATTCAGGGGCAGAGGACGTCATGTTTAAGTATCACATCAATTGTATAATAGTAATCAAAGCAACAACAACCATTGTAATAATAATATAGTGTTTACATTGTATTCAAATCAAATGTGATTGACTCCAAAAGCAATTAGCAAAACAAGACTTGAAGCTACTATGCCCCGTCATTTGCAACCCTGTACGTGTACCTGTCCACTAGTGACATGAGAATACAAGTGGTTTTGAAAGTGTCAACGTTAAAGTTGGTGAGTTCATAAGTATTTGTACTTAGAAAGTATGTTCTTTGTTTCTTGAAAACCTTAGTATGTTCCTCTAGAGAATCCTATATTTTCTGATGTACTGAAATGTAAGAAATGTGCCCCATACTAGTTCCTTCTACGAGTACTAAGTGGATACAAGTCATATACAATCCAAATCAAATAGACAATCGGTTTTGTGGTTCTGCTCTAAGCCCACAACAAAATAAGGAACAGGAAATGAGGCGGAAACCACACATTCCACTGTCTGACGGATCTTCATTGTATTTAACCCTAACGTATTCACCAGGTACTTACAGAGTTAACTGTAATGGTCCTTTTAGAAATGCATGTGGATCCTACCAGAAAATCCTATATTTTCTTATGTAATGAAATGTAAGTTATGTCGACTTGTACTTAGAAAAGTAATGTATTACAGTTGTGTTTGTAGGCAACCTTTTTTGTATGTATGCACCTAGTTAAACGTTCTTTTGGAAAATTTTGTTTCGTACTAGAAAATAGTAAGTTGTACTTGTATTTAGTGACCTGACCCATACCTGTTTCCCCTTATTATTTCTTAGTGTATACCGGTCTTATATAACCAAGATCGAATAAGTAGTAGACTATGTGAATCTACTCTAAGTCCACAACCAAATAAGGAACAGGAAGTAAAGTGGAAATCACCCATTCTACTGCATACCGGGTCATATATGTATCACCCTGATGTATACACTAAAGGATCATAGAATTAGCTTTATTGGTCCTTTCTAAAATGTATGTTCATGTTACTAGAAGAGTAGTGTAGTGTAGTTCGATGATTAATAGAAAACTATTTGAAGCTATGAATTACCCGTATACTAAACGTCTTAGTTGATACTATTGTGAGTTTCATATAACCATGCTAAAATGAAAGATTTTCCTCGACGATGTTCTTCAAGCGCTTGAATGAGATCACATTTGTTACCCAACAAATGTAGCTAGCAGTCAGGGCATGGGATTGTCAGTCCCATATAGATCAATACAAAAAATCACGCTCCCACTCATGGAGACCTTGGTTATAATTTATAGGACTTAGAAACCATAGTCTAATGGATACAACGAAGTAGTGCCCCACAACCCTGTATTAACTACATACATATATAATACAAATGTTTCTTATTTTTGAAAATGTAATTATCACTTTGTTTTAATAGCGTACACATGTTATATTGTACCTGAAACTTTATGTATACCGTATATTAATAGTGTACAATAATCACAATTAGATAATTGTTTTGGTATGATATCCTTGACTTTTTTAAAATAGTGTATATATTCTCTAAACTACACCTATTGTAGTTTACATGTATGTTTTTTATGCAATAAAAACCTTAGAATTTAGCAGTTTCTGTAAAAAACAATAAAATGATTTAGAAAGATAGCCTTTTGCTTGACATCTTACAAAAGGGTTAAAGTGTTATGTAATAAGTTTTATATTCATATATATATATATATATATATATATATATATATATATATATATATCGGAAAGATTAAGTGTAAAACTAATTGAAGTAGTTGAAACACTTTTAAAATGATTTAAATCCATTGAAATAGCTTGACATGTTTTAAAACTGATTAAAATCTTTTGAATATTAACACAAAATTTCTTTGTGTTTACTTGTATTCCCCCCCATAAATACATTGAAAAATAGTGAAAACATAGGGGGTATGAACTCACCTCTAGTGCTTGTGCTTGATCGGACTGGAAGTGATCGCAACTGCTCCTCGGGTAAGAATACGTAAAAGAAGTTGTATCCTAAAAATAATTATACCTGACATCGTATTTAAATTAATAAGATATTATTTTAAATAAGGAGTTAAATAATGTTGGAATAAGGAAGATTTACAAAAGTTACTTGGACTTAATTTGAAAATGTTCAAATGGGTTCACGGTTGGATCTTGAAATATTAGGAAGGTTTGAAGATTGCTTGAAGATTTGAATGTGGGTTTGATGTTCTTGGTAGGGAATATGAAGACTTAAAGGAAATTGGGTGTAAACCCTTGAAGATTGAGAGGAAATGGGGTTGTTCACGGATGATAGCTGAGAGAAAAATAAGAGTGTTCTCGGATGTAAATGAAGGAAATGAATGTGTTCTCTCCCAAAACACACACACGTACATATATATATATATATATATATATATATATATATATATATATATATATATATATATATGGTGTGTCTACGGATTACTATGGGCTTGGGCCTTGGGGTTTACAGTTCTAAAGTGGTTTAGTCTAGTGTTTGTGGCCAAATAGTACGTGTTTTCAGATTTAGGCTAACCGTGAACACCTTTGGGAATTAGAATCCCAACCGTGAACACCTTGGGTCTTACTTCTCAACCGTGAACTATTTCTTTGAATCGTTCTTGTACTATGAACATCTTTAAGAAATGATTTCCTAACCGTAAACCACCCTTGTAATTAAGCCATGGCTATGAACTCTTTGACCTTGATGCTTTTGGGATGTGAACACATCTATTATGTGTTATTTATGCTTTAAACCTGAAGCTTTTGCCCAATGTTGGATTATACCTTCTTAATTTAGTTTAGGTTTCTTTCTGTACTTCTTTGTTAGCTTTATAAACAAGCCCTAGGGCTATAGAGGACACCATGGAATCAAGGTTGCAATGTGGTTTACACTAGTACTTGGTTAGGGTTTAGACCATGCTAGGTCTAAAATTTGGAGTTATGACACCAAGTTTGGAACAAGGGGCTGAATTATAACTTACCACAATTAGAGGGTTTATTTTAAATAAAGGAAATGGAAGTTTGCGCAATTGTCTCTTCCTGTTGATTCGTTTTCACGCAGGAAAAGACTTTTTTTTCTTCATGCAAGAGATGACTCTTATATTCTTCCAGATTTATCAACATAAACCACAAGGCTTCGTTGTTGGGAAGTGTAGTCGGGCGGCTTTTTCGGAACTTAAAATCTCCACTCGATGGGGCGATAACCTAATCCACTCCGATGATCACATCGAAACTTTAAACGGCCATGGGTATTTGTTCGACGTGAAAGACGTGGTTATTTAGGGTGAGAATGCAATTGGTAAGTAATTCTAAGGTGCTTTCTACTTGGATGCTTTCCATTTCTACTGTACAAGCCTCATTATGTTTGTAGGATTTATGGTTTAGCATGCTTTTAAACTTATGGTCAATGAAGCTTCTATCAACACTAGTATCAAATAGCACAAATGCATGAATTTATGTTGACAGGATAGTACCAGTAACTATTTATTCATAAACACGAATGTATGAGTCATACCGTATGATAGTTTATTAGTGTAACTTACTCCTAAAATCCTACAGATTTCCAAATGATAGAGAGAGATTTGAAATCCTTCTGATTTCAAATGATATAGAGAGAATTGAAATCCAAATGATTTCAACTGATAGAGAGAGAATTGAAATACTACTGGTTTCCAATGATAGAGAGATAACAATTAATATCTACGACCTTTGAAAAAACTTGATAACATAAACACTCGTATTCTGGTTACACATTGTTACATCTAGTTTCCAAACATGGATATGATTAGTAATGGAAAAGCTTCATCTACTAAGAGATATAGTTAGGATAAATGTTTTCATAATCTCCATTCTTATTATCCCTAACCTTAGCCTAAGGGTACAAATCACACTAGATAACCTTGTTAGAGATTTAAAATGTTGGATTAGTAGATTGGCTAGCTCTTCGAGCTGGTTATGAGTTTCACGCGTCTTTTGATTTGTTACATCGTTTAATACTCAACCTGCTTTAGGTCAGTTGGACTCTATACTCTAGTGTATATATTTTTTGACCATAGGTAACAATATTTTTTGGTTAATTGACATGATGGCATAGTGTATGGGCACTGCGATTTTCATCGTGTTGTTCTCTCGTGAGTTCTTAGACTTTGTGACTTAGAGTTTGAGTGGCGTATTCTACTACATCCATGTTGCCTATCATGGATTTGATTTGCTAACTTAATTAGAACATTCCATTAAATTATGAAAAGAAAAATGTTATCGACAGACTTATCGATAAGAGGAACAGACTTGAGGAGTCGTCGATGATTTGTCAGCTTTGTTCCTTGATAGTATTAATTCTCTTCGAGAGTATTCGTGAATCATCTTGGCTTTTGTTACGACGTTTTCTTCCTTTAGGTGGAAGTATCACATCGGGAATGAGGTGGAATCCTTTCCCTAGGAGTATCCATGCGGATCATACCACATGAATTTGATCAGTACAGGTAGTACCGTGGTTGCGTTTGAATGATAGACACTCCATTTGTTAGTCCTTCTCATTCCTTGTCTTCTCCAATTGGTTTCTAATCTTTGAAAATTCCTTTCTCTTCTTTAGATACCTCCACTTTAGTGGTTTCTTTAGATGCTTCGTCTGCGGAAGCATCTTTGTCGGATACGGGAGAGAGAAATTTAGAGACTACTGAACGACCGACTAGGAACTATGGGTTTCCATGCTACGAATGTAGTAGAGCTATTGGTTCTTTGTTCTTCTTCAGATTTTGGTAAATCAGGTGAATCTTGGATAAAATATTTTAAGTATTTTTTTATGATTTTCCATAAATATGTGTTATAAGGATTATAAGGTACAAGGTATCTACATCGAATCTTGAGAACATACTTCAGTCTCTTAAACTCTCAACCACTGTAGTCTTTCAAACTTTTCGCCCAAGGTTGGTTGTGCGCCATCATGACCACATTCTAAGTTTATTTATGGTATGACCTATGTATGATACTAACCTTAGTTGAGGCTTATGAATACGTTCACATAAATCTCACAAACACGTATACATACACATATACACGTACACATATACCACATTCTAAGTTTATTTATGGTATGACTTATGTATGATACTAACCTTAGTTGAGGCTTATGAATACGTTCACATAAATCTCACAAACACGTATGCATACACATATACACGTACACATATACCATAACTCATTATGTATATAAATATACATTTACAAACATAATGCATCACAAGTTGGTGAAAAGTATAGATATTATAATGTTAAACTGTGAAACGAGTACTTGATCCTAAAGGGGCACATGACTTTATGAACGATATTAATAGCTATAAGTTGGTGAAATTATAAATAATAATCTATAGTAAAGGTGTGAAAAAGACGAAGTAAAAAAAATGAAGTTTGGTGCCTGAAAAATCGAAAATAAGAAAAATCCGTAGCTACCTAGCTACGGATTAGCTACGAAATTCTAACGGAAAACATACTCCGTAGCTAATCCGTAGGTAATTAGTATCCCTAGGTATCCGTAGCCATTCCGTAGCTAATTAGCTACGGAATAGTTACGAATTAGCATCTATAGCTATTCCATAGCTATTCCATTTGTAAACTAGGGCATCCCATTATGTGGCTAATTAGCTACGGAAAATTTCCGTAGCTATTTTCCGTAGGAAAACCCCATGTTTTCAAGTAGTGAAACCAAATGGTAGTTTTGGTATTAATTACTAAGTATGTGGGGTGGTTTTCTAAAATAATTAATTACATGGACTGTTTTTATTAAACTTAACCAAAGGAGGGATTGAAATGACTGAAATGCATACAATTACCCATGGAGGGGCAGACTGTTTATATTAAATCCTAGTTTGAAACAAGGGGCGGACTTATAACTTAACACAACTTGAGGGTATATTTTAAATAAAAGAAATGGAAGTTTGCACGGTTGTTTCTTCTTCCTGATTCGTTTTCATGTAGGACGAACACAACTTCAAGAAATGAAAAGAGACCCATTTTCCTCTCCGATCTCGGCTCATTTACGAACAAGGGACAACCAAAAAAAAATTGATGATGGTGGTGGTTGATTAAATGCTCACAATGGCAGCAGAATGGTGGTGGTCTCGTAATGTTGGTGGTGGCCGACATGAGGTGGAGATGGTGGTAGCTTCGCTGCCATTTTCATTTCACGTCCGACAGTGATCAGTGATGGAAAGGGATGAAGAGGGTTGGGATAGTGGTGATTAGAAATAGCAGAAACTTCGTAACGTTTGGTGCTGGTGTGTCACGATAGGAGTGAGCGGAGGGTAATGTCCAGGGGCGGATCCAAGGGGATCCCGGGGTAGCCCGGGATACCCCTCAAATTTTTTTCGGTAGTGTAATTTTTGTTTACGTATCCCTCAAAAAAAATTCGAAATAGTGTATATATACGCATCCATCCACTTATAAACATAAACAAAAGTTGGTTTGCTGGTTAAGGCGTTGGCTTATTCATGCAAAGGTCTCTGTAACACCGTAAATTTCAAAACAATTTTTTGCATTTTATAAAAACATAATTCATTTATTATTCATAAAAAACATCATTGTTTGAAACTCAAATTCATAGCATATAACAATTCCCAAGATCTCATAACATAAAAATCCCGCGTGTGTGCTGATCAGGCCGGCGTCTTCCCGCGATCCTCACTAGTACCTGAAACAAATAACACCAAACACTGTAAGCACAAAGCTTAGTGAGTTCCCCAAAATACCATATATATAACACATATTAGCCACTCGAGGCTATAACTCTTTGGGTCCATGCACCCAACTCTATGAACCCTCAGGCTCTATCTCTGTGAACCTTCCGGTTCTAACTCCGTAGCATGCACAACATAAATCACATAGAATAATGCAGTGCAACACATAACACATATATAGCATACAACACTGTATCACATAATTCTAATTACCTACTCAAGGTAAAGTATAGTGAGAAGACTCACCTCACGTATCTCGGTAACTCGTAAATCCCTGAAATCACTAGTGCTCGATCTCCCGAGCTATAGTCCTCCTATAACACAAATACATCTCTAATTAACACTTTCCCAAATAGGGTTGACTAACTCTATCAAGTCAACATCGGTCAACTCTGGTCAACGGTCAACGGTCAACCCAACTCGCCGAGTCTGGCGTGGACTCGTCGAGTCCCTACGGGGACTCGATTCCACTGAATCCCCTTCCGACTCACCGAGTCACTCACCCAACTCGATTACTCAACCCCTGGTTCGAAAACACGGAACAACTCGCTTCAACTCGTCGAGTTTGCCAATGGACTCGACGAGTGCATTCCATGCACAACCCCAAACGACCTTCTGAGGTCAGATTTGTTCCACTAACTCATAGATCCAGTCTTTCCAAGCTTACTTATCACGTAAAGTTTATGTATTGGCACTCATATTACACCTATTGACTCATAAATGGTGTTTTAACCTCAAACACAATGATCCCAAACCAAAACCTCCATAGACTCATATAAAGCTTGGACAAAGAGGCACTCTGGACCTCCATGGGTCCAGATCCAGAACCTAACTCGCTTAAGGGAACATGGGAGCGCTAGATCTAGTCACAACAGGGCTCAATAAGCCCTAAATCAACATGAACATCACCTCAATAGAAAACGGTTCGAAAACAGTACCTCAAACGTGATGTTCTAGACCTCAGATCTTCAGGAAGTTAACCCTCTTGCTTCCTCTTGGTTATAGCTTCCTTTCCCTTGCTAGACAACACCACCAACGTCGACAATGACTCCTTCTCTCACCCCAAACACTCAAGCTCACTAGGGTTTCGCTATGGGGGCTGGTGAGCACAAATGACGGCCATAAGGCCCTTTAAATAGGTCCTAAACCCGGGAAATTAGGGTTTCATTAAACAGCACGGACTCGCCGAGTCCACCAATGCGACTCGTCGAGTCCGGTCATTAATCCGGGTGAGAAATCACGTCTTTACTCAGCGAGTCTACGCACCAACTCGCCGAGTCCTTCCACATAACTCGAAATAAAATGAATAAATATAATACCTGAAATTCCAGATGTTACAATTCTCCTCCACTTGAATCTGACTTCGTCCTCGAAGTCTCATCCCTGAAATAGCTCCGGATGCTGCTCCCGCATCTCACGCTCTGGCTCCCTGGTCAACTCGGATCCTTTCCGATGTTGCCACTGAACCTGTACCAGAGGCACCTCCTTGTTCCTCAGAACCTTGATCTTCCGATCCACAATCGCAACTGGTCTCTCTGCGTAGTTCAGGCTCACATCCACCTAAATGTCCTCTAATGGCACTACCGCTGACTCGTCGGCTATACACTTCCTCAACTAAGACACATGGAAGGTATTATGAATCCGCTCCAACTCTACAGGTAGCTCCAAGCGATACGCTACCCTGCCCACCTTCGCGATTACTCTGAACGACCCAATATACCGGGGCCCTAGCTTGCCCCTCTTCCTAAATCGAATCACTCCTTTCCAAGGAGATACCTTCAGCAGAACATAATCACCAACCTAGAACTCAAGCTCGGATCGTCGTCTATCCGCATAACTCTTCTGGCGGCTCTGAGCGGTCAACAATCTCTGTCTGACCCGTTGTATCTACTCTGTCGTCTGAAGCACAATCTCTGTGCTACCCATCACTCGTTTCCCTACCTTTCCCCAACAAATGGGAGTCCGACACCTCCTCCCAAACAACAGCTCAAAAGGTGACATACCAATGCTCGAATGATGGCTGTTATTGTAGGAGAACTCTGCTAAAGGAAAATATGTGTCCTAACTTCCGCCAAAATCCAACACGCATGCTCGGAGCATGTCCTCGAGCATCTGAATCGTCCGCTCGCTCTGACCGTCAGTCTGTGGGTGGTATGCAGTACTAAAATGCAGCCTCGTACCCAACTCCTCATGGAATTTCTTCCAAAATCTGGAAGTGAAACGCAAATCTCGATATGACACAATCGAGATCGGCACCCCGTGTCACGATACCACCTCTCTCACATATACCTCTGCTAACTTTTCCGCAGAAGAACTCTCACTAATGGCAAGAAAGTGAGCGCTCTTTGTCAAACGGTCTACTATCACCCAAATCGCATCGACACCCCTCGCCGTTCTTGGCAATTTGGTGATAACATCTGTGGATATCTGCTCCCATTTCCATTCTGGGACTTCCAGTGGCTGCAACTTACCATGCGCTCTCTGATGTTTGGCCTTAACCCTACGACAGGTTAGGTACCTCTCAACAAACCACGCTACATCTCTCTTCATACAGGGCCACCAATACTCCCTTTTAAGATCCAGAAACATCTTAGTGGCCCTGGGATAGATCGAGAATCTCGATCTATGTGCCTCCTCCATCAAGATGGTACGCGTTCCTCCAACAAACGGAACCCAAATCCAACCCTGGAAGGTCAGAAGCCCTCTGCTATCGGTTACGAACTCTGATACTTGACCGATAACTCGTTCTCTCTTACGGTTCTCTAGTCTTACTGCCTCAGCCTGAGCCCCTCTGATGGTGTCCAACACCGGAGTCATCACCGTCAATCTCATACAAATATCCCGAATTGGGGCGTTCTCTGCCCTACGACTCAGGGCGTCGGCTACCACATTAGCCTTGCCCGGGTGGTAAAGGATCTCACAATCATAATCCTTTACTATATCCAACCATGTTCTCTGACGCATGTTCAGATTTGGCTGATCCATAAAATACTTCAAACTCTTGTGGTCCGTGTATATCGTACACCAAGCCCCATACAGGTAATGGCGCCAAATCTTGAGGGAGAACACTACAGCCCCCAACTCTAGATCGTAGGTGGGATACTTTTCATCGTGAGGCTTCAGCTGCCTCGATGCGTACGCGATCACATGCCCCCTCTGCATCAACACCGCGCCCAACCCAGATATTGATGCGTCACAATACACCACGAAGTCCTCCATTCCCTCTGGAAGAGCCAACACTAGGGCTTCGCAAAATCTCTGGTGAAGAGTCTCAAATAAGGCCTGCTGCTCTGGGCCCCAACTGAACACCACACCCTTCCGGGTCAACCTGGTGAGAGGAACAACAATCTTGGAGAAATCCCTGATGAACCTCCGATAATAGCCGGCCAACGCTAGAAAACTCCTGATCTCGGAAGGAGATTTCGGCACCTCCCAACTCAACATCGCCTCAATCTTGGTCGGATCGACCAAAATCCCCTTTTGGTTAACAAGGTGACCAAGGAATTGCACCTCTTGTAACCAAAAATCGCACTTGGAGAATTTGGCATAAAGCCTCTCCGATCTTAGCACACTGAGGATTTCTCGCAAATGCTCCTCATGCTGCTCCCTGGATCTTGAATATACCAATATGTCGTCACTGAACACAATCACTGATCGATCCAGCATCGGTCTGCATACCCTGTTCATGAGATCCATGAACGTTGCAGGCGCATTGGTGAGCCCGAATGGCATCACCACGAACACGTAATGCCCATAACGAGTCCTGAACGTAGTCTTCTGGATATGCTCCTCGCGTGCCCTCATCTAATGATATCCAGATCTCAGATCAATCTAGGAAAACCAAGATGCTCCCTGCAGCTGATCGAACAAATCATCGATCCTCGGCAAAGGATAACGGTTCTTGACCGTTAACTTGTTCAGCTCTCGATAATCTATGAACATTCGGTGCGAACCATCCTTTTTCTTCACAAAAAGGATCAGTGCTCCCCACGGCGAGCTACTCGGCCGAATAAACCACTTCCCCAGCAGCTCCTGAAGCTGTGAGGATAACTCCTGCATCTCTGGAGGTGCAAGGCGATTGGGTGCCTTGGAAATAGGAGCTGCCCCCAGAATCAAATCAATGCGAAACTCAACCTGCCTCTGGGGAGGCGCACCCGATAACTCCTCGGGGAAGACATCCGGGAATTCCCGCACTATCGGAACCTCCTCCACCGTACTCGGTCTCTCTGCAGCAACTCTCGTATCCACCACATATGCTACAAAACCACTACAACCCTGCTGTAGGCTCTGTCTCGCTCTAGCAGCCGAACAAAACGTTGAATCGGGACGGGTACCCTCGCCGTACACCGTGAGAACTCCCCCACTTGGGTCTTGTATAGTCACCAGCTGCTGCTCGCAATAGATAACGGCTCCAAATCTGCTCAACCAATCCATGCCTACGATTACACAGACGTCCCCCATCGCAATCGGGACCAAATCAATAGGAAACTCTACACCGAAGATATCGAGTACACACCCTCGAATCACCTCCGTGGCAGACACTGCTCTCTCATCGGCGATGGAGACTCTCAGAGGTTGACTAAACGCCTCCCGACTAATACTGATGTGCTAACTAAAAGCCAACAATACAAAAGATCGACTCGCACCCGAGTCAAATAACACCAAAGCAGGTACAGAACTCACAAGAAAAGTACCTACGCATAACATAAAATAAGCACAAAATCTCAAACATTAAAATAAATACGTGAAAGAATACATACCAGCCACGACATCGGGCGCTGCGCGGACCTCCTCCGCAGTCAACTGGAAGGCTCTCCCCCGAGCCTTCGGCGTCTCGGTCTTCACCGACCGACTATCCGAAGCTCTAATAGCAGCAAGGGCAGTTCCCTGAGAAGCTCCCTGTGCTGACCCTCGCAGCAGCGGACACCTGGCCTTCCGGTGTCCGGTCTGGTTGCAGTGGAAACACACTGCAAACCCCTTGGGGCAGTCCTTGGCCATATGCCCCTCCTTTCCACACTTGTAGCAAGATCCAGCTCTACAAACTCCATCATGACCCTTGCCGCACTTTCCACAAGTGCGGCCCTTCTGGCTCCCTGCTTTGGGATCAACGAGCTTGGCCTGCTTGGCTGCCGGCTAGGACTGTGCCGGTCGTTGATCCCTCCTTTAAGAATCTGCCTCCTCTCTAGCCTGAATCTCTAGCTCAATCTCCTTTTTCCGAGCATTTTCCTGAAGCTTGGCAAATGTCCGATACGAGGAGTTCGCCACGAACTCCCGAATATCTCTCCTCAAAATACTCAAATAACAGCTCATACGTGCCTGCTCAGTAGACACGTGCTCAGGGCTGAACATCGCCCTTTCATGAAACATCCTGGTAATAACCGTAACAGACTCTGTACCCTGCTTGAGGGTCAAAATCTTTTGTGCCAACTGATCCCGTTCGACCAGGAGAACGTACTCATCATGAAACATGGTGGTGAACCTCTCCCAGGTCACCGTAGCAAGCTTTGCTAGAGAATAGTGTGCTGTCGTGAACTTCCACCAATACTTTGCCCCCAGGCAAAGTTGGTTCAGCGCAAACCCAACCCTCAAGTGCTCCGGACACAAGCATGTGTAGAAACACCCCTCAATGTCAGACACCCATCTCATCGCTGCAATCGGGTCCTGCGTCCCATCAAACTCTGGTGGCTTTGTGTTGCTGAACTCCATGAACAACAACGAGTCACCCCCTTGCGTCCTAGCAGCAACAATGGTTGCGGTGGCCACCGCAACAGCAGCCTCAGAAAGAGCGGCATAACGCTCGTCAAAAGTCTCAATCAGCATGGTCTTGATAGACCCGAACATCTTTGGTATCTCTGCCCTAATGGCCGCAGCCACCTCCTCATGGATGATCCAGCGGATCTCCTCATCACTGGTCTCGCTGCTCTCTGGCGCATGATGTGTCCTCACCATGATCTACCTCTGAAAAACAACATACGATATATTAGAAACTCACTCGAGCATACTCGCACTCGATAACTCATCCCTCCTTGTTTCCTGGCATCCCGAAGATTCTTACTTGAACTGTACACCGTCCCGGTGTTTTTAGTAGTACGGGCCCAATAATACCTTCCACACCGTGTCAGCATACAACCCTAGTCCTCCTCCAAGGATCCCAAGTCCCAAGTACTCTATTATGCAAAATTCTTTCTCTAACAGATCTCTCATAAGCTCCTCGCTGCTACCTACTCACTCTCAAGCATCTCATAGCAACTCACCTCTCCCTAGGCTAAGGCATCACAAATCAGGCCACTCTAGTCCTAATAGGAGTACATAGCCCACTCTAGCACGAGAATACATCATATCAATATCATAAGCATATAACATAAAGGTATATTAGGAAATCACCGTTCGAGCGCTGACTGATCGTACACACGACTCTGCTCTGCGTTTTCCAAAAATCTTTTACTCTTTTTGAAAATATTTCTTAAATCCTCAGTTTGAGTTCAAATACGCCTGAAGGTGTACTCGAATCCCTCAAACCAAGGCTCTGATACCAACTTGTAACACCGTAAATTTCAAAACAATTTTTCGCATTTTATAAAAACATAATTCATTTATTATTCATAAAAAAACATCATTGTTTGAAACTCAAATTCATAGCATATAACAATTCCCAAGATCTCATAACATAAAAATCTCGTGTGTGTGCTGATCAAGCCGGCGCCTTCCCGCGATCCTCACTACTACCTGAAACAAATAACACCAAACACTGTAAGCACAAAGCTTAGTGAGTTCCCCAAAATACCATATATATAACACATATTAGCCACTCGAGGCTATAACTCTTTGGGTCCATGCACCCAACTCTATGAACCCTCAGGCTCTATCTCTGTGAACCTTCCGGTTCTAACTCTGTAGCATGCACAGCATAAATCACATGGAATAATGCAGTGCAACACATAACACATATATAGCATACAACACTGTATCACATAACTCTAATTACCTACTCAAGGTAAAGTATAGTTAGAAGACTCACCTCGCGTATCTTGGTAACTCGTAAATCCCTGAAATCACTAGTGCTCGTTATCCCGAGCTATAGTCCTCCTATAACAAAAATACATCTCTAATTAACACTTTCCCAAATAGGGTTGACTAACTCTATCAAGTCAACATCGGTCAACTCTGGTCAACGGTCAATGGTCAACCCAACTCGTCGAGTCTGGCGTGGACTCGCCGAGTCCCTACGGGGACCCGATTCCTCTGAATCCCCTTCCGACTCACCGAGTCACTCACCCAACTCGGTTACTCAACCCTTGGTTTGAAAACACGAAACAACTCGCTCCAACTCGTCGAGTCTGCCAATGGATTGGACGAGTGCATTCCATGCACAACCCCAAACGACCTTCTAAGGTCAGATTTGTTCCTCTAACTCATAGATCCAGTCTTTCCAAGCTTACTTATCACGTAAAGTTTATGTCTTGGCGCTCATATTGCACCTATTGACTCATAAATGGTGTTTTAACCTCAAACACAATGATCCCAAACCAAAACCTCCATAGACTCATATAAAGCTTGGACAAAGAGGCACTCTGGACCTCCATGGGTCCAGATCCAGAACCTTACTCACTTAAGGGACCATGGGAGCACTAGATCTAGTCACAAAAGGGCTCAATAAGCCCTAAATCAACATGAACATCACCTCAATAGAAAATGGTTCGAAAACAGTACCTCAAACATGATGTTTTGGACCTCAGATCTTCAGGAAGTTAACCCTCTTGCTTCCACTTGGCTATAGCTTCCTTTTCCTTGCTAGACAACACCACCAAGGTCGACAATGCCTCCTTCTCTCACTCCAAACGCTCAAGCTCACTAGGGTTTCGCTCTGGGGGCTGGTGAGCACAAATGACGGCCAGAAGGCCCTTTAAATAGGTCCCAAACCCAAGAAATTAGGGTTTCATTAAACAGCGCGGACTCGCTGAGTCCACCAATGCGACTCGTCGAGTCCGATCATTAATTCGGGTGAGAAATCGCGTCTCTACTCGGCGAGTCTATGCACCAACTCGCCGAGTCCTTCCACATAACTCGAAATAAAATGAAAAATATAATACCTAAAATTCCAGATGTTACAGTCTCGAGTTCTATTCTTGCTTCTTCCATATTCTTTGTTTATTTTTGTTTTATTTTCCCAGCTATTCTATCCCACATCGCTAAACACATGTAAACTCAACCATTTTTTTCTATTATATAAACCTATTATGCTCATGCTTTATTTGATATCTACTTTGAGTCCCACATCGATTCAAGTATCAAAATATACTTCAACTTCATGTTTATATAACAAGAGTTGAGGTTAGCTAACGATTCAATTAAGATTTGGGTTTAAAACCTAAACCGAACTCGGGAAACCAAAGTACCCCGGGAAAAAAATTAGATTACCCTAAAAAAAATTGGGATACCCCTTTACTTTGATCCTGACTCCGCCACTAAGGTCAATGATGGTTGTCATCACCGATAGTAGTGGGCGGCAGCTTTGATGTTTTCTTCCTCTTCTTCCACAGTAAACAACAAGTGGAGAGAGTGGGAGGTGGCACCGGTGATGGAGTGACTGAGGTGGTAAAAGACTAGAAGGAGGAGGTGGGTTAAGATTGTGGTGTCATGCAACATTCCTGACTGCTTTCCGTATGTGGTTTTCAATGCTCATTGACACAGATGGAGGCGAATGGAGTAGGGAAGGTGGAGGAGTGAAGCAGTAGTGCCGTTCGGTGACGGGGTGTTTGGGGTGTTGAGTTTCGATTGAGATAGGGAGTTTCAAAGAGAGACTGGATTACATATATATATATATATATATATATATATATATATATATATATATATATATATATATATATATATATATGTCACACCCCAAAACCAAGAACGGCGGAAACGGTCCAGGGTGGAGGACGTCATGTGAAGTATCATAACAGTTTAATGTAGTAAACAAGCAACAACATCATCCATTGCATTAAAAGTAAGGTTTTAATACATGTGTGTTCTTTCATAATGTACAACAATAAAATGAATAATCAAAATAAGACGATTCATGTCTGTGCTCCGTGTTCTCCAGGCCTGGCCATCGTACCTGTCTAACTGGTGACATTAGAATACAAGTTATTTTCAAAGCGAGTATCAGCCCAAAGCTTGTGAATTCATACGTATTTAAGTGTCATTGTCTTGTTTTGGAATGTTGTTATGAATGTCGTGTAAATATTTTAAATGAAACAGTTGATGTAAGTATGAGAACCCTAGAAAATCTCAGGTTTTCTACTAGTATGAAATGTAGTCTTCTACCAAGACCCGAATGTTTTGCTATAAGAATGATAGTTTTTCCTTCCTTTTTGACTATTACAAACAGTACTTAATCTAACTCATCGTTTATGTGAATGTATCAAAAAATAAAGTAAAATAGGAAAATAATATAATCGTCTTCTACCAGGACCCAAATGTTTTTCTATGATAATGATAGTTTTTCCTTCTTTTTGACTATTACAAACAGTACTTAGTCTAACTCATCGTTTATGTGAATGTGTCACAAAATAAAGTAATAGGAAAAATATAATCATGTAAGTGTTATCCTTTTGTATTAGGATTAACACGACATCACGATTTGCGAAATGTATAACCTTTGAACATCCGTAGATTGTTCAATTTTCCTCTGTAGCTATAGCAGGTGGGAGGAAGGGTTAGTCCCATAAAAGTATTCCTAATATATGTATTAACCTTAGCCATCCCTAGATGCTCATCAACTTCTGTAGCGAACAGTAGGCTCGAGGAACGGTTAGTCCCGTAAAAGTATTCTAATATAAGTAATAACCATAGGCATTCGTAGATGTTCATCGACCACTGGTGCTAACAGCTGGGCTTCGGAATGGTTAGTCCCGTCTAGATATCCCGTTGAACTGGGATATGCAGGACAATTTACACAGAAGGTACTAATAAATCTTCCTCGTAATTCTAGGTACAAGTATCCATATAAGTGTATACAAGAAAATGTATCTATGTAATGGTACTCATGTAAGCGTCTTCATGTAAACGTATTCATGTATCATGTAAGCATATGTAAACGTAGTCATGTATCATGTAAGCATATATAAGCGTACTCATGTAAGCGTATCTATGTAAACGTACTCATGTTTCATGTAATGTACTGGTATAGACTCATGAATGAACTGACTCTTGTGTGATTCCTTGTAATAGGAATGATGTTATGTATCTCCTAACTATCCCTATAATAGTTAATTGGAAGGTAATTGATTGTCCAAACAGGTTTATACACCATTTCTATACAAGGTTGACGGAAACTGAATGAAGGATGAAAACTATAACATCAATACATACATATATATATATATATATATATATATATATATATATATATATATATATATATATATATATATATATATATATATAAGAACATAAGTGTATATATATAGTTTTGTTCAAGAAGGTAAAAATGGTTTTGTAAGATATCTATGAGTTTTGAACAATAATTAACAATGACTTGATGTCATTTTAATAAACATTTCAAATGTAATACTTTTGCTACCAAGGTATTTTTAAGATGGAAAACCATTTCATGCATCACATTTTGAAGTATGTGAAATCTACTGGATGAAAACATAGTTATAAATATCTATGATTGATTTAAGAACATGTTGTTTTCTACTTGTATTCCCCCCCCCCCCCCCCCTTTAAAGCATTTAAAATCATTTAAACATTGATTAAGGGGTATGAACTCACCTGTAGATGGTGGTTTGGATGAACTGAATGAGGTAGGATAGCTATGTGACAAGTGAAAACTTGTTCACACCCAATGATCCTAGTTAACATATAATCACACATATATGTACCCAATCAGACTTTAAATCACTGCTTGACAAAGTTAAGACATCGTAAGGCATGTAAAACACCTTATTTAAGTGCTACAAGTCATAAGGATTGCATCTAAGTGCTAAAGGACCTTGCTATTGTGTTTGGGGTTCAAGGGTAAACTCCCTTGGAGTTTACGGTTTTCATGACCTTGACCTAATGAGTTTATGGTCGTAAAATCAGAGTTTACGGTCATCAACTCCTCTCCTTTTTACCATAAGTTGTTTTGAGGGTTTGCAAGTCCTTTGAAGCATTTCTACTTGGTGGTTTAGACTTTGGAAGGGACTAGGGCAACAAAACACCCCTTTTGAGGTGTTTACGGCCTTATGGTCATTTCTCCTTGGGTTTACTATTCATATTTCCATATGGGTTCAAGTGAAGGGCTAAGGGATCAAGTACACAGTCATGTGCACTGATCAAGCCCACCATAAATAATCGATAAGGCTACTCATCATGATTTACTAAAGTTTAGTAAATATGGTTATACTTAGAAGTGTTCAAGTTTCTCTCAAGTTATTCCAAGTGTATTTGGTGTTGTGTGAACCATGTGAGGTGTCACACTTGGGGCACTAGGCACTCAAGCTTCCTGAGAACATTCTACATCAAAGACGTATGTATTCTATCTTATTATATTCATTGTTTTTGTATGCTAGTTAGTATAATACCTTGGATATTCATATTTGCATGTATAATAGAGAAAACATAGATCCAAGGTATTTAGGGTTACATGTACACTTAGGTGTGTTAGAATGCTCAAAACCCAACACAAAGTACTCATGCAAGGAGTAACTTGCCCTCTAAAACCCCTCTGAAATATACTCAGCAAACCTTCCTAAACTACCACTCGTCCAACAGATCAAGTTTGAGCACAGAGGCTAAGGACTAATACAGCCCGCCTATCACTATTAATTGTATACGCGAGGGTGGTATGTAATTATGATTATGCGGATTTAGTATATGTGTTTCCACCCTATCTATTGTTCGTTGTATGGTTGTGGACTTGGGGCAGAGTCACACATTCGACCGTCTTACTAATCTTAATTTTATACAACTTGTTTACACGAGGTCACGATAGATGGACTAGGTACAATTCCTACCATGAACTTCAGGGCAGAGTCACCCATGTCTACGGGTGGAGATTCTACCATTCAGAGGAGTACGACCCCAAGAGCACTGGTAAGAAAGCTAATTTCGGGACAAAATTCCCTTTAATGGGGGATGATGTGATAACTCGAAAACTTTATTCTTGTTAATTCAACTTTGATCAGACTTATTCCTTCCATTAACTTGAATTAGATGGATTATTGGTTTACAAGTTTTAAAGCCTTGTATCTAAGTGTTTAAAGTTGGAAGGGAAAAGCCTTAGGAACCGAGAGCCTTCACATTTACCACAAAGCTTCGCAGTCGTGAAAGGAGCCAAGAACCTCGGTCTGTGAACCACCGAGGCCATGAACGGCTTCAGACCGTGAACATTTTCGGACCGTGAACCCTTGGTTCATGACCGTGAACTCCTCGGGTGCAATCACTTTGCTATATATGTGTGTTTGATGCATTTTATCTTCATTTCTTCTTCTCTTGACCGCAAACAACCCATTCTCTCTCAAGTATCATCCACAAGAACTTCATATTTCACTCTTTTTCATCCCTATTCGTTACCATCTTCTTGGAATACATCAAAGAGCCTTCAAACACTCACTAAACAACAAAATCTTCAAGTGTTCTTCATCATTTATGGGCCGTGAGCCCTCCCAAGGCTGTGGACCTTTCATCTTGGGCCGTCAACACTCATGTGTTCTAGGGCCGTGAACACCCCATAGGGTCGTGAACACCTCAAGCCTAGCCGTGAACTCCATTTTAGCCTTCTAACTTGCTTCTAGCACTCCTTTGATGAGTTATTCTTGTATCATGGGTTGTTTCCCAATTGCCTTTGTAGTTAGATTCACTAATTTGATGCCGATATGTATCATTATATGTCATTTAGGACTCATTTGTGCCTCGGGACTTCATTCATGGAACTTATCATCCTTACTCGGATCTTCAATTGAATCACCCACATAAAGTGAGTTCATACCCGTATAATCTATCTTATAAATGGTTTTAAATGCTTTTAAGGGGGGGGGGGGGGATACAAGTTAAAAACAATTAAATTGTGGTAATATTTAGCTGTGATAGCCATCACATTAAAGGATTTCTTATGCTTTTGTAAGTGATCAAATCAATACAAAAACTCTTTTAAAAAGTTGTTAGTTTATTGTTTACAAAACTCCCCATGTTTAATTTAGTAGGTAATTGAGTCTTTTCTAAAATTTAGGAATAGTTCAAGCAAACATACTAGTAAACTATAATAGGTATAGTTTAGGGATTCAATACATACTATATTCTAACACAGAGGAACAATACATGATTCATGTAATTATACTTTATCCTCTTAGTAACCTCGGAAGGGAACATATCATTAACTCATTGTTTAAAACAAAATATGATAATACACATGGTATAAGGATATATATGGGGTACATCTACAAAGTACCAGGTTATATATGGGGTACATCTACAAAATATGATAATACACATGGTATAAGGATTATACTTCATGTTACTTTTTTGGTTGTGGATTTAGAGTAGAATCACTTATTCGAAGGTCTATTTAATCTTGAGTTATATACAACTTTTATACATTGCGCGGTTATAGGAGGACCCGGTAAGGATCACCCCATAAATATTTCACTAAATCTGATATATTATTTAGACATAGACACCCACCGAAAACCTTCGAAGGACCCTATCTTCACGGACCGAAAACGGCCAACCGAAAACGAGTTCTCAGCCGCAAACGTGCGAGGCCACAAACCTCTTAGACCGCCTTATCTTCAGACTACAAACAGGACCGCAAACCATCCTCGGTGGGTATCCTCAACACCGAAACCAGCCACTATATGGCCGAAATCTCCAAAAACCGACTCCGTTTTCTTCAGACTTAAGTAACCAAAAACAGATCAATTGTACAACTCTAATAGACATTCTCATCTCATTTCTCTCCCAAATTTTGAATCACTTTCTTTCCAACACTCACAGTGAAATTTTTTTTTGAATAATTTGTAAGTTTTTGGTAAGTATGTTATATTACTTAGTTTTAGTATAACACTTTACTAATAATTTTACTAATTTTATATAAAGTATTGTATTTCCTATATTATTAGGATAAATTTGATAAAACATGTTCTAGCTCGAGGATCATCGCGATCAAGTTGTACCCAACCAAAAACACGCACAAGAGGTGAGTTCATACCCCTACGTTTTCAAGATTTTTAAATTATTTTAGGGGGGATATAAGTAATATACAAGAAATGTTGTGTTTAAAAATATAAAATTCTTATTATATTTCATACCGTAATATACAGTTAAACGTGAAATTACTAATAAGCAAAATATCGTAACTATTGTATTTAGAAATGATTTACAAAATATGTTAAGACGCAACAGTTTTCATAACAATACGGAAACAAACATATAAACTATAATATGTACAGTCTATGGAACAAAGGATCTATTTTACAAAGTACATTTTAACATATAAACAAAAAGGGTTTTCAGATAATAGATATACAAAAAAGGTTTTCAGTTATTAATTGTAAAAATGATGAAGCGATTTGTGAGATGTTTTTGTATACTTAACTAAGTACTGGTAAAAGTCCTGCCTTATAATCAGAGTCTCTTGTAGGGAGAGAGAGATATTTGTGTATATATCTATTTGGGACTAAAAATCTCACATCCCGGCTGTTAGCTACAGTCAGGCTGGCAGGCCTAGGGTGACAAATGTCGTTAACATTCTGACACCTAAAAAACGTCGCAATCAGGCCGACCGGGTTATTATGGTTATAAGAACTTACAAGGAGAAAAAATCGACTTATTTAAGAATAATGTATATTCAAATAATTTTATTTGAATATTAACTTTACATTCGGATTTCAGAGCAAACACAACGTCAGCTAGTTTTACTTATGAATAAAACTACGTATCTTTAAAATAAGTATGACAATTATACTTATACTTTTCGGTCTTGGAATGTATAAAACTGCAAACCAGTTTCATGGAAAAATACAGGATTTTATAGGCTAAACATCATTACTTTATAAGTAATCAGTTTACAAATATGACTTACTAAAAAAAGATACAATTACTACCAAAAACAATGCTTTACAATAGAAAGAGTGGAACTAAGAACGTTTTCACAAAAGATTCAAAACTTATTTACAAACTAGTATAACATAAAGAACCCCTCATTGTTAAATCTATGATTCTTTAGTTTATACATCAGAGTCATATATAAATAATATGACTTACTAATTGTTAAATCTATGATTCTTTAGTATATACATCAGAGTCATACATAAAGAACCCCACCACCGGTGTAAACCAGACTTGCTACGGCTGTGGCAAGGTAGGTCACTACAAAAGGAACTGCCCAGAGGCAGCATATGCTGGCACAGATGGAAGTATGCTACCGACCACCGCCGCAAGACAGACTACTCCGGACCCACGTTAATGTAAATAAGGAGTTTCGTTGTAACAAACTTACAAACTATCCAAAACTAGTGCAACCAGAGTCTTATCTTTTGCGAGATCCCGTCCGTTTAGGGATGTTCGTGCTGCGTATACTTGTCTTTTGTAGTATACCTTATTCGCAGCAATAGTCTTGTAGTCAATCTAAAAGTACATTAACTCTGTTAGAGATTGCACTGTTGTGTTTTATCTGTAACACCTTATGTTCAAATCTAATGTCTTTAGTTTCCATATGACTCCGACTTTATCATATGACTCGAGTAAATTCGATCCTCACAATACCAGCTTCATAAGTACATCTCTTTCTCAGTAAACGTCTTTTGGCGAAGCCGTCATATCAGAACACCGAAATACTCATGCATGGAGTACCTTAGAGTTCTTTTCCTTTTCGAAGGAATCCCCGCAGCATCACTCGTACAGTACGTCAAGTTCAGTCCAAAGATTCGTACGGTTGATCTATCACTGAAGAATGTATACTTAAGGGTGATATATAATCAAGGTTCTACGGGTTTAGAATTGATGATTCCACTTTAACATCTTTTCTCTCGAGGGGATGTGAGCTTAAAGAAGAATCAGTTATTTGACTACCTTTTCAATCTTAATTATATACGACTCGTATACACGAAATTGTGATCGTTGAACCATGTATGAATTCTAATATGAATTTCAGGACAGAGACTGCCCAAGACTACGAGTAATTTCATTAGCAAGTGAACAAACTTAGAACCCAGTATGAGTCTTATAACCAGATCACCTCACAGTCTAAACACCTATGGAGATACAAGAACAGCCCGGACAACACAGCGAACTACTAAACAATAGAATTGGAAGGCCAGGCTTCTCACCATTGAGAGCTCCAGTCTTATTCTTCCAGAAGTCGAAGGATTGCATCATATGTACCTCGGCTATCGAGGACTCCGTCAAAATTTCCACTAGAAATAATAGGAAAGAATTACTTTCAGAAATGGACCTGAGATCCGAATATCACCAGTTCGAGTATTAGGGAAGGATGTCCTGAAGACTACTCTCCGAACTCGATGCGGACACTTCGAGTACGTAGTGATACCCCTCGGATAGGACCAATACGCCCATAGTATTCATGAGCTAAATGAATAGGGTACACCTTTCTTACTGGGATCGGTTCTTCATTTCTCCATGTAATGACTTACTTATCTACCCTCGTAGTAAGAAAGAACCCATGGAAACTTTACCTTTAGAGGAACTTTCACGAAGTTCTCTAAACACGAGTTTTGAAATTGAAGAGTCAAATTCCCAAGACATACTGTTAGTGTTGTGGGAATTTTTGGGTACTCTTTCAATTTGTCAAAAACCGTTGAAAATTTGTCAACACCAGAGACGCCGGCAGAAATTCGCCAAATTCTAGGTCATTCAGACCTACTATCGTAGTCCATTAAGAACTCCTCGCAAATCGCAGAAACCCTTTCGACTTTGACCCGACAAGGGGTGGCCCTTGACTGGGAAGTTAAGCAAGAGAAAGGAACCATTGGAATTCAAGGTGAGAGACCAAATTCTTTAGGAAGTCTCACTATGGGAATGGCTTAATACGCTTCGTAAAGTGTGGAAAGCTAAATCTAATATAGTTTGGACCTCCGAGATTCTTACCAGAATCTGTCCTGTACCTCACAAACTAGACCTACTCCGCGAACTCAGTAACGTACATTTTACCCTTCGCATCTCGATTTTTAAATCGTACCTTTCCGCTAGGACTCTCGTAAGCCACTGGACGAGATCAAGATTAACGAGATCCTCGCCTTCTTATTAGAACCGTAGTGACCCTCGACCGAGAGGTCAAGCGGACGAAGCAACGCCGTCGCCCATTAGTGAAGGTTCGTTGGGATACCAACCGAGGACCCGTATTCACTTATGAGCGCGAGAACCAATCGATTAGGAGGTTTCCCACCTCTCAACTTGATCATTCATACCTACTTCCTTACCTAAATTCTAATTTCGGGACGAAATTCCCTTTAACAGGGGGATGATGTGACAACTCGATCGGGTTTTGAATTTTAAAAACCGCAAACACCTCATGTTTTAGAAGTTCACAGCCAAACTTTTAAGTTTGGGTCGGAAAAACTTCCAAAAATCATGAACTCACGCATAAGCATGGGTTTATTCCTCTAGTTAATCGCTTTTCACTTTTCACCCCAAAAGAGTAAACTCAAGAAAACCTCTCAAGTAGCAAACTAGAAACAATTCAAGATCTTCAAAGTTGTAAGTGTTCTATCCATTCCAAGTTGATTAAACACTTAATCTAGTGTTTGTGCATCTATTCATCCATTAATTTTTGTGTTTTTTATTAGATTTCCAAAAACACCAAGAACACCAAGAACACACACTAAGTGTTCTTGGAGTTTTAGCATATTTCAAGCTTCCTTATAGTAAGTACTTCACTCCTTGAGTCTTATTATGTTAGTATTACAAGTTAGCATCAAGAAAGTATGCCAAGAACACATGGAACAAGGTGTTCAGGGTCCAAGAATGTTCTTGGGCCGTAAACACCATATAAGGCACCAAAGTGTGCCTAAGTCATTAATCTAAGCCCTAGTTGGATGTTTAAGCCTTCCTTGACATGTTTGAACCTTCCCTTGATGGGTTTAAGCCATGAAAAACACCAAATAATGCCATGATCATGTGTTTACGGTTTGGGGAGCTCCCAAAACCGTAAACACCCTTTAGTGTGTTTAAATGGATCATTTTCCTTCCTTAGGCCTAAAAACTAGCTTAGGCAACTACCTTGATGAGTTAGGGACTTGAAAACATAACAATACCAATTTCCATATGGGTTTAAGGTAGTAAACCCAAGGAGATGTGCATATTTCCATAACAATACCAATTTCCATAACAATACCAATTTCCATAGTCTGTTTCATAGGAGTCCCAAAGGAACTCACTATGTGACTTAGAAAGTGATTGAACATCCAACTTTCTCAAGACTTTGACACCCAACACTCCCGGCTTGTCAATATGTGACTTCATTTCCAAGATGTGATCACACCTAGACCTTGCCTTGCCAATAGGGCTTGAGTGACCTTGAACTTGTGGGTTAGGGAGAATTATTGGAGGAGGTGGAGGAAGTGAAGTTCCAAGAGATTTGGGAAGATCATAGATGTCTGAACTAGACATCTTTTGGGAGATATTCAAGATAGTTGATTAAAAGTCCTTAATATAACACCCATTATGAAATATTAAGGCTAGGACCATACAAACTATTTATAACTGGAAGAGGGATGCCGTAATCCAAGTTATAAAATAGTTGAAGGTAGGTAAATGACGATTTACCAATTTCCACCATGAAAAACGAAATATAATTAAGTTTTAATTAGATTTGAAACTCCTAGATCTTTTGAGATTCATTGAACTTTTCAATGGCATGTTTGAATCTCGAGTGTGCCCTTCAAGTTTTCTGACTGGGATGCCGAGGATCACAAAACAAGGTGTGAAGTAACCACACAAATTACTTGGTAATCTTAAATGTTTATCACCCAACCGATGTGCTGCTAAACCACACACGCTCCACCGGCCTATGATTAAACTTTAAGAAACCCTTTTACCTACTTTGTTAAATCAAGCTAGTGTGCCGGTAAACCGCACATGCTCCACCAACCGACTTAAGCAAAGTGCCAAGTGTAATTTCATGGGTTAGCACCATATTCACATTTTCCTAAGTAACTAATATTGGGAATTATAAGTGTTTAGTTATTAGTATTTATCATTGATACTTTTAATGAAGGGAGAACTTATAGTCTTTGTCCTACCCGTTCGGATAACGACCCTCCACCAGTCAAGCAAGCGGTGGGTGAGAGTGGACACCCATTAAACTGCCATTTTATAGGCAGTAACCTTATACCCCCCTTATAGACCGGCTTCGTTAATGAGGCCTACTAACGGTAAGACTGACTTTTACTATTATACTTACATATAATGTGACAACCCGAAATTTCCATTCTGAACAACCCATTTCAATCCAATAGAAGTTAGAACGGTTACAGTGAAAACTCAAATTTCGAGTATAAGTTTGGCAGTTTTCAGGATTGTATATCTAAGGAGATGTTAGGAGAGTGGATGCACTAGGGTTTTGTGCAACACTGTAAATCCGATACTCTAGGACATTAGAATCCATTCGGAGAATAGAAATATTTTCTGCCAAAAATCTCAGGACTATAAATAGAATTCTGAACCAAATTGGTTCATTAGTTGAATTCCAATTAGAGAAAAGCCAAATTCTCTCTCACAGATCTTCGGGTTTTCATCCCAAATTGTGAGTACACTTCTCTAGTTGTGTTATAATGCTTGTTTTATGCCTATTAACATAGATTGCAAGTCAAATATAAGAGATCCGGGAGTTTACCGCCCAAGAACGTTCTTGGGGGAGTAAACTCCATTTTAAGGTCCTTAAGGGTTCAAATGACCCTCAAAGCTTTAGAGCTCAATCTAGGAGCCTCCAATTCATGCCTTATACCACAAAACAATTTGGATCTATGACTAGAAGGGAGTTTACGGCCAAGGAGCTTCTTAGGCCGTAAACTCCAAGTTTTAAGTGCCAAAAAGCTGTGAAACACTTCCTAAGGATTAGATTAAATTAGGACAAGTACCCTAAAGTGTTTATCGCCTAGCAAACATAAGAAATCACAAGGAAAAAGGAGTTTACGGCCAAGACAAACTCTTGGGTCGTAAACACCTTTAAAGGGGTCAAAGGACACCCTAAATCCTTCCTTGAGCCAAGAAACAATTTGGGCATGTACCTAAATATTTTATGGACTAGTTAAAACACTTAGAGCCCCATGAGCGAGGGAGTTTACGGCCCAAAAGGTTCTAGGGCCGTAAACTCCATAAAAATGGTGCCAAATGTGCCATAAACTCTTCTAAAGCCAAGTAACAAAGCCTAGTTTAGTTCCTAGAAATGTTTGAGACTTGAAAGCACCATAAAACCCTCCCAAGGGAGTTTACGGCCGTAAACTCCAAGGGAATATGGTCTATGGGCCGTAAACTCCCCAAAGGAGTCAATATGGTACCCAAACACTTATATAAGCCTTGAAACAATTCCCACTAGAGATGTAGTAATTCTAAGCACCATTTCAAGCCTTGGTTGAGAGTTTACGGCCAAGAGTTTACTCCCCTGGGCCGTAAACTCCAATGATTATGGTCATTAGACCTTAAACTCACATTAGGGGCATTGCACTACTTTGTTGCAACCCATTAGCCTCCTAGCACTTGACCAAAAGTGTTGTCCTCGCGTTTAAATGTTTATACTTGTATAATTAGTGATTTAATGTAACAACCCGAAGTTGTTCATCGCCGAAAACCCGTTCTACCCGAATAACTCGTCGGAAATCGAAATGTCCTGTTATCGTTTTTGGGTTTAGTTAACTAAAATTATATATTTATTTTCATTCAATGAGGGTCCAAATCATTTAGGAACTCATGAAATTAGCCCAAGACATGTATTTTATAAGTTTTAGAAATATCCTCGTCGGGTGACGAAAACTCAATCGGGTGCAACCCAAAGCATCGTTTAAGGCCGGTATCGGGTAGAATTCCACAGTGTCCAAGTTTTAGGGACTATATAAACATGTTTAAGCACTCATTTGAAGCTTTTTCCTTCTCTCTCTACTCTCTCTCTAACCTCTCTCCTAAATCCAAAGATTAAGTGTCCAAAACTCAAATTTAAGGCTTCAAATCCTTAAGGTACCTTCCTAGCCTTAATCTATAGCATGTTTAGCTTCCAAATTAGACACTTAATCATGAAATTGGGCAATATATGTGAGTTTACGGCCCAGGAGGCAGCCTAGGCCGTAAACACCATTTTGAAGGGTTTTTAGCCCTTAAACGCCTTCCTAGACTCAATTGGACTTTAGATATGGCTAAGGGACTTCAAGATATGGACTTAGAACACCTAAAACTATAATTTTGTGGACTTTGAAGGAGTTTACGGCCAAGGCATAAGCTTGGGCCGTAAACTCATGAAAATGGTGTTTTTCATGTCTTTAAACCCTTCCAAATCACCACTACAGCTTAGATATGAATTATAGGACTTTGATTCTTGCATTTGGACACTTGAAACATTAATTTTGAGGGACTTAGATGAGTTTACAGCCAAGGAGAGTTCTTGGGCCGTAAACTCTACAAAACATGGCATAAATCTCATTCTAAGGTGTTAGAAAGCCAACCAACACCACCAAAAGCCTTGGAATAAATCAAGGGACCAACCAAAAATACTTTAAAGGCCTAAAACACATCATTTATGGGGTTTCTAAGGGTTTACGGCCAAGACCTGTTCTTGGGCCGTAAACTCCAAAATTTTTGGTGTTAGAATGCAAACTACACACCCCTAAGGCCCTTAGATGAATTTTAGAAGCCATTCTATGCAAGTTTTAGACCTTGGAACACCCCACACAAGAGTTTACGGCCATGAAGGGGGTTTCATGGGCCGTAAACTCCATAAATCCCCCAAAAATCCCTTACAAACTCATTTCTAGGCTTGTGGGAATTTTTAGAATCACATGTGATTTGTTCTAGCACCATTTAGCATCATTTTCATGAGGATTAAGGAGTTTACGGCCAGGAGCCTATGCTAGGCCGTAAACTCCCAAAAATTAATCATTTTGGTGATTTTAATCCATTCCATGCATTTAGATCAAAGCCTAGAATCATTTCCCATGTCCATGTAAGCCATTTAAGCCATTTAAACACCCAAAACCACACCCACATGAGTTTACGGCCGTAAACTCATGTATGTGTGTGTTTTATGATTGTAAACTCATTTAAAAGTTTACTCATGGGGAGTAAACTCAAGTCCCAAGTCCCTAGTGTCATTTCACATCCTTAAACGCCACCCGGGTCCTTCCAAACACTCGTATCGGAGTGTTTTCGCGACTAGAAGCAATTGTCCCTATCCAACAATCAATCTAAGTCCTAATTAGATACAAATGTGTATCTTTTCATTATAATTAGGAACCTCGTGTATTTACAAGCCCCGGATCAACTCTTAGCATCCAAATCGTCCTACTTCTCGTCCGGTGAGTTCATACCCCTACGCCTTTTTCACTGTTTTTTTTAACTGTTTTCAGGGGGGGAATACAAGCAAACCAAAACTGTTTTCAAATCATAACATTTATGTGTTTCAAATAATATCTGGCAATCTTATAAACTCGTTTACTCCTTCTGTATTATGTTGAGCATAAGGAATGATTTATCAATTACAACTAAATGGATTTTAGTTAAGAAAATAACCAAACTAATCAAATTATTATGGGAATAATTTGGGGTTCTATGTTTCTCTTTATATCATGTACTGATATCTGTATTAAGTTATTAGATAAACTATGTCTGATTCAGTTTATCTCTATACCATTCGAATGTTTTGCCAGATAGTCTCATTGTATGTATCTATTTTTCACTGTATCATGTCTTAAAGTCTTTGTATGTTTGTTATCGTATGAGAATCCTGTGAATAGTTTAATACTAGCATGTGCGATAGTCACTACCCTTTATGGATGATCAAGTAAATCCTCTCCGGAAGTGTAACCAGAGTCTCCTGGAGGGAGAGCGAGGAATTTGTGAATATATCTATTCGGGACTGACAATCCCACACCTTAACTGCTAGCTACAGTTGGGCGGGCACGCCTGGGGTGACAAATTCTGGATATCATTCGACGTCTGACTAACGTCAAGGAGGTCTCGTTGTCGTATCAGTATGGTTACTCGACTCACAATACGTATTAATATAAACCTATTCACAGCTAGGATCTGTTTAGAATCTATATCTCGTTCGGGATGGTAATCCCATGGTCTTGTAATCTATATCTTGTTCGGGATGGTAATCCCATGGTTTTATGTCTATATCTCGTTCGGGATGATAATCCCATGATCTTGAGTCTATATTTCGTTCGGGATGGCAATCCCATGGTTTTGAAACTAAATCTTATACGGGATGATAATCCCATGATTTTATCAAGCTATTTATATCTACTTTCGGGATAGTGATCCCATGGTTTTTATCGAATTATCTTATAACTAGTTCGGGATGTAGTCCCAAGGTTTTCGAAATACTTTCTATTTACAGTTCGTCTAAATTATAGTTTTGTGAATTAAACTATACTATGTGTTATCTAATAAATCTTACAATTAGGAAAATATGGGATTTTCCTGGGGTTAACTTATATCTATAACAGAATTGTAATGAAAGGTAACTTAACTACTTTACATAAGAAAATATGGGATTTTCTTGGATATCAAATCTTTTCAGAAAACTAAAGGAAATCGATACACTTTCACAAAACAAAACCGCTTATGAACTCACCAGCTTTATGCTGATTTTCAAACCGCTTGTATTCTTAGGTCCAAGTTAGACAGGTACCCGGCGATATCTTTTGGTGAAGATGGAGTGCTCCGAAGACTCGTCTCTTTTGTTCTTATGAAATATGTATAACTTTGTACAATTTACTTTTGAACCAAGTGTAAACTTTCAAATATATGTAATGTAATGGTTGTTTACTGTGATTACTATGTACATTGGATTTGATACTCAACGTGGAGTCAACCCCGGGAACGTTTCCGCCTTTGGTTTTTGGGGTGTGACAGATTGGTATCAGAGCCCTTGTTTATAGTGAACAGAGTATACCAAACCTTACATGGTATAAAACTATAAACACTAAGGGGCCTAAGTTCTCTGAACTAAAAGTATCCTACAAGATATAAGTATTTTCAAAAGTATTTAAGTATGCCGAGCCGTCGAAATCCGTAACTACAAGTAGAACAAAACATAAGTAAATGGGTATTGTACACTGCGGTTAAACCTGGGCAGTTATGTAGTCGTGTCTAGGGTCAATATAGCCTAGCCAACTATATTCATTCGAGACACGGCCAACATGTGCTTGGGAGTGACTGTGGCATGCGGCATACCTAAAACTTACCCAATATCCCAAACAACAAATCGTCGCTGCAGTGAACCATGAAATACTATGGGAGTATTTCTCGAGCCGATCCTTTGTAGAAAATCCTCGTATACGCGTTATTCCTTGATCATTCCTCTAGCGATAAAATGTTCTATCTTGATAACTCCTTTCTGCTTTATCGCTTTATATGATGCTATATTTGCCTTGATGAGATATCTCCTGTCCCATATCTCTTGATTCAATTCAGAGGACTTATGATCCTCTCTTTCCTGATCTTGTTAGATCACGATGCCTCCAAGAAAGAGACCCAGCTCAACGAACAACAACAATCCTCCTTTTCAACTTGATCTTGCATCACTTCAGACAGTTCTGACTGCTGCAATGGTAGCAGCCATGTCGCAAATGAACTCTAGAAATTCAGGAGGTGATCCCCAACACCAAAACCCAGAAGATAGCCAGGGACACCAAAAAGGGGGTTCCTATAAGGATTTCATGAACGCAAAACCGACATTTTTCGATGGCACAGGGGGTGTCATTGCCTTAACCCGATGGTTCGAGAGAATCGAATCAATCTTTGAAATATGTGGCTGTTCGGAGTCCGATAGAGTCAAGTTTGCCGCCTGTACCTTCCTAGACAAAGCCCTGACTTGGTGGAATGGCCGAGTCAAATCCTTAACTTTACCTGTAGCCAATGTTATGGGTTGGGAAGCTATGAAGGAGCTTCTTCTCGCTGAGTATTGCCCTCGGGGCGAACTCCTGAAGCTAGAACACGAACTTTGGAACCTTAAGATGAAGGGTTCCGACATAGCTGCTTATACCTCAAGATTTGACGATCTGGCGTTACTTTGTCCGGGAATGGTTACCCCGGAAAGTAAAAAGATAGAGAGGTTTATCTGGGGGTTGACCCAGCCAACAAAGGGGAATGTCCTGGCTGCAAAGCCAGACAGTTATGACAGTGCTAAGTGCCTTGCTAAAATCCTGATAGATCACGAAGACAACTCTGATGAAGAAGCTACTACCCTCGAGCCAGTCACTAGTGGAAGCGGAAGTAAAAAGAAATTCTGGAACAAGCGGAAGGCCCAGAGTACGCAAGGGTCTTCTAAGAAACAGCAAACGGTAGCAGTCCATGCTGCTACTGCCCCTGTTGCTGTTTCAGCTGTAGGTTCCACAGTCCAAACTCCCGCCAGTGGATACACTGGTACCCTTCCTTGGTGTGGTAAGTGCAACTACCACCACCGCATTCCTGGACCATGTCGCGAAAGGATCTGCGACAACTGTGGCAATAAGGGCCATCTTGTGCGAACCTGTAGAAAACCAGCCAAGCCAACAAACCAGTCGTCCGGAGCGGGAATTAGTCAGGCCTGCTACAATTGTGGTGAAGCTGGGCATTTCAAAAGGAATTGTCCCAAGACAGCTACAACCACAAATCCCTCTGCTGCCGCAGGTATATCTCTATTTGATAATTCTTATACTTGCAACTCTTTTCGATTTTGGGTGCAAAAAGGGAAACCTGTTATCTATCTATTCGAACGTATTCTAAACTCAATCCTTCGCATATAATCGAAATATATACCGTCGAGACGATTAACTAGTGAGATAGAGAACATTAACTTCGTACCTATAGATTGAATCCTCGGTCCGGAGGACTATTCTATTCCATTTGATTTATAAAGGGGGAAACTTTCCATGAAAATACTTCGATGCCATGTTTAACCAGAAATGACCGAGTCTCATTCATATTGTTATCCTTACTTTCGAAAGGGTCGCTCGTCTAGATTTCCTTCTCGACCCGATTCTCGTGATCTTCGGCATCAAACTTTCGTATCATTCTATGCCTTAGAACTCAAAAGTTTTCCCAACGTGAATTACCACGCATCCCTCGTTTCTGTGATTATTGAGAAACGGGAAGTTAGCAACTATTCCCTCTAAATGTCTATCCCGAAGGACTCCCGGAAGTTTCTTTCAAGCATCTAGTTTAGTCTCACATCAAACCTTTCGAGATCTTCGTAGAGATCGATTCTGTAACTTTCAAGTTTCGGATGCCCTTAGAGTTCGGTAATATCTATCTAGACCATTACGTCTCAAATACTTAGAAGCGTCTGCCCAACGAAACCCTAGTGATTCATTTGAGGAAACCGAAGTCATTCAGGGTTGGAGCTTCCACGAGAAAGCATATTGATATCGTAGATTGAGAGAGAGTCAAGGAGCGAAACCAAAACATGTCCCGATAATGAAAATTCGCTAGAACGCCTAATAGAGACCTAATTCCACTTGAGAAAGTGAAGATCCGAAGCAACAAATCCATTCGTATCTCATTCCAATCCATGACCTGTATCTTATTCCTTGAATTTCGGGACGAAATTCCCTTTAACGGGGGGATAATGTAACAACCCGAAGTTGTTCATCGCCGAAAACCCGTTCTACCCGAATAACTCGTCGGAAATCGAAATGTCCTGTTATCGTTTTTGGGTTTAGTTAACTAAAATTATATATTTATTTTCATTCAATGAGGGTCCAAATCATTTAGGAACTCATGAAATTAGCCCAAGACATGTATTTTATAAGTTTTAGAAATATCCTCGTCGGGTGACGAAAACTCAATCGGGTGCAACCCAAAGCATCGTTTAAGGCCGGTATTGGGTAGAATTCCACAGTGTCCAAGTTTTAGGGACTATATAAACATGTTTAAGCACTCATTTGAAGCTTTTTCCTTCTCTCTCTACTCTCTCTCTAACCTCTCTCCTAAATCCAAAGATTAAGTGTCCAAAACTCAAATTTAAGGCTTCAAATCCTTAAGGTACCTTCCTAGCCTTAATCTATAGCATGTTTAGCTTCCAAATTAGACACTTAATCATGAAATTGGGCAATATATGTGAGTTTACGGCCCAGGAGGCAGCCTAGGCCGTAAACACCATTTTGAAGGGTTTTTAGCCCTTAAACGCCTTCCTAGACTCAATTGGACTTTAGATATGGCTAAGGGACTTCAAGATATGGACTTAGAACACCTAAAACTATAATTTTGTGGACTTTGAAGGAGTTTACGGCCAAGGCATAAGCTTGGGCCGTAAACTCATGAAAATGGTGTTTTTCATGTCTTTAAACCCTTCCAAATCACCCCTACAGCTTAGATATGAATTATAGGACTTTGATTCTTGCATTTGGACACTTGAAACATTAATTTTGAGGGACTTAGATGAGTTTACGGCCAAGGAGAGTTCTTGGGCCGTAAACTCTACAAAACATGGCATAAATCTCATTCTAAGGTGTTAGAAAGCCATCCAACACCACCAAAAGCCTTGGAATAAATCAAAGGACCAACCAAAAATACTTTAAAGACCTAAAACACATCATTTATGGGGTTTCTAAGGGTTTACGGCCAAGACCTGTTCTTGGGCCGTAAACTCCAAAATTTTTGGTGTTAGAATGCAAACTACACACCCCTAAGGCCCTTAGATGAATTTTAGAAGCCATTCTATGCAAGTTTTAGACCTTGGAACACCCCACACAAGAGTTTACGGCCATGAAGGGGGTTTCATGGGCCGTAAACTCCATAAATCCCCCAAAAATCCCTTACAAACTCATTTCTAGGCTTGTGGGAATTTTTAGAATCACATGTGATTTGTTCTAGCACCATTTAGCATCATTTTCATGAGGATTAAGGAGTTTACGGCCAGGAGCCTAAGCTAGGCCGTAAACTCCCATAAATTAATCATTTTGGTGATTTTAATCCATTCCATGCATTTAGATCAAAGCCTAGAATCATTTCCCATGTCCATGTAAGCCATTTAAGCCATTTAAACACCCAAAACCACACCCACATGAGTTTACGGCCGTAAACTCATGTATGTGTGTGTTTTATGATTGTAAACTCATTTAAAAGTTTACTCATGGGGAGTAAACTCAAGTCCCAAGTCCCTAGTGTCATTTCACATCCTTAAACGCCACCCGGGTCCTTCCAAACACTCGTATCGGAGTGTTTTCGCGACTAGAAGCAATTGTCCCTATCCAACAATCAATCTAAGTCCTAATTAGATACAAATGTGTATCTTTTCATTATAATTAGGAACCTCGTGTATTTACAAGCCCCGGATCAACTCTTAGCATCCAAATCATCCTACTTCTCGGCCGGTGAGTTCATACCCCTACGCCTTTTTCACTGTTTTTTTTTAACTGTTTTAAGGGGGGGAATACAAGCAAACCAAAACTGTTTTCAAATCATAACATTTATGTGTTTCAAATAATATCTGGCAATCTTATAAACTCTTTTACTCCTTATGTATTATGTTGAGCATAAGGAATGATTTATCAATTACAACTAAATGGATTTTAGTTAAGAAAATAACCAAACTAATCAAATTATTATGGGAATAATTTGGGGTTCTATGTTTCTCTTTATATCATGTACTGATATCTGTATCAAGTTATTAGATAAACTATGTCTGATTCAGTTTATCTCTATACCATTCGAATGTTTTGCCAGATAGTCTCATTGTATGTATCTATTTTTCACTGTATCATGTCTTAAAGTCTTTGTATGTTTGTTATCGTATGAGAATCCTGTGAATAGTTTAATACTAGCTTGTGAGATAGTCACTACCCTTTGTGGATGATCAAGTAAATCCTCTCCGGAAGTGTAACCAGAGTCTCCTGGAGGGAGAGCGAGGAATTTGTGAATAGATCTATTCGGGACTGACAATCCCACACCTTAACTGCTAGCTATAGTTGGTCGGGCACGCCTGGGGTGACAAATTCTGGATATCATTTGACGTCTGACTAACGTCAAGGAGGTCTCGTTGTCGTATCAGTATGGTTACCCGACTCACAATACGTATTAATATAAACCTATTCACAGCTAGGATCTGTTTAGAATCTATATCTCGTTCGGGATGGTAATCCCATGGTCTTGTAATCTATATCTTGTTCGGGATGGTAATCCCATGGTTTTATGTCTATATCTCGTTCGGGATGATAATCCCATGATCTTGAGTCTATATTTCGTTCGGGATGGCAATCCCATGGTTTTGAAACTAAATCTTATACGGGATGATAATCCCATGATTTTATCAAGCTATTTATATCTACTTTCGGGAGAGTGATCCCATGGTTTTTATCGAATTATCTTATAACTAGTTCGGGATGTAGTCCCAAGGTTTTCGAAATACTTTCTATTTACAGTTCGTCTAAATTATAGTTTTGTGAATTAAACTATACTATGTGTTATCTAATAAATCTTACAATTAGGAAAATATGGGATTTTCCTGGGGTTAACTTATATCTATAACAGAATTGTAATGAAAGGTAACTTAACTACTTTACATAAGAAAATATGGGATTTTCTTGGATATCAAATCTTTTCAAAAAACTAATGGAAATCGATACATTTTCACAAAACAAAACCGCTTATGAACTCACCAGCTTTATGCTGATTTTCAAACCGCTTGTATTCTCAGGTCCAAGTTAGACAGGTACCCGGCGATATCTTTTGGTGAAGATGGAGTGCTCCGAAGACTCGTCTCTTTTGTTCTTATGAAATATGTATAACTTTGTACAATTTACTTTTGAACCAAGTGTAAACTTTCAAATATATGTAATGTAATGGTTGTTTACTGTGATTCCTATGTACATTGGATTTGATACTCAACGTGGAGTCAACCCCGGGAACGTTTCTGCCTTTGGTTTTCGGGGTGTGACATTTAATCTCTAATTATTTATATACATATGTCTTCATATGTAATTAGGATCATTGTGTGTGTCTAAGTCTTCACTTGACACCACGCATTTGTCCGATCCTTCAGTACGATAACAGTCCGTTCAATTCCAGTCACTTACTGCAGGTGAGTTCATACCCCTTAATTAATGTTTTAAAATACTTTTAAATGTTTTATGGGGGGGATACAAGGAGAATCATGCTAGTTATTATATCAATCACATGCGATTAATAAGTAGAATTACGTAGTTATTATATCAATCACATGTGATTAATATACAACATTCAAAAGATTTGGCTACTCATTAGCCGTTTTACCAAACGGTTTCCTTCAAATGATTTTTATAAACATTTTATATGTTTTAAACTACTTATTACACTATATATCTTACTCTGTACATTACCTTTCAACTTATTTACAACTGTGTTTCAAACAAATGTTTCCTTATACTCAAAACTGTTTTATAATACTTATCCCTTCAAATTGTTTTATAGATTGACATCAAGTCGATCCTTTCTTAAAATAGTATTTCTATTTCAAATGTCTTACAAAACTTATTTATGCTTTTACTACTTATAAATTGCATGTCCATATATGTATAGATATATAAGCAAAGTTTAAAGGGCTTAGGAAGGCCATCTGCCCTATTTCCTTTTTCTCGTTGTGGATGTGGTCTGGTGGGATTTCGGGTGACCGTCCAAAGGTCGTTTCCATATTAGTTATATATCAATTATATATATAGACATAAAAGGTACTTCCAGTTCATCCCATGCCCTTGGGTAGCAAGGGTATACATCCATGTCCATACGTACCACTTAGATTACTATTAAGCTACCATATGGGTAGCTTAGGAAGATACTAGAACTATTACTAGAACACGATATCATACAATGAGTCAGTTCATTCATGAGTCAATACTTTCTACAATATTACAGCACATTACATATACAATTATACTAAGAATGATTACATTACAATACTTGCTAGATAGAGAAAGAACACACATCACAGCTAGCACACGTAGAACAGTTCCGTACATTACCCTTACATTAATATGTTAACAATTGTGATCCACTCTATCGGAGCATGCCTTAAATGTCATGGCCCGAGTTGTAGCCAGAATTCTCTTGGAGGGAGAGCATGAGTTTGCGTATAGATCTATACTGGATTGACTATCCTACACCTTGCTGCTAGCTACAGCCGGATCTGCAGGTCTGCGGGTGCCAAATGTCATTCCGTTATTACGACCATTAGTATGTCGTTGTTACCAGTCGATAGTTTGGTGCAATTAATCACATGATGCCTTAATATAAATCCGGTTTAAGGTAGTTAGTACAGCAGTAGTTCTTATAGCGCTGCGTTTTAGTACTACATTAGTTTTCCCTGTACATATATTTAGTGATCTTTTCACTTAACTATAAATATAAAAACTATATCTTATAAATGATAGTTATTCTTGGGAAAATTACACACTTTTACGAGAAACAAACATTGAGAAGAGTTAGGTCTTGGTAGAAGACGCACTTTATATAATAGTAGGAATCATAGGGATTTCTAGGGTTTTATCAAACGTTTACAGTTGTTTTACAAACATTTTCATACTTATAGTTCATATACATTTTCAATACTTACAATTCATTTACTTACAAATTATTACATACAAATTAAGACACTAAATACTTATGATCTCACTAGCTTCAAAGCTGATACTCGCTTTCAAAATTACTTGTATCCTCAGGTCATCATAGACAGGTACCGATGCAAGGAGAAAGGAAGATGGAGCTTGTCCAAGACTTATCTTTCATTTTGATTTATGCTTTAGTGTTTATCAAAATTTGACAGAACAAATTTGTATAATAATTATATTATTAATGCAATGGATGATGTTGTTGCTTGTTTACTACTTTACATTGTTGTTGATATTATACATGATGTCCTCCGCCCCAGAACGTTCCGCCGTTCTTGGTTTTGGGGTGTGACATCTAAATATTATTGACTTATAATATTATAACGTATAAGGATTGAATTTTAACTTTTAAAATCCTAACGGCTTAATTAAAGTATTCATAAGAGAAAACTTTTCAAATTCCAAAACTTGAGGGCAAGTTTTGAAACTATTCAAAACTAATTAATTCCATAACTTATGTGTTTAAAGTAGTTTTAATTAAAAGACTCTTCAAGTTCCATAACTTGAGGACAAGTTATTGAAGACTTTAAACTATTAAAGAATGTAAATTTTCTTTATTTTGTAACTTATGGAATTAATTAAAGTTACATATTTTATTACATAATGAAGTGACTCTTGACTCTCCATAACTTGAGGACAAGTTATGGAGTCATAAAACCATTTAACGAGAACAAGACTCTTCATATTTGTAACCATTGCCAACTTTTATGAGTTTTAAGAAACTTTAATGTGACTTTTCATGTAACATGAGGACAGGTTACATAAACACATTTTAGAATCAATTCTTAGATTAAAATGGATCAAAGACACATAATCAATCAACATTTTCTATTAATCTAAGCAACTCATATGAACATGATAATTGAAATCAAACTTTTTCATGTAATTAGCATAACACTTAAACTAACACAAAACATGAATCTATTGACAATTATCTTTGAAATTGGATTAGTATGAGCATTACCACATCAAAAATAAGTTTATAAGTCCAAAAACAGCTTAGGGTAATGTTCCTAGTCCATTTCTAACCAAAAAAGTCGAATATATGTTGTCTGGGGCTCCTACTCGTCGAGTGCATGAACCTACTCGACGAGTAGGATGATTTTACACATGGACTCGGCGAGTTCATCAGACACATTTTAGAATCAATTCTTAGATTAAAATGGATCAAAGACACATAATCAATCAACATTTTCTATTAATCTAAGCAACTCATATGAACATGATAATTGGAATCAAACTTTTTCATGTAATTAGCATAACACTTAAACTAACACAAATCATGAATCTATTGAAAATTATCTTTGAAATTGGATTAGTATGAACATTACCACATCAAAAATAAGTTTATAAGTCCAAAAACAGCTTAGGGTAATGTTCCTAGTCCATTTCTAACCAAAAAAGTCGAATATATGTTGTCTGGGGCTCCTACTCGTCGAGTGCATGAACCTACTCAACGAGTAGGATGATTTTACACATGGACTCGACGAGTTCATCAGTGGACTCGGCGAGTCCAGTACCCAGAAAGCCAGAAAATCGATTTTTTCAGCATTTTTCAGCAATTTGCATCAAGTATAACAGAAAGCAAGCCTAGGCTCTGATACCACTGTTGGGTTTTGAGCATTCGAAAACACCTAAGTGTACATGCAACCCTAAATAACTTGGATCTATGTTTTCTCTATTATACATGCAAATATGAATATCCAAGGTATTATACTAACTAGCATACAAAAACAATGAATATAACAACATAAAATACATACCTCTTTGATGTAGAATATTCTCAAGAAGCTTGATTGCCTAGTGCCCCAAGTGTGACACCTCAAATGGTTCACACAACACAAAATACACTTGGAATAACTTGAGAGAAACTTGAACACTTCTAAAATCGGCTAGCCCTTCTCTATATCACTTAGTGCCAATTTTTCCAAGAGTAAGATCTTTATATAGTGTTACAATTAGTGTAAACCCTAATTGTCATGACTTTCCATTTACTTGGATCCATGGGTACAAAACACCATGGAGCATCCATGAAGCATCATATGGGTTTTAGCCTAACTAGATAATCTATGGAACATTAGCCCACTATATAAGTATGGATGATTTACACAATCAACCCATATATCTAATTAGTCTTCTTTTGATCACTTAATTAATTCTAAATTAATTCTTGATCAATACTAATTAAATAATCCTATTAATATATTAGAACTTATAATATATTAACCAACCTTAAGTGTTATTTCTCTCATTATAGTCTATCCAAATGCATGATGCCATGCAACCCAAATGGACCATGCCGGGTCGGGTCAAGTCTTACCAATTATAGTTATGGACTTAGACATTAATCCAACACTTCGGGTTCAAGAACATGAGGGAGACTATTCTGAGCTCTGAGTCGGGTTGTCGTTACGAGTGACGAGGGTTTCATTAATTGGTCAGTTAAGGCGATGGACTTTCGAAACACATGAACTTGGTATGGTGAGGACCATGCCAATCCATGATGAATGATGGTGACAGAATCTTTATAGAAACAAATGTTAGGCCGACTTGAAAGAAACGTTTGTTATAAGATGGTGTATCCCGAGTGTACTCGACGATGTATTTTGTGAACACTTTCTAGTGCTTTCAGTTATCTCCTTGATATTACCACTTCCATAAATCGTACCGTGATAAGCGATTACTAACAATGAAAGTGCTTTGATAACTAGTGTCGATACTTTATATTATGATCCCCCTCGATAACTTTATGATCGCTTGGCATGTACAAGTTGTGTATGAGTAAGACGGTCGACTTAGTGACTTTGCCCTAAATCCACAACCGGACAAGGAACAGGAAATGCGATGGAATCACTCATTCTAAGCCTGCAAAATCTTAGTTATACATAACCTTGATGTATATACTAAGCCATCACAGCTCACATGCACGGATCTTTAGTTCTCTTACGAATGTTGTGACTTGTTCGAGTAAGTAATTTAAAACTACTTTTTAATTTCCCCAATTTTAATAAAATTTTAAATTTTAAAATAAAATTATTTAGATGAAGTACAAAAGATCTCAAAATAGGGGTTACTCATTGCTCTCTTATGTCTTGTCGTTAGATTCCTCCTTCTCCTCCGTCATTTCTCTCTGCTGGGCAGTCTCTCTTGACATGTCCCATTCACCACATGCATGGCATACTTGAACTATGTCACACTCCAAAACCTGAATGGCGGAAACGTTCGGGGGTGGAGGACGTCATGTACAATATCACAAAAATGCATAATAGTAAACAAGCAACAACATCACCCATTGCATTAATAATATAATTTTAATACAAGTGTGTTCTGTATAGTTTATAAGACACCAAAAATATGACTCAAAATAAGAGATGAGTCTTGAACGTGCTCCATCTTCTCAAAACTTGGTCATTGGTACCTGTCTACTGGTGACCTGAGAATACAAGTTATTTTGAAAGCGTAGATTAGCATTAAAGCTGGTGAGTTCATAAGTATTTTAGTGTCGTTGCTTGTATGAAAGTGTTTGTAAATGTTTGATGTAATTGTTTGATGTAAATGTTTGTAAATGTTTATAGTAATTGTTTGTATCTCCTAGAAAAATCCTATATTTTCTACTAAAAGTAACCTTCTACCAAGGCCCAAATGTTATGTGTGTCGTGTTGTTTGTAAAAGTTTGTATCTTTCCCAAGTATGTCTATCATTACAAGAATATAGTTTACATTACCGTTTATGTGAGAAGATCACAATTTGAATGCAATGGGAAAATAACAGTGTATAATAGTATTGTATGTAACTAACTACCTTAAACCAGTTTGTTAACTAAGTTAAAATGTGATATGATTGTAACCATACTTGATATACTAGTATAACACTATGCTCTAAGGCATCGAAATGGTATGACATTACTCACCCGTAGACTTGCAGGTCCCACTATAGCTAGCAGCAACCTGTAGGATAGTCAATCCTGTATAGATATATACACCAACTCACGCTCTCCTTCCAAGAGACTCTGTTTGCAAAACGTGACACAACAGTAGATTTCCATGCCATGAAGTAGTGGCTCACATTAATGTTATAGTGTTCTAGTGTTTTTATTGTATGTTCTAGTGTATTGATTTTTCTCTCTGTACTAGTGTATTGTATGTTCTATTTGTATAGTATAATGTGTGTTCTCTTTATTTCTCATAATAGTATATTCTCTTTGATTCTCATAATAGTACATTCACTCTGATTCTCATAATAGTATATTTGTATTGACTCATGACTGAACTGACTCTTGTATGCTTCATTGTTCTAGTAATAGTATTAGAGACTTCCTAAACTATACCTATTATAGTTTACTAGAAATGTTGTTTGTATAAATGAACATGTTTGTACACCTTTGCTACCCAAAGGTGTTGAACTGAAAGTAGAACTTTAATATCAATATACATACACATAATATGTAACTCAGATTCAAACGACCATCGGACAAACAACCGAATACCCTAAGTCCACAACCACACAAGGAACAAGAAGTAAGGCGAGTTACCAGTCCTAAGTCCTTTCAATACTACTTATATAACTACATCTATATAGACATGATTTTAACAATATATAAGTTTGAAACAGTTTAATAAGGAGTTTTGCATATAAAAACTTTGTAAAACGATTTGAAGTAGTTTGTTTGATAACATAGTTAAAAGTATAGTAAATCCATTTGTTTAACAGTTTTTAATCACATGTGATTGATATAATGACTATAAAGTTTCAATTTGTATTCCCCCCTCCCCCCATAAAAGCATTTAAAAACATTTAAAAGGTAAGTTAAGGGGTACGAACTCACTTGTAGTGAGTGGTTTGGATGAACGAGTGGTATAGGATGCTAAGTGTCAAGTGAAGACTTAAGCACACACACGGACCCTATTTAGCATATAATGACACATATATGTATACAGTTAGTGTATAAACAACTAATCATGTAAGCAAAGACACCCTAGAACCTAGGAAACACTTATGTTGATGTGCTAGAAGTACAAAGGGTTGCATCTAAGGAGTTTAATGCCACACAATGGTGTTTACGGCCAAGAAGTTCATGGTCTTAGGAGTTCACGACCATAGAGTTTACGACCCTATTAGTTTACGGCTGTAAACTCATAAAGTCTAGTGCAAAGAGTGAATTAAAGGTCTTAGAATCCACAAGGAAGTGTTCTAGTCTTAAGTCCAAGCCTTATGAAGAGTTAATGATACGTTCCCTTCCTAGGTTACTAGAAGTGTAAAGCATAAGTACGTGAATCATGTATTGTTCCTATGTTCTAGAATATAGTATGTACTGAATCCCTAAACTAAACCTATTAGAGTTTACTAGTATGTTTGCTTGAACTATTCTTGATTTGTAGAAAAGACTCAATTAGCTACTGAATTAAACATGTACTTTAAAAATGGAGTTCTATAAACAACAAACTAACATCTGTTTAAAACAGTTTTTGTATTGATTTGATCACTTACAAAAGCATAAGAAATCATTTAATGTGATGGTTATCACAACTAAATATTAACATAATTTAATTGTGTTTAACTTCTATTCCCCCTACCCCTTCCCCTCTAAAAGCATTTAAACCATTTAAAAGAAAGATTATAGGGGTATTAACACACCTTATGTGGGTGATTCAATTGAAGATTCGAGTAAGGATGATAAGTTCCACGAATGAAGTCCCAAGGCACAAATGAGTCCTAAATGACATATAATGATACATATAGGCATGAAATTAGTGAATCTAATTACAAAGGCGATTCGGAAACAACCTAGGATGCAAGAATAACTCACCAAAGGAGTGCTAGAAGCCAGTTAGAAGGTTGAAATGGAGTTCACATTCAGGCTTGAGGTATTCACGGCCCTATAGGGTGTTCACAGCCTAAGAACACATGAGTGTTCACGGCCCAAGATGAATGGTTAACGGCCTTGGGAGGCCTCACGGCCCAGAAATGGTGACAAACACTTGAAGATCTTGTTTTTTGGTGATATATATATATATATATATATATATATATATATATATATATATATATATATATATATATATATATATATATATATATATATATATATATATATATATATATATATATATAGAAGTGATTGCGGCCGAGGATTTCACGGCCTTGAACCGAGGGTTCACGCTCTGAAGATGTTCACGGTTCGAAGTAGTTCACGGCCTCAACGGTTCATGGTCCGAGTTTCTTGGCTCCTTTCACGACTGCGAATCTTTGTGGTAAATGCGAAGGCTCTCGGTTCCTAAGGCTTTTCCACCAATAATCCATCTAATTCTAGATAATGAAAGGAATAAGTTTAATCAAAGTTGAGTTAACGAGAGTAAAATTGTCGGGTTGTCACACATTGGGTGTCGTAAAACGCTCAGACTACACAAAAACGTGTGTCAAGGAAGGGCCTATCATAACTAGAGACGATAAATGAAGCCTGTAGCAAACTCCAACCATTCTTCACGTATTTTATCGATATCATCAACTGTGTACTCAACTTTTCCACCTCCGTCCTGAGGAAAAACTTGCATATTGTTTCTATTATAAAAAAATTACATATTAACATATTTTGTAACAACAACTTGCTATATTTAACAAATAAACATAAAAGCTAAATTCTTCTTTCTTAATAGAGCATTGTACTTTCAAATGAATGAAAGCACATTGTTATTTTTGCATGTAACCTAATATTTCAATTATAATTGTGAGAGTAGGAGGCCATAAAATGATTATTTTTCAATTCCTTTCCAATTAAATTATAGTAATGAAAGTAAAATGTTATATCCTTATATTGTCTTTAACCAACACTTCAATTCCTTCCTCAACTATTTCCTTCATGAAGCTTAACATGTGTCACACCCCAGAACCAAGAACGGCGGAAATGTTCTGGGGCGGAGGACGTCATGTATAATATCAACAACAATGTAAAGTAGTAAACAAGCAACAACATCATCCATTTCATTAATAATATATTTATTATACAAATGTGTTCTGTCAAATTTTGATAAACACTAAAGCATAAATCAAAATGAAAGATAAGTCTTGGACAAGCTCCATCATCCTTTCTCCTTGCATCGGTACCTGTCTATGATGACCTGAGGATACAAGTAATTTTGAAAGCGAGTATTAGCTTTGAAGCTGGTGAGATCATAAGTATTTTAGTGTCTTAATTTGTATGTATTTGTATGTATACGAATTGTAGGTATTTGTATGTATACGAATTGTAAGTATTGAAAATGTAAATGAAGTGTAGGTATGAAAATGTTTGTAAAACAAATGTAAATGTTTGAAAAGCCCTAGAAATCCCTACGATTCCTATTAGTAAAAAAGGAGTCTTCTACCAAGACTTAACTGCTCTGAATGTAGTCTTCTACCAAGACCAAGCTGTATTAGTATTACCCTTTGGGACAAGGGCAACTAACAATGTTAACTGAAGACATCTATAGATGTACATTTACCTCTGTTGCTAACAGCTGGGTGTAGGAATAGTCAGTCCCAAAAAGTATACCTGTAATCGTATCAACCGTTGACATTCGTGGATGTGCTTTTACCTCTGTAGCTAGCAGAGACTTTAGGAATGGTCAGTCCCACAATGTATCCTTGGGTACTAGGATATTAAATCCATTCTATCTCGTCGATTATGTGATTGAATCACATGGTAAAGATAAGAATGAGGATTATATAACAGAATCTATACATATATAATGTCCTAGTAATTCTTGTAAGTGTACTCATGTAAATATAATCATGTGCGGATATATATGTAGTAGTGTGGTAATGTACTGTAATGTTCCAGCTAGCATTGAACGTGCTCTCTACCTAGCAAGTATAGGAATGTACTCGTTCTAGTATTGTTGTATATGTTCTCTTTCTAGTATAGTTGTATATGTTCTCTCTCTAGTATAGTTGTATATGTTCTTCTCAAGTATAGTTGTATATGTTGTTCGCTAGTATAGTTGTATATGTTCTTCGCTAGTATAGTTGTGTATGTTCTTCTCTAGTATAGTTGTTATGTTCTTCTCTAGTATAGTGGTATATGTTCACATAGTAGTAAGTATTGACTCATGAATGAACTGACTAATAGTATGATATTGTTTTCTAGTAATAGTTCTAGTATCTTCCTAAACTACCCATATGGTAGTTTACTAGTAATCTAACTGGTATGTGTGGACATGGATGTATACCCTTGCTACCCAAGGGCATGGGATGAACTGGAAGGACCTTTATGACTATATATGTATATGTGATATATAACAAATATTTAAACGACTTTCGGACGAGTACCCGATATCCCACCAGACCACATCTCAAGCGCGAAAAGGAAATAGGGTGGATAGCCTTCCTAAGTCTTTTAAACATTTCTTATATAACTATACATATAGAGGCATGCTATTTATAATATAAAAGCATAAATAAGTTTTGTAAAACATTTGAACGTAAATAATATTTTAAGGAAAGGTCGACTTGATGTAAATCTATAAAACAATTTGCAGCCATAAGTTTGATAAAACAACTTTAGGTATAAAGAAACATTTTGTTTGAATCAAAATTGTAAATAACTTTGAAAAGTAATATACAGAATAAAATGTACAGAGAAATAAGGAGTTTTAAACACATAAAGTGTTTATGAAAGACATTTGAAGGAAACTGTTTAGTAAAACGGCTAATGAGTAGCCAATCATTTGAATGCTGCTTATTAATCACATGTGATTGATATAATAACTAGCATAATTCTACTTGTATCCCCCCCCATAAAACATTTAAAAGTAGTTTAAAACCTTAGTTAAGGGGTATGAACTCACCTGTAGTGAGTGGTTTTGATGAAATTGTTGGATCAGTTGCTAAGTATCAAGTGGTGACTTGAGTACACACGCGAATCCTATTTAGCATATATTGACACATATATGAATATAATTAGTGTTATGAACAACTAATTAATGAATTGGGACCACCTTAGGGACTAGTAAACACTTATATTGAAGTGTTACAACCATATATGATTGTATGAAGGGGGTATAAGGCTTTACATAGGAGTGTATGGCCAAAATACACACTATATGTGTGTGCGGCCAGGTGTGCGGCCTAGTGTGCTGCCTGCACATGTGTGTGGCCCTATGTGCGGCCATGTGTGCTGCCAGATGGTGTGTGCTGCGATGTGTGCGGCCAGATGGTGTTCTTGGTGTTCTTGGTACCTTTTATGAAGATCTTCAAGGAGAATGGATGATACTTGAGAGGATTTTCGAGTTCTATGCTTGAAGAAGTGAAAGAAGTGTTCAAAAATGACTAAGTGTGGTATATATAGGTGGAGTGTGCGGTTGGGAAGGGTGTGAGGCCGCAAACACATGTGTGTGGCCGCACACTCAAGTGTGTAGCCGCACACTCCATGTGTTGGAGTGTTTGGCCCAATTTTGATTCCTACACTTCGAGTTAACCCTTTTTAACACTCCTACCTTGATTATAACACGTTTATAATGCTCCAATAGACCCTAAATGGTACTACAAGATAGCAACACGAGTCTATTATTGATAAGAAATGAAGAATGCAAGCTAGAAATTTTCGGGTTGTCACAACATGTAGTAGCCACATTGGGTAGATGCGGGCTAAACAAGACAAATATGTCTTTATTTTATTCACATCATTGCAATTGATCCAAAAAATAAAGTTAAAACTGTAATTTCAATAAGGAATTAAGGGTTGTCTGTAACATTAACCCAATTTAGTTTAAACCTTTTGTTGGATCAACTTTGTGTGGCATACAGAACCATTGCCCTATAAAAAAACATTAACAAATATGTCTTTATTTTATTCACATCAAATGTTTTGATAATTTATGTTACTTACAAATCAACAATTTGCTTCAACTGGATATTGAAATTGCCAGAACTCAAGGAATCAAGATAATAGCAAGTATCAGATTTCATGTCTAGTACACCCAATAACCAATGTCTTCTACAAAAACCACAAACAAAATTATGTCAAATAACATAATTGAAGTCATTTTCAAAATAGAATGTCAAAATCAAACTCTGGATTGTAGGGCATAAAGATGATGTTATTACCCTTTCTAGTAAACAACTGATATGCTAAACCTCTACTTGCATTGTCAATATTATTAGATTTCCCTTTACGCGTACTTGGCGAGATTACTGTGAAAACCCGAAATTTCTATCTTGTACAGCTATTCAAATCAATTAAGGTCAGATTCGTTTTGCTATCATCTAGCGTTGATTAGAGTCAATTAGAGTGTTCTAAGCCTAGTACCTTCAAAGTTAGGGTTTAGAATTGGGTTCCACAACTTCACCACTTCCCAAAATGGCTAAACACTCCAACATAAGGAGTGTACGACCGTACAATTGGGTGTGCGGACGTACATCCCCTTCTGGTCGTACACTCTCATGTATATATATATATGGGACTTAGCCATTTTTAATCACTTTTCACATTCCTAAGCCAAGAACTTGTCTCTCTCTCTCTCTCTCTCTCAACTAACATCCGACTTTTCATCTAGATCTTCGAGATTGTAAGTGTTTATTCCCTTGAATTGTTAATTCCTTTCACTATCTTGTAAGGATCATTGATTTCATCCATGGAATCACTTCATTTTGGTAGATCTTCAAGTGTTCTTCAGTTTCACCAAGAACACCTACTAAGTTCTAGGACCTAAAACAACCCTAAAAGGCATGTATTTCGTAAGTACCACATCTTATGCTTGTTACTTACTAGATATACTCCTTAGATGTCACACCCCAAAACCAAGAACGGCGGAAACATTCTGGGGTGGAGGATGTCATGTATAGTATCACAACACTGAAATATAGTAAACAAGCAAACAACATCATCCATTGCATTAATAATGTATTTTAATACAAGTGTGTTCTGTACAGTTATGGACACCAAAATTTGGATCAAAATAATAGATAAGTCTTGTAAATGCTCCATCTCCTCAAAAGCTGACATCGGTAACTGTCTACTGATGACTTGAGAATACAAATTATTTTGAAAAGATTTTATCAGCATTAAAGCTAGTGAGTCCATAAGTATTTAGTGTCATGTTTTGTATGAAAAATGTTTGTAAGTATTCAAGTGTAATAGTGCGTAAAATGTTTGTAGTGTTTGTTTGTATTTCCTAGAAAACCCTATGTTTTCCATTAAAAGCAGCCTTCTACCAGGGCATCATGTGTAATGTATGTTTGTTCATTGTGAGAGTGTGTACCTTTCCCAGATGTGAGTATTATTAGAAAATATATTTTTTACATTACTCTTCATGTGAGGACATCACAAAGTAGATGTAAAGGGAAAATAATGAAGTATTGTAGTGTAATAATATTCTAATTATTATTGTACTAACTACCTTAATCCAATTGTTAATTAAGGTATGATGTGATAAAGTTGTAATCAGACTAATTGACTATAGGAAATCACGACGCTGTAATACGTCAAACATTAATGACATTTGTCACCCGAAGATCTACAGATCTCACTGTAGCTAGCAGTAAGGTGTAGGATTGTCAATCCAGTATAGATCTATACACAAATTCACGTCCTCCCTCCAGGAGATTCTGGATACATATCGAGTCATGACAAAGATGCCGTGCCCTGAAGTAGTGCCTCACATTTATTGCATAGTGTGTATGTAGTGTATGTAATAGTGTAATATATGTCTTTCCGGATCCCCATCATAGTGAGTTCTTTACTATAGTATATGGTTTGTATGAATAGTATGTATTAGTGTATGTTCTCTCTGACTCTCATTATAGTGTGTTCAGTTGTACAGTGTAGTGTATTGTTTATAGTATGTATTTACTCATGTATGTACTGACTCATTGTATGTTACATTGTACTAGAAGTAGTAAGTAGTATATGTCACACCCCCAAACCTGAACGGCGGAAACGTTCGGGGGCGGATGACTTCATGTGGTAACGTAACAAATGAATACATAGTAAAGAAAGAAATACAACCATCATATATATAATTGAAAGTTTACATTTGTCAAAAGTTACATGTTCAAAACTCAATTACAATATGATGTCAAAAATACGAGATTAAACTGGCGCCGCAGCATCCCTTCATCAAAAGCGTAATGAATACCTAAAATTACTGATTTCTTGGGACATACAAGTAATTTTGAAAGAGTAGATCAGCATTTAAGCCGGTGAATTTCATAAGTATTTAAGTGACAATGTTTGAATGAAATGAAATGTTTTATCTTTGTTTGTTTGTGTTTAGAAAATCCTATATTTTCTACTAGTATAAAAGTAGCCTTCACTCAAGACCAATGTTTATCTCCAAAATGTATGTAAGTGTAAAATAACCAATGAGTTTGAAAACCTTGTAAATCAATGCATTTTTAATACCCCTTGTGAGTTTTATAACCATACTATTGACTCGGAATGCCTATACACAACGTTCTTCAGGCGTTGGAATGTTATGACGTTTGTCACCCCAAACGGTGGACTGTAGCTAACAGTCAGGGCGCAGGTTGTCAAGCCCGTATAGATCTATACACAAACACCATGCTCCCCCTCAAAGGGATTCTGGTATATAATACAGGACTTGAAATGTGTACTCGAACGTACATGAAGTTAGTGTCTCACAAAACCGTGGTATAAAAACATATCTACTTGTTAAAATGTTACGTTTGTTCTTGTATACGAAAGTAAACTTCTTGAAATTCATGTTTCTAGTACATAAGAGTTAGAAATTTGTTCGTAAAACTATACCTATTATAGTTTTCTAAAAGTGTGTCTTGTTTGTTTAGAAATACCTAGAAAAGGAATCACTTGATTATGAAAGCATAGATTTTTGGTGTAGAGTCTAAGATAGACAAGAATAATCTAAGAAAAGTTTAGTTTATACATGCATTACAATGAATTTATATTTCAAAAGATAAAATGCTATTTTAACGTATATTATGTATATATAAAAGTTCCTTAAAGGTTTATAAATCGCATGTGATTTGGATATATAACAGCATATAAAAGAGTTTCTTTATGTAACACACGATAATACTCGTGTGTTTTACTTGTAATCCCCCTTGAAAGCATATAAAATCATTTAGAATATTTAAAAAGGTTGATTAAGGGGTATGAAACTCACTTGAAAGTTTTGGAGATAGCGAGGTGGAAAACCGGGCAGAGTTTCGTCTCGGGAAACGGATTTTCCTCGGGATTCTCGGGAATCTCGGGAGTAAAATTGACCCTCGGGACTTGAGCCAAAAAGGCCAGAGCTTCAGGTTTGAACGGACACGGAAAACGAGGCAAGATTGTGAGAGAGAGGAGAGAAATGAGCCCTTTTCTCGGAAGCCCTCGCATCCTATTTATAGTAAGGCTGAACTGCCTCGGTACGCGGGGCGTACGCTCATACGCAGCGCGTACCCATACGTCATGCATGACCGAAGCCTCGACTGCCTTGGCTTCGGATGGGACGGGTCGCTGGGGAGGCGGGTCGGACGGGACAGCGGGTCGGACGGGACAGCGGGTCGAACGAGTCGAACGGGTCGGATTCCTCGGATATGGCGACATGGACGATCAGAGGCCAAGTCCCTCGGGTACGCTGGGCGTACAGGGGTACGCAGCGCGTACCTCGGATGAGGACGCTGACTCCTCTTCGGATAACGTCCGATTTTTGAATTAAATAAATATATAATTTATTTAATAAACTTCAAAAATTCATATCTTCTTCATACGAACTCCGTTTTTGATAGTCTTTATATCCACGCGTAGGTGAGACTACGCTCTACAACTTTCGTTTAGACTCCGTCGGCAAATTCCGAAATTATTTTTTTATTATTTATTTTAAACTCATCGTGTTTAAGGAATTTCTTTGAAAATTCATAACTTCTTTATCTGATGTCGGTTTTTGCCAGACTTTTTACCGCTGGAATACCATTGTCGAGACCTTCGATTCTCGTTTAGGTCATTCCGGCCAAAAGTCGCTCGATCTCCGATTCGAGTTTTTAGCTGTCTGTTGCTAAGCCGAACTTGGAAAAATCATAACTTCGCAATATGAAGTCGGATTTGGGCGTTCTTTTCACGTACGATCATGGTTCAAAGACATTTAAACATAGAAGGAAATTAAATAGAACTATTTGTACATTTTATTTATGAAAGTAAATTTTATTTACTCAAAAGTGGTTACAATACTTGACCCTTTTTGGTCATTACAAAGAGTTGAAATATCGGGTTGTCACAGTATATCACCAAACTATACATATTATAGTTTACTAGTAAGATGATTTGTATAGCTGAGTGTATTGAAATAAGACAGGATGCTTTTATGTCTATACATATATGCATGATATATAACTAAGGATCAAACGACGCTTGGACAAACAATAGGGAATCCAAGTCTGCAACCAAACAAGGAACAAGAAATAGAGCGTACTATCACTCCTAAGTCCTTCCAACCTTACTTATATAATCATATATGTATTGGTCATCATTTGATAGTCTATAGTTTTAAAATGTTTTGAAAGTAATGAATTGGAAACTAAAACTATGTTTTATAAAGATTTTAACATGTAAAAGTGTTTGGAAATCGTTTTGAAGTAGTTTGGTTGAGAAGACAGTTTAAACCATAGTTAATCCATTGGTGTACTAGTCATTAATCACATGTGATTAATATAATAACTAGTATGATTCAACTTGTATTCTCCCCCCCCATAAAATCACTTAAAACATATAAAAGGTTAATTAAGGGGGGTATGAACTCACCTGTTAGTGAGTGATGCGACGATAGGACCGGTTTAGGAGGTTGAGTGTCAACTCTAGACTTGAGCACAAAAGAATCCTATTAAACATATAATGACATATGTATATATACAATTAGTGTTTGAAGCAACTAATTATAAAATTGGGGACACCTTAGGAGATAGTAAACACTTATATTGAAGTGTGACAACCATATATGATTGTATATAAGGGGTGTATGGCTATACAAGGGAGTATATGGTCAAAATACGCCATATTGGTGTGTGTGCGGCCAGGGTGTGCAGCCAGGATATTTTTGCGGCCACACACTCCCTTTGAAGTGTGTCAAAATGTATCTTAACGCCTTAGGACTCATCTAGGACGGTTTCTTACTTCATGCTCTAGCCTTATATGGAGTTCATTGGCATTTTGGGACTTAAAAAGTGTGTGTGCGGCCACTGTGAAGGTGTGCGGCCACACACCCTTCATGAAGATGATGAACTCGAGTTAACATATAACCAGGTATAACTAGTAAATACACGTCATAGAGGCTTGAAAGGGGTGATTATGGTCCAAAACTTAGTGTGTGTTCTTGGTGTTCTTGGTGTTTTTGAAGATTCACACCAAAAACGTGTTTTCATGGATCTAAGTGGGGAAGAAGACTCGTTATGGTCATGTAATAGTCAATCAAGGTATGAATGACTTACTTGTTTGAAGATTGGAGTGGAGACTTGGATGATACTTGAGAGGATTTTGAGCTCTAGCGTTGAAAAAGTGTGGCTGGGATGGGTGTGCGGCCGCACACACCTGTGTGTGGCCGTACACTCAAGTGTGCGGCCGCATACTCCATGTTTTGGAGTGTTTGGCCCGATTTTGCTTAATGTGCATCATGTTATCCCATTTCTAGGTTCCTACCTTAATTGTACTAGGTTTAGAGCACTCAAATAGACTCCAATCATTACTAAAAGCTAGTAAAACGAGTCTAACTTTGATTCAATTGGTCTCTTGTACAAGATAGAAATTTTGGGTTGTCACATCATCCCCCTGTTAGAGGGAATTTCGTCCTAAAATTAGAGTTTAAGCAGTAAATGGTTACAAAACTAAGCGAAAAGGTGAGGGTATTTCCGTTTCATTTGATCCTCCCACTCCCATGTAAACTCTGGTCCTCGCTTGGCGTTCCAGCGAACCTTCACTATCGGGATGCGGCTTTGCTTTGTTCGTTTGACCTCACAGTCCATGATCTCTACAAGTTCTTCCACGAAGTTGAGGCTCTCGTTGATCTCGATCTCGTCGAGTGGGATTACAAGAGTCTCATCGGACATACACTTTTTCAAGTTGGAGACGTGGAATGTAGAATGTACATTATTGAGTTCGCGCGGTGGATTGAGTTTGTAAGCTAAAGGGCCGATTCGGGCAAGAATCTCAAAAGGCCCTATGTACCTTGGATTTAGCTTCTGACGGTTTACGAAGCGTATTAAACCCTTCCAGGGTGAGACTTTCAAAAGGACGCGGCCTCCCACCTGGAATTCCAAAGGTTTCCTTCGTTTGTCTGTGTAGCTTTTCTATCGGTCTCTAGAGGTTTTTAGTCGTTCACGGATCTGAATGATCTTTTCTGTCGTTTCCCGAACGATCTCCGGACCTGTGAGAGTGATGTCATGAACTTGTCCTTTAGCTAACTAAGTGTCACCCACCTTAACCTAGCACAGAGGGGATCTGCACTTTCGGCCGTAGAGGGCTTCAAATGGATCAACCTTTATACTCGTGTGATAACTGTTGTTGTAGGAAAATTTGATAAGGGGTAAAGAGTATTCCATGCTATCCCAAAATAATCACACAGGCTCTCAGCATATCTTCCAGTGTTTGTATTGTTCACTCACTTTTTCCATCCGTTTGTGGGTGGTAGGCTGTACACATGTCCACCCTCATCCCCAGGGAGCTTTGTAGCGATTGCCAGAACCTTTAAGTGAATATACTATCTCTATCGGAGATGATGGATATAGGCACACCATGCAGTCGTACGATTTACCTAATGTAAGTTCTTGTAAGCTTCTCCATTTTGTCAGCCTCTTTGATTGGTAGGAAATGCGCGAATTTGGTCAATCTATCAACGATAACCCAAATGATATCAAGTCCACCCGTTGTATTGGGCAACTTGGTTATAAAGTCCATAGTAATCCGTTCCCATTTCCGTTTTGGTATCTCCGGTTGTTGGAGTAAGCCCAATGGTTTCTGGTATTCGACCTTAACCTTCACGCAAGTAAGGCATTTACTCATGAAGGTAGAAAGCTCCGTTTTCATGTTTGGCCACCAGTATTGCTTTTTAAGATCCATATACATCTTATCTGAAACCGGGTGGATGGAGTATCGAGTGTTGTGCGCCTCGGTCATGACCAAGTCTCTGAAGCCACCGTGCTTCGGTGTCCAGATCCGGTCCATGATAAATAAGGCTCTGCCACCCTTGACTTCCAGATTCTTCTGCATCCCTCGCAGGGATTCACCCGCCACATTTTCAGGTTTCAAAGCTTCGACCTGAGCCTCCTTAATTTGTGTGGACACATGTGAATGGATAGTCATAGTCAGTGATTTGACTCTTTGACCAGAATAATCTTTCCGACTTAGGGTGTCTGCTACTACATTGGCCTTACCCGGATGATAACAAATTTCGCATTCGTAGTCATTGAGTAGTTCGACCCACTGTTGTTGCCTCATATTGAGTTCCTTCTGGTTGAATGTGTGTTGTAGGCTTTTGTGGTCTGTGAATATCGTGCTTTTTGTACCATACAGGTAGTGTCTCCAGATCTTTAGCGCAAACATAACTGCTCCTAACTAAAGATCGTGTGTGGACTAGTTCACTTCATGTGTCTTCAGCTGTCTTGAGGCATAGGCGATGACCTTACCTCGTTGCATCAGAACACACCTGAGTCCTTGATTTGACACATCATAGTAGACTACGAAGTCTTCTATTCCTTCTGGTAGGGATAGTATCGGTGCGGTGCACAAGGCCCGTTTCAACGTTTGGAATGCTTTCTCTTGTTTCTCTCCTCAGTCAAAGGCAATTACCAATGGCCTTAATTTTGGAAGGGTCCTCGTGGATTCCTTCGTTGCTAACCACGTGTCCTAAGAATTCGACCCTTCGGATCCAAACCTCGCATTTAGAGAACTTCGCGTAGAGCTTCTCTATTCGCAGAGTCCCTAGGACTTTCCGTAGATGATCACTATGATCCTCCTCACTTCGAGAGTAGATAAGTATGTCATCGATGAATACGATGACGAACTGATCCAAGTAAGGAAGACATACTCGATTCATAAGATCCAAGAATACTGCGGGCGCATTTGTCAATCCGAATGGCATCACTATGAACTCGTAGTGTCAGTAACGAGTTCGGAAGGCTGTCTTTGGAACATCCTCCTCTAACACCCGCAACTGGTGATACCCGGACCTCAGGTCAATCTTTGAAAAATAAGACGCCCCTTGCAGTTGGTCAAATAAATCGTCTATGCAAGGCAAAGGGTAGCGATTTTTAACCGTTAGCTTGTTGAGCTCCGTGTAGTCGATGCTCATACGAAACGATCCGTCTTTCTTTTTGACGAACAAGATCGACGCTCCCCATGGTGAGAAGCTTGGTCTAATAAATCCCTTGCTGAGCAGTTCGTTAAGTTGACCAGACAGTTCCAGCATCTCAGCTGGTGCTAGGCGATAGGGCGATTTGGCTACTGGGGTAGCTCCAAGAACTAAGTCGATTCAGAATTCGACTTGTCGTTTCGGACGTAACCCTAGTAGTTCTTCTGGAAAGAGGTCGGGGAATTTGCGTACTACGAGGAAGTTTTTCAGGTCTTTGGTTTCTTTGCCCATATCAACAACATGTGCAAGGAATGCATGATATTCCTTACGTAGGTACTTCTGAGCTTGATTACTTGAAATGATGCTAAGGCTAGTGCCGGGTTTGTCTCCGTAGATAATAAGAGTTTCGTTAGACGGAAGGTTAAGGCGTACACCCTTTTCGTAACACATAATGTCGGCACAATGAAAACACAACCAGTCTATGCCGATGATGACGTCGATACTTTTAATTGAGACCGGCATGAGGTCGATAAGAAATGAATGGCTATCTAGAGTTAGAGTACATCCTATGTATATTCTACTAGCACTTTCAGTCTTCCCATTAGCCATTTCTATAGTGAATGGTTCCTTAAGTGTGCGTGGTTGTTGTTTAAGTAATCGTGCGAATTTCTAATTTCCAAAACTTCTCTCCGCTCCGCTATCAAATAGTATGCATGCATAAGAGTTTACAAGGAGAAACGTACCAGTCACCACCGTAGGGTCAGCAACTACTTCTCCGTGGCCTATAGCCAGAACTCTTCCCGCACCACCAGCATTTCTTGCTTTGGGGCAGTCCCTCTTGTAGTGGCCCACCTCGCCACATCCATAGCATGACTGAGTCACACTAGTACTAGGGGACTCGTTGATTGGCCTTGCTGGGGATTTACAGAAGCGGGCACTGTTCCCCTTCTTGTTACAGTTGGAGCACTGCAATTCTCGGCAGGGTCCATTGTGGTGGAAGCTGCATTTGTTGCAGTTGGATAAGTTCCAGTGTACTGCTTCGCCGGAGCAGTAGCGGCAGGTGTTATTGCGGCATGAACCGCCACAACCTTCTGCTTTTTCGTAGCTTTCTGCTACTTCTTGTCATCCCAGAACTTCCGCTTGTTGTCAGCGGTTTTGGAAGGTTCGGGGATGGCTAGGGTTGTTGTTGCAGACGGGGTACAAACCTCACTGTCAATGAGACGTTGTGCCAATCGCTTGGCACTGTCGAAGTTAGTGGGTTTTGAAGATAACACATTCCCCTGAACCGGAGGCAACAACCCCCAGATATACGTCTCTATTTTCTTTCCCTCTGTGGGTACCATGATGGGACAGAGAGCCACCAGTTCGCTGAACCTGGCGGCATAAGAAACTTGATGGGTTTTGAGCATTCTAACACTTCCTAAGTGTACATGCTGTTGGATTAATGTCTATGTCCGTAACTATAATTGGTAAGACTTGACCCGACCCGGCATGGTCCATTTGAGTTGCATACCATCATGCACTTGGATAGACTATAATGAGAGAAATAAGACACTTATGGTTATTAATATATTATAAGTTCTAGTATATTAATAATAAGAATAATAAGATTATTTAATTAGTATTGATCAAGAATTAATCTAGGATTAATTAAGTGATCAAAAGAAGACTAATTAAATATATGGGTTGATTGTGTAAATCATCCATAGTTGTATAGTGGGCTAATGCTCCATGGATAATCAACTTGGGCTAAAACCCATAGGATGGTCCATGGATGCTCCATGGTATATTTGTACCCATGGATCATGGAAATGAAAGGCCATGTCAATTAGGGTTTACATGGTGTAACCTTAACTATATAAGCATCTTATTCTTGACCAAAATCGGCCACTAGTGTGTGAAGTAAAAGGGCTAGCCGATTTCATGAGTTGTAGAATTCTCTCAAGTTATTCTAAGTGTTTTGGTGATTGTGACTCCATTTGAGGCTTCCACACTATTGGGGCTAGGCACTCAAGCTTCATGAAGACTTTCTACATCAAAGAGGTATGTATTCTATCTTGTTACACTCATTGTTTTGTATGCTAGATTAGGATTATACCTTGGATGGTCTTATTTGTATGTATAATAGAGAAAACATAGATCCAAGGTATTTAGGGTTGCATGTACACTTAGGAGTGTTAGAATGCTCAAAACCCAACAGTGGTATCAGAGCCTAGGCTTGTTTTCTATTATACTTGATGCAAATTGCTGAAAAATGCTGAAAAACTCGATTTTCTGGCTTTCTGGGCACTGAACTCGCCGAGTCCACTGATGAACTCGCCGAGTCCATGAGTAAAATCATCCTACTCGCCGAGTAGGTTCATGCACTCGCCGAGTAGGAGCCCCAGACAACATATTTTCGAGGTTTTTGGCTAGAAATGGACTAGGAACATTACCCTAAGTTGTTTTTGAACTTATAAACTTGTTTTTGATGTGGTAATGTTCATGCTAATCCAACTTTAAAGATAATTGTCAATAGATTCATGTTTTGTATTAGTTTAAAGTGTTACTCTAATTACATGAAAAAGTTTGATTTGAATTATCTTGTTCTTATGAGTTGCTTAGATTAATAGAAAAGTTGAGTGAAATAGTTGTTTTCAACCCAAATTAATCTAAGAGTTGATTTTAAAATGTGTTTTTGTAACTTGTCCTCAAGTTATATGAAAAGTCACATTTAAGTTTCATAAAACTCATAAAAGTTGGCAGTGGTTACAAAAGATGAAGAGTCTTGTCCTTAAGTTATGGAGGTTCAAGAGTCACTTCATTAATAAATAATAAAATAAAGTGTAACCTTAATTAATTTCATAAGTTATAAAATAAAGAAAAGTTAATTCTTTTATTAGTTTAAAGTCTTCCATAACTTGTCCTCAAGTTATGGAACTTGAAGAGTTTTTGGATTAAAACTACTTTAAACACATAAGTTATGGAATTAATTAGTTTTGAATAGTTTCAAAACTTGCCCTCAAGTTTTGGAATTTGAAAAGTTTTCACTTATGAATACTTTAATTCCAAGTTAGCCCTTAGAATTTTAAAGAGTTAAAATTCAACCCTTATACTTTATAATATTATAAGTTAATAATATATATATATATATATATATATATATATATATATATATATATATATATATATATATATATATATATATATATATAAGAGTAAAGTCAATCTTACCGCTAGTACGCCTCATTCACGAAGCCGATCTATAAGGTGGGTATAAGGTTGTTGCCTATAAAATGGCAACTTAATGGGTGTCCACTCTTACCCACCGCTTGCTTGACCGGTGGAGGGTCGTTAGCCGAACGGGTTTAACGGGACTATAATTCTCCCTTCATTAAAAGTATTAATGATAATTACTAAGTAACTAAACTCTTAATAATACCCAATCTTAGTTACTTAGGAAAAATGTGAATAAGGTGCTAATCCATGAGATTACACTTTGTACTTTGTTTAAGTCGGTTAGTGGAGCGTGTGTGGTTAACCGGCACACTAACGCATATTTAACAAGGTAGGCAAAGGGTAACTTAATGTTTATCATAGTATCGATGGAGCGTGTGTGGTTAACCGGCACATCGATTAAGGGGTAAACACTTAAGGGTACCAAGTAATTTGCATGGTTACTTCACACCTTGTTTTGTGATCCTCGGCATCCCAGTCACAAAACCTGAAGGGCACACTCGAGATTGAAACATGCCGTTGAACAGTTCAATGAATCTCAAAGATCTAGGAGTTTCCAAACCAATTAAAACCTAATAATACATTTCGTTTATCTTAGTGGAAATTGGTGAATCGTCATTCACCTACCTTCAAATATTTTATAGCTTGGATTACGGCATACCTCTTCTAAGTTATAAAATAGTTTGTTGGGTCCTAGCCTTAATATTTCATATTGGGTGTCATATTAAGGACTTTAAAATCAACTATCTTGAATATCTCCCAAAAGATGTCTGGTTTAAACACCTATGATCTTCCCAAATCTCTTGAAACAAGCTTTCCTAAATGAAGATGATGTCCCTTGGAAATCATACTTCATTCACCTCCTCCAATTATTCTCCCCAACCCACAAGTTCTTGGAAAAGTTTAAGGTCACTCAAGTCCTATTGGCAAGGTCTAGGTGTGATCACATCTTGGAGATGTAGTCACATATTGACAAGCCGGGAGAGTTGGGTGTCAAAGTCCTGAGAAAGTTGGTGGTTCAATCACTTTCTAAGTCACATAGTGAGTTCCTTTGGGACACCTATGAAACAGACTATGACAAGACCCTTAATGATCTTATCTATTTGTTAAGATCAACTTCCTTAAAACTTGATGGACATTGACAATAGTGACACAGGAAATCCCGGAAAGCATTCTCTTCCCAATGGAAAGGGATCGGCCATAGTCACCTCGGTTGACCAAATGGTAAAGAGGAAAAGCTAAGTCCGTGATAGTCCCGTGTACCATTATCAAAGGGTCCATATGTTTACATTGCCAAAGAAAGGGCATTGGTTGCGAAGCTGCCAAAATTTACCTAAGGATGTTAAAGTCAATAACTTTGACTCTACTTCAGGTAAAGTCCACTATCTAACTCTATTAAGTTTCTATTATGAGATTCTTGATACATGATGTGACTAGGTCACATGGTGATGTTTTAAGAATCAAAGAAAAAGGTGAAGAAACTTAGAGAAAGAATATGCTGAATCTGATCGTGTAGATGGATTTCTAACGCATAGTTTGAAGATCGGATTCTTGAGCTACTTCTTAGGAGTTATGATATATTTCTTAGGAATAGATAACAACAAGTTTTCATATGGATTGTAAGGATAAGTTTTTCCGCAAAATTTTAAAATAAAAGAAAATTTTTGATTTTATTTATTTTAAAATATCCTTACAATGGCATTTGAGGAAAAATTGTTGCTTATATGATTCCATTAATAGCAAGAGTGGAAATATGAAATTGATTCCTTCATTTGTGGTAATGTCTAAATTTACCAAATAAGGAAAGATTCTCATCACCCAAGTTTCGATTGGACCGGAACTTGGAATCATGCAAGTTGTATAGCATGATGAATGAGAACTTTCAAGTATTGGAAAAATTAAGAATAATTACTCGTTCACATGGATGTGTGAGTCAAGTAATGGACTAAGGGATCGAGTACATAGTCTTGTGCACTGATTAAGTCCACCACAAAAGATTGATAAGACTATTCGTCATGATTTACTTAAGTTTAGTAAATATGATTATACTTACAAGCTTAAGTGTAACTCTGAGACATTGGAAAAGGTTTCAATGTATGGCAGAGCGAATAAGAAGAATCAAATTAGGTAGAAGGATAAAAGTTTCTCAAATCTGAAAAGATGGGAGAGTACTTTACTATCAGTTTTGTGATCATCTTAATGATTAAGAAACCATATCAAAATTAGTTCTCTAAGGAAAATCTTAGTGCATTTTTATGACTAAGAAAAGGAACTTGAATTGTTGAAATGGTTAAATCAAGAAGATGAGTCATACTTCGTTCCAATACAAGTCTTAGAGTCATACTCCAAGATTGTAACTTGAGTGACATGTCTCAAAAGAAGGTTTAAAACACTTGTCAAATGTAAGAGTAAAAGTTTTCTACTCTTGTACATTTGAAATTGGTAAGTTGTGATGTTTTGGATAAAACAAAGACCAACTTAGGCCAATTGTGTGAAGTGTTTGTCTTGATTAGAATCCACACTATCTCTTGGATATTTGACAAGGGAGTCTTATATGTCAAGAGGACAGTGGGAGCCTTAAAGATCCTGAAAGAATTTCAAGATTTTATCAAGAGTAAAACCTGTAATTTATCACTAGCACACGACTTAAGGTTTATAACCTATCGTGTTGACATAATTCTTATTTCTGTACCTACTTCAAATAAGTTGAATTTGCATGTGAGTTATCAGAGTTCAACTTGGAAGCATTGGTGGGCCTTGTGCTACCAAGGTGACAAGAAACTAAGATTGAACAAGTTTAATCCATGTAAGGCTGAATTTGTCACTAACCTTATCTTGTGATTATGGTTTTGACAAGTTCACATGGATAGGAACTCATACACTATAAAATCTAAGTGTCATAAGGTTTCTCTCCGATTCATGAAAATGATGGTGAGGAAACGCTTTCACTAAGTAGATTTTACGTAGATATCAATTGTGTTATTTGCATTTTCAAAAGTGGTTAGTGGAGCGCGTGTGGTTAACCGGCACACTAACATGGACTTGTGAGAAATGGCAAATGCCTAAGCAATTGAGACTATGATTACGGTATCCCTTTTCATGGTTCTTGAAATTGCTTAGACACACAGGTGAGCTATCTACGGAAAGGGTGTATGAATCTAAATTTCAAACTGTCCAGCTGATTTCTGAGTACATGTCAAAGCTAGTGGGAGCATCAGTGTTATGCTAATAATCATCATGTTAGTGGGAGCATGATAATTATGATAAAGGTTGCAAGTTAGCAATGTTAATTATAGAAAACAAAAGTTTCAATTGGGAAAGAGTTGTTTTGCTATAATTAAGGGAGAGAAAATTATACTTCATCTCAAATCTATAAGCTTAGATCGTGAGGTTTTAACCATTTAGTCTAGGATATATATATGAATTTCATGTTGGAATGGCTCAACATAAGGAAATTATGTATATGGGTCCATTATTTGTGTTCTAAAATTCGGTTATGTTTACGGCATCCCTTTTCATAATCTGAATTATGAGAACTTGGAAAATTGAATGGAAATGTTATAGCAAAAGATTGGTTTAGTCTTTATGTGAGACATCATGAATCAATTCCCATATGCTTCGGATATAGGATCGATTACATGTGCTATATTCATCCTTTCTAAAATTTTCCAAATGCTTGGGGCATTAAGAAGGGAAAAGGTCTAGAATTGGATATGACTAAAAAGGATTAAACAATTGTCGAGGACAATCTAAGGTTTACCAAAGATTGGCTGCTCAAGGACAGTTGGAAGCATAGTGATAATTCTGGAAGGACCATATTGACATAATCTGGAAGGAGGCAACTCTTGTTCAAAAGTGATAGTCAAAATGGAATCTGGAAATGTTTCAAAGTTAGAAATTTTTCAATTTGTGTAAGATTAAGGAAACTTAATGCAAGAAGGATGTTTCAAGGAGCTGATCTCCTTTGGAATTCTCTGTAATGGTTGTTGCCAAGTCTTTGTGAATTTGTGCATAATCATTGCAAGAGGATCAATGCATATAAGTTTAGAATCTAACAGATTTCAGTAAATGACATGAATTTGGAATTCTTGCATTTGCAGTAAGGATTTGGGAGTGTGAAAAGAGAATCATTGAAGTTATGTTCAATTGATCTAGTTCACAAAGTAAAGATCATAGACAAACATAGTATGCATACTTGGTGTGTGGCATGACTAGTGTTTTGAAAAAAACATAGTGTACATGCTTGGAGCATGGGACAACTATTGTTTTAAATTCAAGAATAAAGTTGATAGCTGAAACAGTATACAATGAATAATGTGTAATCATATGGTGATAAATAAAAGGTGTTTTATTTATGTTCATAGGTTTTGATACCATATTGGATTCAATTATTATTGTGTTTCACTTTGCATGTTTTGACTTCCCGAATAAACTAGGTTATTCTTCCAGAATGACTAAGTTATTCAAACCATCCACAGTCGGTCATATGTTGGAAGTAGATATGAATTAAGACTGTCATGGGTTGGCTTGTAGAGGTCTAAGGAGTTGGACAAAGGGCTACAACACTCATGAGTGCTCATAAGTTCTGAGTATTGGATTCAACCCGCGCTCATTGGAATCACTTCATGGATTTTATCACGAGTGATCATGAGACGATAATATCTTATATTCTTCAAACCTAGAGATATGAGTTGTTACTATGAGTTGGTTGTACATTGATTGCACGAAAACGCATTTGGTAACTCGGTGCTATAAAACGTGCCTTTGTGTATGATTCAACAAATAGTAGAACAAGCCATATGAGTCGAAGTTTATCCATTCCTTTTACCTCCGGGATAAAAGCGATATATGTGGGCCCCTCGATGATTTGATGATGACAAATGGAAGTGCTCGGCTGGGCCAGGACTGATTTGATTTGTTCAATTAGTCAGTCGTCATAAATCGGAAATCGGGAAACAACAAGTGGACAGAGAGAATGATTATAATCCATGTCTCAGTCCATATGATATCTAGAATGGAGGAATATATGATCCCTTATCTAATGGACAAGTCATTGACAAAGGTCAGAGTTCGACAGAAGCTTTTGAGAGCTACGATTGCCAGTTGGTTCCTGAAGTCATATGCAATAATAGTTTTAGACTAATCCAAGTGGGAGACTGTTGGATTAATGTCTAAGTCCATAACTTTAATTGGTAAGACTTGACCTGACCCGGCATGGTCCATTTGGGTTGCATACCATCATGCACTTGGATAGACTATAATGAGATAAATAAGACACTTATGGTTATTAATATATTATAAGTTCTAGTATATTAATAATAAGAATAATAAGATTATTTAATTAGTATTGATCAAGAATTAATCTAGGATTAATTAAGTGATCAAAAGAAGACTAATTAAATATATGGGTTGATTGTGTAAATCATCCATACTTGTATAGTGGGCTAATGCTCCATGGATAATCAAGTTGGGCTAAAACCCATAGGATGGTCCATGGATGCTCCATGGTGTATTTGTACCCATGGATCATGGAAATGAAAGGCCATGTCAATTAGGGTTTACATGGTGTAACCTAACTATATAAGCATCTTATTCTTGACCAAAATCGGCCACTAGTGTGTGAAGTAAAAGGGCTAGCCGATTTCATGAGTTGTAGAATTCTCTCAAGTTATTCTAAGTGTTTTGGTGATTGTGATTCCATTTGAGGCCTCCACACTATTGGGGCTAGGCACTCAAGCTTCATGAAGACTTTCTACATTAAAGAGGTATGTATTCTATCTTGTTACACTCATTGTTTTGTATGCTAGATTAGGATTATACCTTGGATGGTCTTATTTGTATGTATAATAGAGAAAACATAGATCCAAGGTATTTAGGGTTGCATGTACACTTAGGAGTGTTAGAATGCTCAAAACCCAACACATGCAACCCTAATAACCTTGGATCTATGTTTGTCTAATTATCATGCAATGTTGAATTCCAAGGTTATATTCCTATCTAGCATACATGCGGAACTATTTCTAACTTGAATGAAAGATAGAATAACTTACCTTGTTGTTGCTTATGTTCCTTGAAACCTTGTGAGCGTAGCACCCCAAGTGTGATGCCTCAAATGCTTCACACAACACCAAATGCTCTTGGAAAGACTTTTGAGAGAATACACACTTCTTGAAATCGGCCTAGCCCTCTTGTTTCATATGTGTAGCTGATTTTGGTGGAGAATGGGACTCTTATATAGTGTTGACACATCTAGGGTTACACCATGTAAACCCTAATGTGTCATGACTCTTCATTTCCATGACCCATGGGTTTGTAACTCCCATGGAGCATCCTATGGGTAGAACCCAACTTGATAATCCATGGAGCCTCTTAGCCCACTATACAAGATATGAATGATTTACATAATCAAGCCATATATTTAATTAGTTATCTTTTGATCACTTAATTAATTCCAAATTAATTCTTTGACCAAACTAATCAAATAATATTACAAATATATTAGAACTTATAATATATTAATAATCTCCAAGTGTTATTTCTCTCATTTAGTCTATCCAATTGCATGGTGCCATGCAACCTAAATGGACCATGCCGGGTCGGGTCAAGTACTGACCCGAAATAGTTATGGACTTAGACACCTTATCCAACAGTGTCCCACTTGGATAAGTCTAATAACTATAACTCCAGTACTTTAGGAACCGACCGGCAATCGTAGCTCTTTCAAGGTCTCTCGGAACTGAGAAGATGTTGATACGCCATTTAAGATAAGTGATCATATAATCCTCTGTTCTAGATATCAGCCGGACAAATACCCAACAATGTCTTACTTATTGTCCAGCAGTTTGTTTCTCGATTTCCGATTTTTTTGACAAAGAACTTAATTGAACACATCAACTTAGTTCTGACCGGGCCCGGTACATAGGTCAAAACAAAATCATCGAGGGGCCCAGATATCAGCTTCTAATCCAAGAAGGAACATATAAACTTCGACTCATATGTTTGTTCTACCACTCATTGAATTATACACAAAAGCATGTTTTATAACATCGAGTTACCAATGCGTTTTCGTACAACCAATGCATAACCAACTTGTAAGTAACAAATCATATCTCTAGGTTTGAAGACTTATATGATATTACCGTCTCTCGATCACTCGAGATAGAATTCCATGAAGTGATTCCAGTGAGCGTGGGTTGAGTCCAATGCTCGGAACTTATGAGCACTCATGATTGTTGTAGCCTTGTCCAACACCTTAGACCTTTGCAACCAATCATGACAGTCTTGATTCATACCTACTTCCAACATATGACCGACTGTGGAGGTTTGAATAATATGTTATACCAAACAAAATTATTCTGGAAGTCAAAACATGCAAAATAAATATAGTAAACGATCGACAAGAGATAGCAACAGTTTACTCATAAATAAAACACCTTTTATTCATCATCTAATGTCAACTACACTTTACAAATTTCAAGGTTATCTAACTACTAAATCTAATATCATCCTTCAGCCCTATGCTCCGAGCATGCTGGAGATGCTTAGCCCGAGTCAGTCCCTTCGTGAGGGGATCTGTAGGGTTCTCATCCGATGATACCCTCTTTGCCATGAGGAGTCCTTCTTCTATCCGATGTCTGATAAAATGGTATTTTCTGTCGATGTGTCTGGATCTCCCGTGATCCCTTGGTTCCTTGGCTAAGGCAACAACACTTTCACTATCATAGAAAATTTCCATCGGCTCTTTAATAGTTGGTACAACTCCAAGGTCTCCAATGAAGTTCTTCAACCATATCGCCTCCTTTGCCGCCTCGCTAGCTGCAATATACTCTGATTCACAAGTTGAATCAGCCACTGTCTCTTTCTTGGAACTCTTCCAAGAAATTGTTCCTCCATTTAGGGTAAAGACCCATCCCGACTAAGAGCGGAAATTATCCCTATCAGTCTGGAAGCTAGCATCACTATACCCTACAACTCTCAAGTCATCACTCCCACTGAGGGTAAGGACCCAGTCCTTAATCCTCCGTAGGTACTTGCGGATATTTTTACCGCAGTCCAGTGTGGCTTGCCAGGGTTTGCCTGATACCTGCTAACCATGCTCAGGGCAAAGGCTACATCAGGTCGAGTACACATCATAGCATACATGATCGATCCTACAGCCGAAGCATAAGGTATTCGATTCATTTCTGCTATCTCAGCCTCAGTGCTAGGGCTTTGTGTCTTACTCAATCTGGTGTTACTCTGGATGGGTAACTCTCCTTTCTTAGAGTCCTGCATGCTGAATCTCTTCAGCACCTTATCCAAGTAGGTACTCTGACTAAGTCCAATTAGTATTTTACTCCGATCTCTCAAGATCATTATCCTTATAATATAGGTAGCTTCTCCTAGGTCCTTCATAGAGAAACACTTCCCAAGCCAGGACTTAACTTCCTGCAGAGTTAGGATGTCATTTCCTATGAGTAGTATGTCATCCACATACAACACCAAAAAGCTAACTATACTCCCACTAGCCTTGACATACATGCAAGACTCATCTTCACTCCTAGAAAAGCAAAATTCCTTGACCTTTTCATCAAAGCAAAGATTCCATCTGCGAGGTGCTTGCTTCAATCCATAAATGGATTTCTCAAGCTTACACACTCTATTAGGGTACTCGTTGCTGATAAAACCCTCTGGCTGACTCATGTAAACATCTTCAGCCAACTTTCCATTAAGGAAAGCGGTTTTGACATCCATTTGCCATATTTCATAGTCATGAAATGCAGCTATGGCCAACAGAACCCGAATAGACTTAATCTTGGCTACTGAAGAAAAGGTCTCATCATAGTCCACTCCAGGAATTTGAGAGAAGCCCTTTGCAACCAGTCTGGCCTTATAAGTGTGTACTTTACCATCCATGTCGGTCTTCTTCTTGAAGACTCATTTGCACCCAACTGTCTTACGACCTGGTACATTCTCAACCAAGTTCCAAACTTGATTGTCATACATGGACTGTATTTCGTTGTCCATTGCCTCTTTCCACTAGGCTGACTCCGGGCCTGCCACGGCTTCCGCGTAACTGCTAGGTTCATCCAGACCTATCAGTGACTCATCACTGATAAGTGTATCACCTTCTGCAGTTATGTGGAATCCATAGTAATGCTCAGGAGCATTCCTAACCCTTGTGGACCGCCTCAGAGGTATAGACTTGTCAATTGGCTCAACAGGAGTGTCGTCCTTAAGTTGAGTGCTAGAGTTTGAAGTTCCTTCACCGCTTGAATCTTGAATTTCTTCAAGATCAACTTGCCTCCCACTGTTTCCTTGGCTTATAAACTCTCTCTCTCTAAAGAAAGCCCTCATAGCTACAAAGACCACATTTTCACTAGGTCTGCAGAAGAGGTAACCAAAGGATTGTTGTGGGTAGCCGATGAAAATACACCTCTCGCTTCGGGGTTCGAGCTTATCATGAGTCTCGCGTCTCACGAAAGCCTCACAACCCCAAATCTTGATGTGGTCTAGTTTAGGCACTTTACCATTCCACATCTCGTGAGGAGTTTTGGCAACTTTCTTTGTAGGGACTAGATTAAGGATATGGGCGGCAGTCTATAAGGCATACCCCCAGAATGAGATTGGTAGCGAAGCTCGACTCATCATGGAACGAACCATATCCAACAAGGTTCGATTATGCCTCTCAGCCACACCATTCAACTGTGGTGTCCTGGGAGGTGTCAATTGTGAGACTATCCCACATTCCCTTAGATAGTCAAGGAACTCTGAACTAAGATACTCACCACCACGATCGGATCGAAGCATCTTAATGTTCCTGCCCAATTGATTCTCGACTTCCTGTTTAAATTCCTTAAACCTTTCGAAAGTCTCTGACTTATGCTTGATCAAGTAGACATATCAATATCTACTGTAATCATCAGTAAAAGTCAAATAATAACGATTAGCATCCCTTGTGGCATGTTTGAATGGTCCACACACATCCGTGTGTACAAGGTCCAACAAACCTTCACCCCTCTCACACGAGCCTGTGAAGGGTGACTTTGTCATTTTTCCAAGTAAGCATGATTCGCAACTATCATCTGACTTTAGGTCAAATGACTCCAAGACTCCATCCTTTTAGAGTTGGCCTATGCGTTTCTTGCTTATATGTCCAAGATGACAATGCCATAATGATGCTTTATCCAAGTTATTATTATTAACAGAATCAATACACAGTACATTATTTCCTAAGTTATCAACCACGGATACTGTTTCATACACGCCATCACAAGGTAATTCTTTAAAATAAAGAACATTATTAAAGAAAGCATTAATCGAACCAACTTCATTATCAAACGAAAAGGTGAAACCTTGTTTATACGATGCATGAAAGGAAATAATATTTCTTGCCATTTCTGGCAAATAACAACACTTATTCAAATCTAAACTAAACCCACTACTTAGCGATAAAGTATAAACTCCAATCTTGGTGACAGGTAAAGCTTTCCTATTCCCCATGATTAAGTTTATTCTTCCTTGCTCCACATTCTCACTTCTTCTTAGTCCCTGCAAGTCACAACAAAAATGAATACCACAACCGGTATCAAGGACCCAAGATTTAGAATGGGGTGAGTTATTAGAAATGATAGTGTAAATACCTGCATGGTTGGGTTTAACTTTCCCATCCTTCACATCTTGCTGGTATTTTGGGCAGTTCCGCTTCCAATGTGATTTTTCATGGCAATAGAAGCATTCAGCCTCTTTTGGGTCAGAAGAAGGAATGACGAAACCTTTCTTGGTTCCACTTGAAGAAGAGCCATCAAGGGTCCGAGCCTTGGTACCCTTAGAAGAGCTCTTTCGCTTCTTCCCTCGACTTTTCCCGACTGCAAAAACTGGAGTAGAGTTTGGAGTAGGAGTGTTAACAACCGACTTCCCCTTAAGACCTGTTTCTGCGGTCTTGAGAAGTCCCTGAAGTTTGCAGAGTGTGACCTCTTCCTTATTCATGTGATATGTCATGTGGAATTGATCATAACACGATGGTAAGGAGTGCAAAATGATATCTATTGCAAGCTCCTCAGGGAAGTTCACATTAAGCTTCAGCAATCGATCCACATACCTTTTCATTTTCTACATGTGGCTCGTAACGGATTCCCCGTCCTTCATCATGGTTGTTATCATGAAGCAGATGATTTCATACCTCTCTTGTCGTGCACTTTGATGGTATCTTTCCATCAGATCTTGGTGCATTTCATAAGGGTAGAAATGCTCATCAAACTTTTGGAGTTCCGCTATCATCGTGGCCATCATGATGCATGCCACTTTCGTAGCATCCCTTTCATGTGCCTGAAAGTCAGCGATCTCCTGAGGAGTTGCAGTGGTCTCATCAATCTCCTTAAGCTCCTCGTCAAGGACATATTCTTTGTCCTTGTAGCGGGTAATCATCCTGATGTTTCTGATCCACTCATTGAAGTTGGATCCATCAAAAGTAACTTTCCCACACAAGTTCATAAGGGTAAAGGAGCCATTAGGGTTGGAGCCAGAAGCAGCATTGTTTGAAGACATCTGAAAGAAAAGGACAAGATTAGTTTAGATATTAAGAGAGTCCTTAATAAAACACCCAAATGTAATACTAAGACTAGGATCCAATCACAATATATTATAACTTAGAAGAGGTATGCCGTAATCCAAGCTATAACATATTTGAAAGGTAGGTGACTGACGATTCACCAATTTCCACCATGAAAACCGAAATATTAAATATTAGGTTTTTGATTGGTTCTTAGAAATTCCTAGATTCTTTGAGATTCAATGAACTTTTCAAAGGCATGTTTCAATCTCGAGTGTGCCCTCCAAGTTTTGTGACTGGGATACCGAGGATCACAAAACGAGGTGTGAAGTAACCATGCAAATCACTTGGTACCCTTAAAGTTTATCACTCAATCGATGTGCTGGTAAGCCACACACGCTCCACCGATACTATAATAAACTTTAAGTCACCCTTTACCTACCTTGTTAAGTCCAAGTTAGTGTGCTGGTTAACCACACACGCTCCACCGACTTAAACAAAGTGTAAAGTGTAATTTCATGGATTAGCACCTTATTCACATTTTTCCTAAAGTAACTAAGATTGGGAATTTAATAAAACATTTAGTTACTTTATAATATTCATCATACTTTTAATGAGAATTTATAAGTCCTTGTCTTATCCGTTCGGCTAACGACCCTCCACCGGTCAAGCAAGCGGTGGGTGAGAGTGGACACCCATTAAGTTGTCATTTTATAGGCAACAACCTTATACCCACCTTATAGACCGGCTTCATGAATGAGGCGTACTAGCGGTAAGACGACTTTGTTCTTATACATATATATATATATATATATATATATATATATATATATATATATATATAATTATTAAATCATAGTAATATAAGTATAAGGGTTGAATTTTAACTTTTAAAATTCTAAGGGGGGTTGGAACTAAAGTTTTTAACATGACTTTACTTGTTCCAACACTTGAGGACAAGTTTTGTAAACTTTTAAAACTTTTCATTTCTTGTAACTTATGAGTTTATTTGAGTAATAAAATGAAGCCTCTTCATTTTTCTAACTCTTGTGTTCTTTTAATGGTTTTAACTCAAGTGACTTTTGGTTTTCCATAACTTGAGGACAAGTTATGGACTCCATTAAAACACATTATGATCAAGAATTAAACTACCACCTATGTTACAAATAATTCCTATGATCATCTAAACATCATAAGATCAAGAACATGAATATGAACACTTTCATGAATCAAAATTACACTTAAAACTTTGTAATTTTGATAACTAGTTGTTGTAAATGGATTAGCAAAGACATTACACTATCTAAAACAAGTTTTCATGTACCAAAACAGTTTATGGTAATGTTTCTAGTCCATTTCCAGCAACTAAAGTCGAAAATCTGCACTCTGTGGCTCCTACTCGCCGAGTGCATGAACCTACTCGGCGAGTAGGTTGAACATACAAGTGAACTCGGCGAGTTCATCAGGCAGACAGCAAGTTTTTCGACTTTTTTCAACTTTTAAGCACAAATAACAAACAAACAAGCCTAGGCTCTGATACCACTGATGGGTTTTGAGCATTCTAACACTTCCTAAGTGTACATGCAACCCTAATAACCTTGGATCTATGTTTGTCTAATTATCATGCAATGTTGAATTCCAAGGTTATATTCCTATCTAGCATACATGGGGAACAATTTCTAACTTGAATGAAAGATAGAATAACTTACCTTGTTTTTGCTTATGTTCCCTGAAACCTTGTGAGCCTAGCACCCCAAGTGTGATGCCTCAAATGCTTCACACAACACCAAATGCTCTTGGAAAGACTTTTGAGAGAATACACACTTCTTGAAATCGGCCTAGCCCTCTTGTTTCATATGTGTAGCCGATTTTGGTGGAGAATGGGACTCTTATATAGTGTTGACACATCTAGGGTTACACCATGTAAACCCTAATGTCTCCTGACTCTTCATTTCCATGACCCATGGGTTTCTAACTCCCATGGAACATCCTATAGGTAGAACCCAACTTAATAATCCATGGTTCCTCTTAGCCCACTATACAAGATATGAATGATTTACATAATCAACCCATATATTTAATTAGTTATCTTTTCATCACTTAATTAATTCCAAATTAATTCTTTGACCAAACTAATCAAATAATATTATTAATATATTAGAACTTATAATATATTAATAATCTCCAAGTGTTATTTCTCTCATTTAGTCTATCCAATTGCATGGTGCCATGCAACCCAAATGGACCATGCCGGGTCGGGTCAAGTATTGACCCGAAATAGTTATGGACTTAGACACCTTATCCAACAAAACTATGTGGGAGCCTTTCATTGTTAGGATCCACAGCTCTTGTTCCAACTTTGGGATTTCGCTCTTCCGGCAGTATTCCTCGATCATGAGGTCTTTCAGAGTTTCCCAACCCATGTTGTTAGCCACTGAAAGAGTTAGTGACTTGACATGGTTGTTCCACCATGTCGGGGCTTTCTCCTCAAAGGTGCAGGTGGCAAACTTGACCTTACTTGCGGAAGGGTAGGAGCAAATCTCGAAGATCGATTCCGTCTTTTCGAACGATTACGAGAGGGAAATGACTCCGCCAGTCCCTTTGAATGGCTTTGGCTTACAGTTAGTGAAGTCCTTGTAAGATCACTCCCTCGAGTGCACAAGGAGTTCACCTTGAGTAGAGTTAACAGGGGTTCCACCTCTACTGGCATTGGTAGAGTGATGTTGTGCCATGGCTGTTGCCACAGACGCAACTACTACAGCATTTAGAGCTGCTGCATTGTATTGTGGAGGAGGTGGTAGTGGAGGTGGACTTGTAGAAATCGGAGGATTACGCCTTGATGATTTTCGAGGAGGCATCCTTCAACTATAAGATTAAATGAAAGATGTATATGGTGGTTAGAATCAATTGTGAGCATAGTGAGAGTGATCCATGGGCTAAATTGCCATAGTCCAATAGTTGAATGAGTGTATGTTTTGAAATAGAATACAATAGGTGAGTAGAGAGACACAAGAGTACAAATTTCTCCGTCAGATTAGATAGATGTCTATATTACTGGTATTATCGATGTAACAAGTTCGGGGAAAAATGACCTAACAGTAGGTCTTACATCATACCATATGGAAAAAGATTGACAGTTTTTAGATTCCTAATTAGAGTACTTGGAGAGTAGGAATATTTTTACAAACAAAAGCTTCATAGAGCATAGTTAGGGAAGTCTATTCCTTGAGTCGAAAGAAAATATGCACTAAACGTCTGCTACCGGCGACGGGCATTCCTCAAGCGAACCCTGTCAGCTGACGCTCCATTTAGAGAAGGTGTCGCTCATAGACTCTTTGGAGAACCCGGAGCTCTATGAATTCAGCCTGAGTCTCCGCTAGTGCTTGCCGTAGGGTCTCTTGGTCCGTTGCAGACCTCTCCTGAGCATGCTCTAGGCGGCTAGTGCGAATGGAATGCATTCTTGGGTTTGCATCAACTCTGTGATGTGCTAGAGAGCTGTCTTGCCCTGAATTTCGTTGCAGGCAACTCTTCGGACCAGGATTGGCAAGACTCTGTCTGCTGATCCTCCTTCACTTGTGTCATAAAAGCTTCGGTCCCCATTGAACGGCTTGGGCTGATTTTGTTCTTCGCCCCATGTTTCTATGCATTCAACCCATGCAGGCGTCGGGACTTGAAAAGCCTTACGGGGGTTAGGATTCGAGACCGGGGCCACAGGAGGTAGGTTTTTGACTTCTGGCTCGGAATCGGAACCATCAGAAAAACCTTCAGGGAGGCGATCATCTAAAGGGATTGGATGGTCGTCTTTGGGCTTAGAGTCAAGCCATCCATCATTTCCTTGATTTGGGAAGTACGAGTCACCAGGAGGATGGAATCCAACCATGATATCTACGCGAGAAAAGGGGTATAAGAATCTTATACAAATAGACGTACTATTTAAGATAATTATAATATAATCTTTATTAGTTACTTCAATACTTTCATAGTACATACTAGTTATGTTTATTTAAAACAGGATAGAACTTTGAATAAGTGACCCTAACTCTACACCCACAACCAAACATGGAACAGGGAGTAAAGCAAAGACCACAGATTCTAAGTCTATGACATCCTAGATACACATAACCTCAACATATCCACCTAGTAACTATTGACCTATCAATAAAGACCTTTTTTTTAGTTCTCAGACATGTAATTAGAGTAATACAAAATAGTCCTATAGTATTTTACGTTTATGTTTTGTCCTAATGTTTTCATTGTAGTAGTGTTGGTAAGCTTTTAGGCTTGTTCTCATATCACAACCATTCCTAGGCATATGCTAATCACTTCTTGGACTAGCATAGGTTATCAGGCTATTCCACTCCCAGAACTGACCATACATCCCAAGCCTACTTGTGACATTCAACAACCATAATACTTTTGTTTTGTCCTAGTGACACTGATTTTAGTATGAATAAAGGCATATATACTTAGTTAAAATATTTTATTATTTAAAAGTATAAACTCTTGGTCAGAGTATTTTAATCCCATTGTGTTTATAGTTAGTATATCTTTTATGGGTTGATATACTCAATTCAATATTAACAATGCTCTGATACCAATCTATCACACCCCAAAACCAAGAACGGCGGAAACGTTCTGGGGCGGAGGACGTCATGTACAATATCACAACACAAAAATATAGTAAAGAAGAAAACAACATCATCCATTGCATTAATAATGTATTTTAATACAAGTGTGTTCTGTATAGTTATAGACAACAAAATATGAATCAAAATAATAGATGAGTCTTGTAAATGCTCCATCTCCTCAAAAGCTGACATCAGTAACTGTCTACTGATGACCTGAGAATACAAGTTATTTTGAAAAGAATTTATCCGCATTAAATCTGGTGAGTCGATAAGTATTTAGTTTCATGTTTTGTATGAAAAATGTTTGTAAGTATTCGAGTGCAATAGTGCGTAAAATGTTTGTAGTGTTTGTTTGTATTTCCTAGAAAACCCTATGTTTTCTATTAAAAGCAGCCTTCTACTAGGGCATCAAGTGTAATGTATGTTTGTTCATTGTGGGAGTGCGTACCTTTCCCAAATGTGAGTATTATTAGAAAATATAGTTCTTACATTACTCTTCATGTGAGGAGATCACAAAGTAGATGTAAAGGGAATATAATGAAGTATTGTAGTGTAATAATATTCTAATTATTATTGTACTAACTACCTTAATCCAATTTTTAATTAAGGTGTAATGTGATATAGTTGTAACCGGACTAACTAACTAGAGGAAATCACGAGCTGTAATACGTCGAACAGTAATGACATTTGTCACTCGAAGATCTGCAGATCCCACTGTAGCTAGCAGTAAGGTGTAGGATTGTCAATCCAGTATAGATCTATACACAAATTCACGTCCTCCCTCCAGGAGATTCTGGATACATATCGAGTCATGACAGAGATGTCGTGCCCCGAAGTAGTGGCTCACATTTATTATATAGTGTGTATGTAGTGTATGTAATAGTGTAATATATGTCTTTCTTGATCCCTGTCATAGTGAGTTCTCTAGTGTAGTATATAGTATGTTTGAATAGTATGTATTAGTGTATGTTCTCTCTGACTCTCATTATAGTGTGTTCAGTTGTATAGTGTAGTGTATTGTTTACAGATGTATTTTCTCATGTATGTACTGACTCATTGTATGTTACATTGTACTAGAAGTAGTAAGTAGTATATCACCAAACTATACCTATTATAGTTTACTAGTAAGATCATTTGTATAGCTGAGTGTATTGAAATAATACAGGAAGCTTTTATTGTTGGATTAGTGTCTAAGCCCGTAACCATATTTGGTAAGTACTTGACCCAATTGTGCATGGACCTTTTGGGTTGTCTTCACCAAAGCAACTTGACTGGAGAAATAATAGAGAAAGAGGTTATTATGATTTATTAATATGTTATAAGAATAATATATTAAAGGAGAAATCATATTTATTTAATTAATATTGGTCAATAATTAATTAGGAATTAATTTTGTGATCAAGTGTAATTAATTAAACTAGAGGGGCTGAATTGTAATTATGTGATAGTTACAAAGTAGGGTAAGGATTATCCTACATATAGGTTGGATGAAATCTAGAGGATATGGATCCTTGAAATCGTCCAAAGATATGGGCTTTCAAGGCTTATCTTGTTTGTTACTTGGTGGGCAAGCAACTAGATAAGGATAAGGAATGAAACCCTAATCTCAACCCTATATAAAGACCCCTAGGCCTCATGAATTCGTTGACTTGATTCTAAGAGATCATAGGGCCGATTTCTACCTCCTCCTTCTCTCTCCATATCTTCTGTAATTGCTTGTGGTGTTTGTGAGCCATTAGAGGCACTACACATGTGGTGCTTGCTTTCAAGACTTAGGGTTTGAAGATTTAAGTTGTTATTGCAATATAACAACAAGAGGTATGTAATCTAATCCTCTTGGTGAATTTCAAAAATAGTATGACTCATTAGGGTTTTATTATGTTTTCATAATGTTGTGTATCTAATAGTGAAAACATAGATCCAATTCTGGGGTTGCATGCACACATAGGATTGTTTGTATAAAAAATATCAGTGGTATCAGAGCCTTTGGTTAACTTGTTTTCAATTAGTACTATACAATTGTATGAACTTGACATATTAGGGTTTATTGCCAATAAACCCTAGGAGGCTAGAATTTTCGAGATTAGGTTTTGCAAACACTAATTTGCGAAAATTTGAACAAGATTTTCAAATCCTTTACTTAAGCCCCAAGATTTCGAAATCTAGGGTTTGCAAAACCCCATAATTTTCGAAATTAGCCTCTTCCCCCAAGATAAGATCCTAAATTTTAGGGATTTGGAATATCCCATATCTTGTAATTATCCTTTAATAGTTAAATATGGTAATTAAAGATTTTTGGATATCTCATCCCTTATTTTCGAAATCTATGTAGAAGTTTAAGGGATTAGCATATCTTAAATGTATAAATGGTAATTATCCTCATGATTTAGATAATCCCTTATGATTTAATAATTAAAATTAATAGTCTAATTCAAGATAATTATTAAATCAAGAGTTTTAACATTTAAAATTTTAATTTAAATGTGTTAAATTCGAAAATTTTAAGTGAGATTAAAACCTAATTGTTTTGAAAAGTTTCAAAACTTGCCCTCAAGTTTTGGAATTTAAATTGTTGATTAAAAGTTAATTTTGAAAGTGTAAATTCCAAAACCCTAATTTTGAAAAGTTCAAATTAAACCCTTATGGTTTTATTAAATTAATTAAGTGTATAATTAAAAGAGAGTTAATAAATCCATAATGATTTTGGTTAATTAAAAGTATAATTTAAACCAACTAGTATTTTAAAAGTGTAAACTACACCCTTATACTATGAATAACACTAAAAGTTTAATATTATATATGTATAACAAAAATGCTAGTCATACCGTTAGTAGGCCTCATCCACGAAGCCGATCTATAAGGGGGGGTATAAGGTTATGGCCTATAAAATGGCTGTTTAATGGGTATCCACTCTTACCCACCGCTTCCTTGATTGGTGGAGGGTCGTTAGCCGAACAGGTAGGATAGGGCAATCCTCTCTTCGTTAATAAGTATAATGAATCTATGTAAAGTAACTAAACACTTTTGCCAATTCCCAATCCTAGTTACTTTAGGCAAAAGTGAAATTGATGCAATCCCATGAAATTACACTTTGTGCCCTTGTGAAGATGTTAGTGGAGCGTATGGGGTTAACCGGCACACTAAATGGTTCTAAGTAAAGGTAGCAAAGGGTGACTCAATGTTTGTCATAGTTCGGTGGAGCGTGTGTGGTTAACCGACACATCGAATAGGTGACTGTAACATGTGGGGGCACCATGTAAGTTTGCATGATTGTTCACACCTGCTTTGTGATCCTCGGTATCCCAATCACAAACTAGAGGGGCATATCGAGATTTAAACATGCCATTGAAAAGTTCAATGAATCTCAAAGGATCTAGGAGTTTTCAAAGATTTAAAACTTCAATTTCTTTTTCGTTTTTCATGGTGGAAATTGGTAAATCGTCATTTACCTACCTTCAAATACTCTACAACTAGATTACGGTATCCCTTTTGTAGGTAGTAGCGTATTATGTTGGGTCCTAGCCTTAATATCTCATTTGGGTGATTTATTAAGGACTCAATCAATCAACTAACTTGAATTTTTCTCTCCCGTCAAAGTACGACAACTATGGTATTCCCAAATCCCGTGGAACAAGCTTTCCACATGAAGATGATATTCCACGATTCGATCGAGGAACAAGAGATCATGCTTCACTTCCTCCACCTCCTCCAATTATTCTCCCTAACCCACAAGTTCAAAGGCTTGAAAATTGAAGCTCACTCAAGCCCTTTTGGCAAGTAAACATGGGAAACATGTGTGTGTACACGTCTTAGAGATGAAGTCATACATTGAAAGGTTAAGGATGTTGGGTGTTGAGATTTCAGGTAAGTTGGATGTTGACTGGGTTCTTCAGTCGCTTCCTGAATCATATAGTGAGTTCAGTAGAGAGTACTATATGATGGATCATGACGTGAACCTCATTGATTTGACCTATTTGCTTATAGTTGCTGAAACAGAAATGATTTGGCGAGCTGGTCGAGCAAATTTGTCTGGTAAATCAAACTCCCAAACTTCAATGGATATTGAAAATGGTGACATTGGAGATCCAGAAAAGGTAGATTCTTAGATAGTTCCATGTGCCAATCCAAAGGAATCCATTTGCTTTTATTGCCAAGAGAAGGGGGATTGGAGACGAAGCTACCCTATTTACCTAAGAGATCTAAGAGATGGGAGATTCAAAACGTATGGCTCTGATTTAGGTAAAATCCATTAACTAACTCTTTTAAGTTCCTATTCTAGATTCTTAATACATGATGTGATAAGATTACATTTGATGTTTTGTAGAATCGGAGAAAAGAGAGGAAACTTAAGGGAAAAAGTGACCGTATTCTAATCGTGAAGAAATGGATTTCGATCACATTACTTGAAGATTAGATTTTTGAGCTACTACTTGGAGTTAGAATAAGATTGCTAAGAAATATGTATTAGCATAGTAAGGACAAATTTTTCCGCAATAAAATAAATTTTTTATTTTATATTATTTATTTATCCTTGCGATGCCGTGTATGAAAAATTGATGTTTTGAATGTTTCTATTATTAGCAATAATGTATTTGATTCTTAATTATGTAGAAATGTCGAGAATTTACCAAATAGGGAGAGTTTCTCATCACCCAAGTTTCAATTGGACAGAAACTTGGAATCATGCAACTTGGTTGCATGATAAATGAGAAATTTCATATTTGCAAATTAGACTAATTCGTTGACAAAGTGTCAAGTGAAGGACTAGGAGATCGAGTACACAAAGTTGTGTGTTGATCAAGTCCCCCACAAGAGTAACAAAGATATTCGTCATGATTTACTAAAGGTTTAGTAAATATGATTATACTTATAAGATTAAGTGTAATTCTGAATTGATTGAAAGAGATTAAATCAATAGGAGAACGAATAAGAAGAATCAAGTAGGCAGAAAGATAAAAGTTTCTCTATTCTAAGAAGAAGGGAGAGTACCTTTTATTATGTTTTATGATAGGTCTTTATGATTAAGAGTCATATCTCAATTGATCCTCTAAGTGAGTCTTAGTACAATTGTATGTATGAGAAGAGGAATCAAAATTGAAGAAATGGTTAAATCAAGAAGTCAATCATACTTCGTTCCAAAAACAAGTCTTAGAGTTAAGATTGTGACATTGAGTGACAAGTCTTAAGAAGGTTTATAACATTCATCAAATGTGGAAAGTTATGATGTCTTGGATAAGACAAAGACCAACTAGGACCAATTTTATAAAGTGTTTTGTCTTGATAAAAGCTACACTAACTCTTGAATATTTGTTTGTCGAGAAATGTTTATTGACAAGAGAATCTTATATGTCAAGGAGTCAGTGGGAGTCTTAACGGTCTTGAAAGGTTTCAAGAACAAATCAAGAATAAACCTTATCGATCATCACTAGCACACGAATTGAGGTATATAACATATCGTGTTGACGTTATTTTGTTTCTGTGCCATTCCAATTGAGTTAATTATGAATGTGAGTTCTATGAGTTCTCATTTGAACGCATAAAAGGCAAGGACCTTGATCAAAGAAAAGTACATTGATAGGAAAGGATGAACTTCTTAACTGCTTGGAAGACATGGTGGGCACTCCTGTTACCATAAGGCAAGAAATCAAGATTAAGAGTTCGGTCCATATGAGTTTGGATTTGTCGCAAACTTTGGTTTTGACAAACTCGCATGGATAGGAACACATACACCATTAAAATCTTGGTGTCATATGATTCCCTCCTTCATGAAAATGACTATGAGGAAATGCTTTCACTAAGAGAGATTTTAAGAAGATAGTGATTGTGAAAATTGCATTCTTAAATTTGATTATAGTTACGGTATCCCTTTCCATGATTCGAATTGTGAGATTTGGCAATTAGTCTAAATTGTTTAGACACACATATGAGCTATCTAATGCAAAGGTGTATAAGCTTAGATAAAGGATTATCAAAGCATTAGGTATTAGAAATATGAACTTAAGAAATTCAATAGGTATTGTTTTTCTGGAAGTTAAGCTGTTTTCTGAATACATGTCAAAGCTATTGGGAGCATAAGAGTTATGCTTATATGATAATAATGATCATGATAATGGGAGCATAAAAGTTGTGCTTGTATGATTATTATGGCAAGTATTGCAAGTTAGCAATATTAATTATAGAAAACAAGAGTTATACTTAGCAAAGTCGCAAGGGTTGAAAAGTTGTTTTGCTATAATTAAAGGAGAGAATATTATGCTTCATTTCAAATCTAAAGGCTTAGGTTGTGGAATGTTAATAAATTTAGTCAAAGATACATAGTGCGTTCTCAAAATTTCGATTATGATTATGGCATCCCTCTTCATAGTTCGAATTGTGAGAACTTGACACATTAAATATTATGGTAGAAGATTGATAAAGTGTCGTATCTTTACGTAAGACATTATGCATCGTGTCCCATACGCTTCAGGTATAGGATCGATTGCAATTGCTATAATATTTGACCATTCTAAAATTTTCCAAATGTCTAGCGCATTTAGAGGGAAAAGGACAACAATCGGTTTTGACTAAGATAATTAAACAACTTTCAAAGGACGATCCAAAGCTCACTGAGGATTGGTCGTTTGTGAGTAGTTGGAAGTATGGTATTGGATGGACCATATCGACATTATTATGAATAGATAAGATTCTATTAAGAATGAGTTGTCATATGGCAAATAAGGAAATGTTTCCATATTGGGAGTTGGATATTGAGAATCTATATCTAGATTAGAAACTTTTATGCAAGAAAGTATGTTCAAAGGAATGTACTTTGAGTGAGAGACATCATATCTATAGAATTGTTTCTTATAGAGATTAGCCAAGTCTTGATGAATTTGAGCTATGACTTTTCAAAAGAATCATTGCATAAAATGTTAGAATCTATCATAAGTAACAAGAATTTGATATTCTTACACTTGTGATAGGGATTGGGAGTTGTGAAATGAGTATGATTGGAAATGTGTTCATTTGATTTATTTCACAAAGTAAGGACCATAGGTAAACATTGTGTGCATGCTAAGAGCATGGGACAAGTGTAGTAATAATTCAAGAATGAAGTTGATTACCCGAAACACAAATAATGAGTAATCAATATGGTGATTAAATAAAATGTTTTATTTATACCCAGTGTTTGGGACCGTATGGGATAAGTATTATTCTTGTGTTTCACTTTGCATGTTTTGACTTCCTGAATAATTAAATTGGTTCAGAACAATCAAATTATCTGAACGGACCACAGTCGTTCATATGTTGGAAGTAGGTATGAATGAAGACTGTCGTGAATTGGTGTGTGGATTGTCTAAAGTGTATTAGACGTAAGCAAATGTTTTCTGTAACATCCCGGAATAGTAAGAGTAAAGTTGAAGGGCTAAAAGAGTAAAATGGGAAATATAGACTCGGCGAGTCCATGGGTGGACTCGGCGAGTAGAGTCGCGACTCGGTTGCATGTTAAGTGGCCGACTCGGCGAGTCAGTGTATTGGACTCCACGAGTAGGTGCTGAATGGAGAAAACCCTAAATCTGGAAGTTGAGCCCTATATAAGGAACATTATGTTTCCTCCCCAGCCTCCTTATCCCCCCTTGAGTCCCAGAAACCCTAATTTCATGGAGGAACCCCATTGTTGAGTGAATTGGAGCTTGGAGAGGTGGTTGTTGAAGAGATCTTGAAGAAGAAGAGCCTTGGAGCAAGGGGCTTTGCTTGGATTCGAGTTCCATTGCAGTTGGGGCATTCTTTTGAGGTAATATCTCGTCCTTGGGCTATTAGTCTTATGGATTCTTCATTATGGGGTTTGTGGGGAGCTTATCTTTTGGTGTTTTGGAGTTTAGAGGTTAGATCTGAGGTTGCTACCTCAGATCTGGAATGGAGAAGGGTTGGAATGCCTGAAAGTCCTTGTGTTCAAGTGTGTAGTGAAGCTATCATGTCCCAAACCCTAGCTCTAATGTGTTAAAGGCCTAGATCTCTTTGGATTCACGTAAAGTTTGCCACTTTACATGATGGATGGGTTGTAGGAGGCTAGATCTATGTTTTGGATCAATTGCATGGCATGGAATGCTTCTGTATGGATTCAGACCGGTGGTACTCGGTGAGTCACATGGGTGGACTCGACGAGTTGCTTGAAGATGAGCTGGAACTCGACGAGTTGGAAGAACAACTCGGCGAGTTGGATGAAGATGGCCTGGAACTCGGCGAGTTGTATGAACAACTCGGCGAGTAGGTTGAAGATAGCCTCAGACTCCGCGAGTCTATTCTTGGACTCGGCGAGTCTTGTCGAAGAGTCCCAATATTTTCTGGTCAAGTCGAGAATTGGTGAGTCAAGGGATGACTCGGTGAATTGTGTGCAAGTGGACTCAGAGTTGTTGGACTCGACGAGTCTCGGCGAGTTAGGTTGCAGATTGAGGGAAGTTCTGAGTATGGCGACTCGGTGAGTCATCGGGATGACTCGGTGAGTCATCGGGTTGACTCGGCGAGTAGTGTCAGTCAGGGGTTGACTTTGACCTTGTCCAAAGGTTAACCAATTGTCTTTCTGGGGTATTTTGGTAATTAAGGGTATTTATTGAGTTGAGTGTGTTGGTGTTCAGTTGAGGAGTTCGTGTCGGAGCTTGGAGCAGCGGGATCTTATCCTTTCAGCCGGCAGTTTCGAGGTGAGTTATCCTCACTATATCAACAGGGTCTAAGGCACCAAGGCCGACCCTTATCGGATTGAGATCCGGGTAGTTGTTGTTATGTTATTGCTGTGATATGTTTGCATCCTGAGAGCTAGGATGGTATATGTTAGAGACGTGATTGAGATCGGTATCCTGAGAGATAGGGAGATGCTATGCTAGTGACCTGTTAGGTCGGTATCCTGGTTAGGATGACGATATGTTATGTGATCTGTTTGATCTGCTTGTTGACTGTGAATTGCTATATGATTGTATGTATATGTGCACATGGTTGTTTAGACTGGAGTTGGGTTGAGGTGGGTCCTGCTTTGTGCTGTAGGCCAAGATACCCAGGGCGGACCGGTTGTTCCGAAGGCCCAGCGAGTGGTCCGGATAGGCTGTAGGCCCCAAGAGGGCGGACCAGACGTGCTGAGGCTCGGAGAGTGGACCAGGAAGACTAAAGGCCCGGTGTGGGCGGACCAGTCATACTGTAGACTCAGAGAGTGGACCAGGTGGATTGAAGGCCCGGTGCGGGCGGACCAATCACACTGTAGACTCGAGGTTTATGGCTAGACACAGAGGGTGGACCAGGTGGACTGTAGGCCGGTGCGGCGGACCAGTCACACAGTAGACCCGAAGTGCATGGCTGTTCTGTGATCTGATATGTTGTGGCATGTTATGCGTATAGTGTATGTGGTTGGTATTTTGGGGATATCTCACTATGCTTTCGGGCTTACAGTTGTGGTTTTATGTTTTTCAGGTTCTTCAGGAGACCATGTCAAGGCGAAGGCGTGATCGTACCGCTCCTCATGATTTTGTAGTAATATGATTATGGGAATACGTTAAATGTTTTGTATTGAAAACATTTTTGTAAAGATTTAAAGGAATCGAGCTGTTTTTGAAAAATTTAAAATTGGTTGTAATTTTTCGGTCGTTACAAGTTGGTATCAGAGCCTTGGTTTGAGTGAATTGGAGGAACATTCGTGTGACTACAGTATCAAATCGAGGAGAGTTTTTAAAAGAGTATTTAAAATGGTTTTCAAAATGAGTAAGGGAGGACGCGAAGGTACGATCCGCCGGAGCCAGTAAGTAACCCCAAAATACCATGCATGTTATTTGTCACAACTGGAAATTTTGTGTCATGTAATCTATACACTCAAGCTAATGTGAATCAAAAGCTTAAGAACATGTGTAACACCTATGATTATAACTTCAAAAACTTCAAGTAAATACATCATACAAGTACTACAAATTGTCATCAAACAATTGGAAACCCTAGAAGTTCTTGTTTCGGTACACCTTGGACTAGAACTTCCTTATTGGATCCAAATGGGCCAATAAGCTTCCAAATAGACTATCATGGGCTTAGAACCCTAATTGGGCTCTAATTGGACCCACACTAAATTATTTCAACATTTTGGGCCATATTGGGCCTAGAATGAAATAAATTAATGACTATGAACCATAATTAACCTAATTTGACCCTAACAAGTCATAAAAATCACCTTTATATTTATTTGGACCAAAAATCACTCAATTTAACCATGAAAATTGGGCTTAAGCATTTATGGCCCAAACATCCTCTTTTCCCCCACCATTCTCGGCCCAAGCCCAAATAAAAGGGAGGAGTTGACTTCTTGCATGACACATCATCTTTGTTTGGAGGATATCTAAGCATTACCCTTCAAACATCCATGCATTCTCATTCTTCCATGCAAACATCACCTCAAGGTCTTTTCTTCTCTCCCTCCCTCTTCCTTCTTGATTCGGCCGAGAGTAACCCACACACACACACTTCACAAACTCTCTCCAAATTACTCAAGAAATCATCCTTCCACTCCATTCAAAAGTCTCGAAAAATTGGCTTGAAGCATAAGAATCATTCTAAAGAAATTCACCATCTAAGGTAGGTTAATGTTTAACTTATGATCTAACTCCCTCTACTTCATTAAAATCTCTTCTAAATTCATTCATTTTTGTGATCTTGCATCCTAGAGGTCGAAATCTTCACCAAAGGGTGCTTAGGCCAAAAATCACTTCATTTTCCTTCCATTTTCTTTGCAAAACCGAGCCCCCACACCCAAGGTGAGCTTCATACCCCCTATTTTCTGTTTTTATGAGTTTTGTGGGGGGGAATACAAGTGCTGGTGTAGATCTATATGTGTTTTGTATGCCTTGTATGATTTCCATGCTTACATGTATGCTTTTGTGTGCTAAAATGTTGGATCTAGCCATAAAACCCCTCAAAACCGAGATATATCTTATGTCAAATGATTTTTGCATCACATATGTTTCTACATACAAAGTGTTGCAAGAAAAATGGCTAAGTAGTTTAGTAACAATCTTCTTTGGGCTAAAAACACAAATTTTGGGCCTAAAATGTGAAAAATACAAAATCAAGGATCCAAATTGACATATCACGAATTCTGATGGATGAGGTGTGCCAAAACAGTTTCAATAAAACAAATTCTGGAAATTTACTCATTTAGAGGATTAAAAACATAAATTTCAAGCTTAATGGGCTAAAAATGACATTTTCGGCCCAATGAGGCCCATTATGCGAATTTTTCTGTTTTGGAGGGCCAAAACTGTGATTTTCTGTAAAACAGTGGACCATAAGTGATCCAAGTCCTTTTCAAAGGTTTAAAATGCTTTTTAAAGTTAAAAAGGACCAAAGTTGCAAAAATTTAACAATTTGGGCCAAAATTGTCAAAATTGCGAAAAGAAGGGTTATAACCGAGAAAACTGAAATTCCAGGGCCTTAAGCTGTTTTCTATGAAAAATATGCTGAAAAATATTTATTTCAATAATTTTTGGTGTTAAAATGTCAAGAAAATTGATTTAAGGACCAAACCGGAAAGTATTTAAGTAAAGGGTTGAAAAAGTAAATTTTACAAACGAGGGGCTGAAAACAGAAAATTTTCAAGACTAATTCAATGCATGCAATTTGACCAAATAATGGTACCGCGACTATCGACGAAACACAATACACTACAATACCAAAATCGTTGTAAAACGAATTGGTTCGGTCTCGAACCAATGAAAATCCGAAACTACTAACATGGCGACACTACGATACATACAAATAACGTTTGGGAACTTAACTTACATACGAGTGTGCACAGACGTCTACACACCATCTTTGGGCCCCAAAAGTGTAAAATCTTGTTTGTTGGGCCTAGCTAGCCCAATGACCTGATCTTAAGGCCCGAAGACATATTTTTCTACTAAGTGTTGGGTTTCACCGACTTGGCACAACGTAGAGGGACTTTCAATGGCTCGTATACCACTAGTCCCCAAGGGTCCTTTGGTATTGCTAGTAAAGTCTACATATTTTTGCGAGGCGGGTCGGGGACCCCTCGTACACATATTATCCCCAACCGGCTAATAGAGTCATCGAGGCCTTCGTGTCCTCTTTCTCTTCGGATGTGGGACGACATGTAGTCAGGGCGGCTGGATAACGTGATTAGTACGGACGACGCCTTCGGGATCATTAGTATTGCTATAAACTGGGCGTTTGTGTAATGCGGGTTTGTAGTAATTAATCATGCTCAAAAATAATCCAACGTCGCCTGGGAATGAGACTACTATTTTTGTAATGGTTTCAACGCAACTTAATGGATTTCAAAGGATTAGGAAAACATCGGGTTTTCCTAGGTTTTTCAATACATATCGGATTCGAAATGCATACAATTTTAGTGAACAATTGCTACAAGTATAGAAACAAACAAGCATACTTATGGATCTTCACAACCGTTTTCAAAAGCTTCTCTTTTCAGAAAATATCGGATTTTCTGGTGGTTTTCAAACGATACGAAACATTGTTTTTCAAATACAACTTATGAACTCACCAACATACCATATGTTGACGTTTTTCAAAATACTTGTATTCTCAGGAAACCCTTGAATCAAAGGAAATCATATTCAGTGATGGCTTGCAGTTTGTTTATGTACGAGTCGAACAATTTATTTTTGGGAATGTAATATTTAAACAGTGTATGTCATGTAAACGCTACGGGTTGTACTATATTAATGAATGGTGACGAATGTTGTTATGTTTCATATATATTCAATGTTATGGTATACAATTGAGTCACAACAGCCCCCGGACGTTTCCGCCGTCTGGTTCGGGGGTGTGACATTATTTGTTTTTGAGCTTTGATAGAACAGCATGCTAGTGATAGGCTAGGGATCTTCAGGATTTCATGATAATGTTGCCTGATTTGTGATGCATGTAGCCTAGGGTCCCTTATGGGAGATTTTCAGTGTTCCTCTAGTGGTGAGGGTTGAGCGTTGTTATGCATGTTTCTCTAGGGTGTTGTGGTAGTACTTCATACAAATATGGGTAGGTGTGGAAGGTAGTATAGGCCCATACTACTGAAAGCACAGGACCCATACGCGTATCAGGGAAACCATGATCTCTAGGGTTGGGTTGAGAGAGTTGGATCCCAGGTTAGTGGGAAGAGTCAGAGATTTTGTGTGGTGTTTTTCAGTATGGAGATTCCGAGGCATGATGAGAGTGGATCCGGATCAAGATCGGGAGCAGGAGAGAGAGTTCTGGGCGGATCGGTACCACCTGAGGTTATCGGTCAGATGAGCACGTGTGAGTTGGATGCGAGGATTCGTGAGATCTTGCGTGATCAGATTGCTGAGTTGTTCTGGGCTGAGTTGCCGGAGCTGTTTGGGTCGATCAAGACCGCCATGGTTGAGTATTTTGATGAGCGCTATGCGGCTCTCGCAGAGACGACTGCCGCGGTGGCTACAGCGGCTGTAGCGGCGGCAAGGGGGGAGCTGGTCGGGGCTTTCAGTATCGGGACTTCGATAATATGAAGCCTCCCACCTTCGATGGAGTTCAGGACCCGATTGTTGCTATGAGGTGGTTATCAGACGTGGAGGGGTGTTTCTTCACGTGTTCATGCCCTGCCGATCAGAGGGTGAGGTGTGCTCTGAACCTGTTGAGGCTCGGGGCGAAGGATTGGTGGAGATTGACCACGGGGTCATATTCGGATGCGCAAAGGGCTGCGGTTTCGTGGGATCAGTTCAGAGAAATGTTCAGCACTCGTTATGTTCCGCAAGTTGAGAGGGAGAGATTGGCTCAGGAGTTCCTTGAGCTGAAGCAGGATTCGGAGTCGGTGACTGAGATCACCAGGATGTTCATTGAGAGGGCGAAGTTTTGCCCTGAGTTCGCTTCGGAGCAGGCTCAGATGTCTCGATATATGATCATGCTCAAGAGGGACATCAGACAGTTTGTGTCTGCCCAGAGGTGCGAGACCTTGTTGGAGTTGCAGGAGGCCGCTAGGCGGCGTGAGTTAGAGATTGAGTTGCAGTTGCGTGAGCTGAGGCAGGCTTCGGTGCAGTCGCAGCCGCCGCTGAAACGGTCCAAGACCGTTGATGTTAGAGTGGGGGATCTGAGCAGCCACACTTGTGGGAAGTGTGGGAGGGGTCACACCGGAGTTTGTAGGTCCTGTGGTGCATTCCGCAAGTGCGGAAAGGAGGGGCACTATGCGAGGGATTGTCGGCAGTCAGCGCCGGTTTGGGATTTGAGGATCTGTTATCATTTTCATCAGATTGGACACTTGAGGGTCAACTGTCCACAGCTTGCTATAGGACCGGTGCAGGCTCCAGCACCGGCCACTTTGAGGATCATAGGTGGAGGTCAGGGTGGAGCGGAGCCCCCAAGGGCTCAGAGTCGTGCTTATCAGCTTGCGGCAGAGGAGGTCAGAGCAGTGTCGGATGCAGTCGCAGGTATGTTTCTTTCTTGATATCTTGTTATCTTGTGATTATTGTGGTGTATTGTTTATGTGTTGGTATCTTTGTGTGGTTTTCGATGCGGTATTCGTCATTTTGAGGGTTGCGGTTTGGTTATGGGTTGTTGTTTTGGGAATTTCGTTGGTTATCATCCATGAGAGTTATTAGTGGGAACCTGGCATTGGTTTGAAGGCCGGGTAGCATTTGCTTTCTGAGGAGTGGTTAGATGCAGATTGAATTTCTTTCGAGCGGGATAATCAGTGTTGATGTGGGATCTTGTTAAGGTTGTGTATGCTTATGGGAAGCAGTCCACATGTAAGTGTTTTCTTTGTGCTGAGTTCTTCTGGGAGGTCGGTGATGGCGACCGATGGTTGTTAATCTGTGCTAACAAGTGGGGGAGAATTGGAGAATTCTCCGGGAGATCGATGAGTATTTGAGGGTGCTTAGCTGTTGGGATTTAGCAGTGTTCTGTTAGCCCAGAGTATAGGCTGATAGGAGTAAGTGTCGGGCATGCGGGGCGGGATACAGACCTAGGGAATTTGATTGTGGAGGGCCTGGGAGCAGGCCGGGATCGAGCATTTGTGATTGAGACAGAGTTCGGAACCCTTAAAGGGCTAGAACAGTGCACATAGGAGGATTTCTGGGAGTGATAGCTCAGAATGATGAGTGCTAGTTGAGCGGTCCAGATAGACTAAAGGCCGGTAGGCGTACCAGTCAGGCCGAAGGCTCGGAGAACGGTCCAGCCAAACTGAAGGCACTGAGAGCGGTCCAGATTGGCTGAAGGTTCTGAGAGTGGTCCAGATTGGCTGAAGGCCTGATGAGGCGGCCCAGTCATGCTGAAGACTCTGCAGGTATTGCTAGTCCGATTGAGGAGATGGATTGAGTATGTTGCGATGTGTTAGCATCAGGAGGTCTGGCCCCGGGTATTGATCTTGATTAGTGGAGATAGTGCATGGGCTTGAGAGTCCCTGCAATGAGAGTCAGAGTATGTGTGTTGGATGGATAGCGGATACGCTATAACAGGGTGGTGTAGCGTTGGGCGAGCACCGTGACACTTGTCGGAGTGACAATGTGTCCAAGTGGATTCCTTGGTAAGGAAAAGAGAGAGGTGTGTAACTCCGAGAGGGAGTGCAAGTTCACGAAAGTGAAAGCGGCAGAGCAGAGTTATGGTTAGAGTAATTCGAGTATGGTTATCGAGCAGCATGTTTGCGGTAGTCGAATAGAAGCTCATCCGGTTTGGGATGTCTGCTGAGGTCGCTGAGGGAATTCCGCAAGTGTAGAGGCAAGAGGCTTGGAAGGGATGTAGGGAGAGAGTCTTGGGCTCTCAGTGTGATTCTGATCAGGGTATCGGGTATGTATTAGTGGTTCATCCTAGGGGATGTTTAAGGATATCATCAGTATATCGGGTTTTCCCAACGTGAGGGTGCTAAAGCTAGTTCAGCATGTGTATGTGATTGCAAGAGGAGAACTCGTGGGAGTTGCTATGAGATTGAAGAGTGGGTCTTTCCGTCAACATGGAATGGACAGAGTGGGATTCGGATCGGGGATCTGATGGTTCATGGTTTTCTAGCCCATATGGTCGAGTGATTATTGAGATTTGGAGCAGTGATGCATCATGGGTAATTCTCGGTTGATTGAGTGTGATTATCAGAGGGTATAGCCGGTGTCCGGCTCGAGACGGTGGTCAGAACACCGTAAGGAAGGAGAAAACGAGTTTCTGGTTCTATGGTTGTGTTTTGAGAAACCTGGTTGGATTAATGCCAGGTGGTGCATCGCAGGAGTATTGCTGGGAGTTGAGTTGTTGCAGGCTTCGAGGACGAAGCCTAATGTAAGTGGGGGAGAATTGTAAAATCCCGGAATAGCAAGAGTAAAGTTGAATGGCTAAAAGAGTAAAACGGGAAAGATAGACTCGGTGAGTCAGTGTATTGGACTCGGCGAGTAGGCGCTGAATGGAGAAAACCCTAAATCCGGAAGTTGAGCCCTATATAAGGAACATTATGTTTCCTCCCCAGCCTCCTTATCCCCCCTTGAGTCCCAGAAACCCTAATTTCGTGGAGAAACCCCATTGTTGACTGAATTGGAGCTTGGAGAGGTGGTTGTTGAAGAGATCTTGAAGAAGAAGAGGCTTGGAGCAAGGGGCTTTGCTTGGATTCGAGTTCCATCGCAGTTGGGGCGTTCTTTTGAGGTAATATCTCGTCCTTGGGCTGTTCGTCTTATGAATTCTTTATTATGGGGTTTGTGGGGAGCTTATCTTTTGGTGTTTTGGAGTTTAGAGGTTAGATCTGAGGTTGCTACCTCAGATCTGGAATGGAGAAGGGTTGGAATGCCTGAAAGTCCTTGTGTTCAAGTGTGTAGTGAAGCTATCATGTCCCAAACCCTAGCTCTAATGTGTTAAAGGCCTAGATCTCTTTGGATTCACGTAAAGTTTGCCACTTTACGTGATGGATGGGTTGTAGGAGGCTAGATCTATGTTTTGGATCAATTGCATGGCCTGGAATGCTTCTGTATGGATTCAGACCGGTGATACTCGGCGAGTCACATGGGTGGACTCGACGAGTTGCTTGAAGATGAGCTGGAACTCGATGAGTTGGAAGAACAACTCCGTGAGTTGGATGAAGATGGCCTGGAACTCGGCGAGTTGTATGAACAACTCGGCGAGTAGGTTGAAGATAGCCTGAAACTCGGTGAGTCTGTTCTTGGACTCGACGAGTCTTGTCGAAGAGTCCCAATATTTTCTGGTCGAGTCGAGAATCGGCGAGTCAAGGGATGACTCGGTGAATTGTGTGCGAGTGGACTTAGAGTTGTTGGACTCGATGAGTCTCGGGGTGACTCGGTGAGTTAGGTCGCAGATTGAGGGAAGTTCTGAGTATGGGGACTCGGTGAGTCATCGGGTTGACTCGGCGAGTAGAGTCAGTCAGGGGTTGACTTTGACATTGTCCAAAGGTTGACCAGTTGTCTTTCAGGGGTATTTTGGTAATTAAGGGTATTTATTGAGTTGAGTGTGTTGGTGTTCAGTGGAGGAGTTCGTGTCGGAGCTTGGAGCAGCGGGATCTTATCCTTTCAGCCGGCAATTTCGAGGTGAGTTATCCTAACTATATCAACAGGGTCTAAGGCACCAACGCCGGCGCTTATCGGATTGAGATCCGGGTAGTTATTGTTATGTTGTTGCTGTGATATGTTTGCATCCTGAGAGGTAGGATGGTATATGTTAGAGACCTGATTGAGATCGGTATCCTGAGAGATAGGGAGATGCTATGCTAGTGACCTGTTAGGTCGATATCCTGGTTAGGATGACGATATGTTATGTGATCTGTTTGATCTGCTTGTTGACTGTGAATTGCTATATGATTGTATGTATATGTGCACATGGTTGTTTGGACTAGAGTTGGGTTGAGGCGGGTCCTACTTAGTGCTGTAGGCCAAGATACCCAGGGCAAACCGGTTGTTCCGAAGGCCCAGCGAGTGGTCCGGATAGGCTGTAGGCCCCAAGAGGGCGGACCAGACGTGTCGAGGCTTGGAGAGTGGACTAGGTAGACTGAAGACCCGGTGTGGGCGGACCAGTCATACTGTAGACTCAGAGAGTGGACCAGGTGGATTGAAGGCCCGGTGCGGGCGGACCAATCACACTGTAGACTCGAGGTTTATAGCTAGACTCAGAGGGTGGACCAGGTGGACTGTAGGCTGGTGCGGCGGACCAGCCACACAGTAAACCCGAAGTGCATGGCTGTTCTGTGATTTGATATGTTGTGGCATGTTTTGCGTATAGTGTATGTGGTTGGTATTTTGGGGATATCTCACTAAGCTTTCGGGCTTACAGTTGTGGTTTTATGTTTTTCAGGTTCTTCAGGAGACCGTGGCAAGGCAAAGGCGTGATCGTACCGCTCCTCATCATTTTGTAGTAATGTGATTCTGGGAATACGTTAAATGTTTTGTATTGAAAACCTTTTTTTAAAGATTTAATGGAATCGAGCTGTTTTTGAAAAATTTAAAATTGGTTGTAATTTTTCGGTCGTTACATTTTCTATAACATTCATGAGTGCTTATGAATATGATTTGAGCATTGGATTAAACCCACGCTCACTTGGATCACTTCATGGATGTTATCACGAGTGATTGGTGAGACGATAATATCTTATATTCTTTAAACCGAGATGTGTGAGTTGTATATTGCGAGTCGGTTACACATTGATAATATGTAAACGCACCAGTAACTTGGTGTGATAAAACATATTGTTGTATGTGATTCGGTGAGTGAGTACAAGCAAGCATTGAATCAAAGTTTATCCGTTCCTTTTATCCAAAGTGGGATGAAAGCAATATCTGTGGGCCCCTCGATGATTTAATGATGACACCTAAGCGTTTGGCAAAGCCGGGACTAATTTGATGTGTTCAATTGTAGTCTGTTGTCAGTCATCATAAATAGGAAATCGGGAAACAACACATACACAGAGAGAATGATTTAAATCCATGTCTCAGTCTATACGATATCTAGAATGGAGGAATATACGATCCATTATCTAAAGGACAAGTTAATGATAAGATCAGAGTTCGACAGCGTCTTTGAGAGCTACAATTGCTAATCGAGTTGTACTTGCATTTGTGGTTACTAGACTTATCCAAATGGGAGACCGTTGGATTACTGTCTAAGCCCATAACCATAATTGGTAAGTACTTGACCCGATTGTGCATGGTCCTTTTGGGTTGCCTTCACCAAAGCAACTTGACTTGATAAATAATAGAGAAAGAGGTTATGATGATTTATTAATATGTTATAAGAATAATATATTAAAGGAGAAATCATATTTGTTTAATTAATATTGGTCAATAATTAATTAGGAATTAATTCTGTGATCAAGTGTAATTAATTAAACTAGAAGGGTTGAATTGTAATTATGTGATAGTTACAAAGTAGGGTAAGGATTATCCAACATATAGGTTGGACGAAATCTAGAGTATATGGATCCTTGAAATAGTCCAAAGATATGGGCTTTTAAGGCTTATTTTATTGTCACTTGGTGGGCAAGTAACTAGATAAGGATAAGGATTGAAACCCTAATCTCAACCCTATATAAAGACCCCTAGGCCTCATGAATTCGTTGACTTGATTTGAAGAGATCATAGGGCCGATTTCTACCTCCTCCTTCTCTCTCCATATAATCTCCAATTGTTTGTTGTGTTTGTGAGCCATTAGAGGCACTACACTTGTGGTGCTTGCTTTCAAGACTTAGGGTTTGGATATTTAAGTTGTTATTCCAATATAACAACAAGAGGTATGTAATCTAATCTTCTTGGTGAATTTCGAAAATAGTATGACTAATTAGGGTTTTATTATGTGTTCATAATGTTGTGTATCTAATAGTGAAACCATAGATCCAATTCTAGGGTTGCATGCACACTTAGGATTGTTTGTATAAAACCCATCATTTATGTCTATACATATATGCATTGTATATAACTAAGGATAAAACGACACTTGGAAAAACAATAGGGGACTCTAAGTCCGCAACCAAACAAGGAACAGGAAATAGAGCGTATTATCACTCCGAAGTCCTTCCAACCATACTTATATAATCATATATGTATTAGTCATGATTTGACAGTATATAATTTTAAAGTGTTTTGAAAGTAATGAATTGGAAACTGAAACTAAGTTTTATAAAGAGTTTAACATGTAAAAGTGTTTGGAAATCGGTTTGAAGTAGTTTTGTTGAGAAGACAGTTTAAAACATATTTAATCCATTGGTGTACTAGTCATTAATCACATGTGATTAATATAATATCTAGTATGATTCAACTTGTATTCTCCCCCATAAAAGCATTTAAAACATATAAAAGGTTAATTATCGGGGCTATGAACTCACCTGTTCGTGAGTGATGCGACGGTAGGATCGGTTTAGGAGGTTGAGTGTCAACTGTAGACTTGAGCACAAACGAATCCTATTAACCATATAATGACATATGTCTGTATACAATTAGTGTTTGAAGCAACTAATTGTAGAATTGGGGCCACCTTAGGAGCTAGTAAACACTTATATTGAAGTGTTACAACCATATATGATTGTATATAAGGGGTGTATGGCTATACAAGGGAGTGTATGGTCAAAATACTCCATATTGGTGTGTGTGCGGCAGGGTGTGCGGCCAGGATGTGTGTGCAGCCACACACTCCCTATGAAGTATGTCAAAACGTATCTTAAGGCCTTAGGACTCATCTAGGATGACTTCTTACTTCATGCCCTAGCCTTATATGGAGTTCATTGGCATTTTCAGACTTAAAAAGTGTGTGTGCGACCACTATGAATGTGTGCGGCCGCACACCCTTCATGAAGATTATGAACTCGAGTTTTTCAAGCACATCATCAAGTGTTCTTAACATATAACCATGTATAACAAGTATATACATGTTATGGAGGCTTGAAAGGGGTGATTAGGGTCCAAAACTTAGTGTGTGTTCTTGGTGTTCTTGGTGTTTTTGAAGATTCACACCAAAAACATGTTTTTGTGGATCTAAGTGGGGAGGAAGACTTGTTATACTCATGTAATAGTCAATCAAGGGATGAATCACTTACTTGTTTGAATATTGGAGTGGAGAGTTGGATGATACATGAGAGGATTTCGAGTTCTAGCTTTGAAAGAGTGGGAAAAGTGTTCAAAATGACTAAGTGTGGTATATATAGGTGAGTGTGTGGCTAGGATGGGTATGCGGCCGCACACACCTGTGTGTGGCCGTACACTAAAGTGTGCGACCGCACACTCCATGTTTTGGAGTGTTTGGCTTGATTTTGGTTGATGTGCATCATGTTATCCTATTTCTAGGTTCCTACCTTAATTGTACTAGGTTTAGAACACTCAAATAGACTCTAAACATTGCTAAAAGCTAGTAAAACGAGTCTAACTTTGATTCAATTGGTCTCTTGTACAAGATAGAAATTTCGGTTTGTCACATCATCCCCCCGTTAGAGGGGATTTCGTCCCGGAATTAGAGTTTAAGCAGTAAATGGTTACAAAACTAAGCGAAAAGGTGAGGGTATTTCAATTTCATCTGATCCTCGTGCTCCCATGTGAACTCCGGTCCTCGCTTGGCGTTCGAGCGAACCTTCACTCTCGGGATGTGGCGTTGCTTTGTTCGTTTGACCTTACGGTCCATGATCTCTATAGGTTCTTCCACAAAGTTGAGGCTCTCATTGATCTCGATTTCGTCGAGTGGGATTACAAGAGTCTCGTCGGACATACACTTTTTCAAGTCAGAGACGTGGAATGTAGAATGTACGTTACTGAGTTCGCGCGGTAGATTGAGTTTGTAAGCTACAGAGCCGATTCAGGCAAGAATCTCAAAAGGCCCTCTATACCTTGGATGTAGCTTCCCATGCTTTCCGAAGCGTATTTAGCCCTTCCAGGGTGAGACTTTCAAAAGGACGTTGTCTCCCACCTGGAATTCCAAAGGTTTCCTTCGTTTATCTTAGTAGCTTTTCTGTCGGTCTCTAAAGGTTTTCAATCGTTCACAGATCTGAATGATCTTCTCTGTCGTTTCCCAAACGATCTTCGGACCTGTGAGAGTGCTGTCAGGAACTTGTGAGAGTGCTGTCAATCAAGGGATGAATCACTTCTTTGAAGATTTACTTGAGAAGATTTCGAGTTCTAGCTTTGAAAGAGTGGGAAAAGTCTTCAGAATGACTAAGTGTGGTATATATAGGTGAGAGTGTGTGGTTGGGATGGGTGTACGGCCGCACATACCTGTGTGTGGCCGTACACTCAAGTGTGCAGCCGCGCACTCCATGTTTTGGAGTGTTTGGCCCGATTTTGCTTGATGTGCATCATATTATCCCATTTCTAGGTTCCTGCCTTAATTATATTAGGTTTAGAACACTCAAATAGACTCCAAACATTGCTAAAAAGCTTGTAAAACGAGTCTAACTTTGATTTAATTGGTCTCTTGTAAAAGATATAAATTTCGGGTTGTCACATTAGAAATCGTCCAAACCATAATCATCAAGGAGTGTACGGCTGTACACACCCCATGTGGTCGTACACCCCTTTGTTTAGTGCATATTGGCCTCAAACTCATATTCTATGCTAGCACATGATCAAGAACACTTCCTGGATGCCTAATAGGGCTTTAAAACATTCGTTGGCATGTTTCACCATGAGTGTGTGGCTGCACACCCACTTGGGCCTTATACGCACATGAAACATACCATTCTGGTTGTACACACACATGTGTGGCCATACACCCATTATATGCAATACTTGGCACTTCTAACACTTCAAACTAAGTGTTTCCTAGTCCATAAGGTGGTTCCCTATCATGATTAGTTGTTCATACACTAATTATATCCATATATGTATCAATATATGCTTAATAGAATCTGTGTGTGCTCATGTCTTCACTTGGCACTTAACATCCTACAAACCAATCTTTCATTTGTATCACTCACTGCACATGAGTTCATACCCCTTAACTTATCTTTTAAATGATTCTAAATGCTTTTATGGGGGGGGGGGGAATACAAATAGAAACATCATAGTTATTATGTAAATCACATGTGATTAATAACTATCAAACAAACATATTTCTTATACTTCAAACTGTGTTTCCAAAAAAATTGCTTCAAATAGTTTTACAAACTCTTTTATATGCAACACTCCTTATTAAACTCTTTCAAAATTATATTTTTGTCAAAATCATGTCTATATAGATATAGTTATATAAGTCGGATTGAAAGGACTTAGGACTGATAACTCGCCTTATTTCTTGCTTCTTGTATGGTTGTGAACTTAGGGTATTCGGTTAGTTGTCCGATTGTCATTTGAATCTTAGTTATATATTGTGTATATATGTATAGATATAAAAGTTCTTACATTAGTTCAGCACCTTTGATTAGCAAAGGTGTACTGACATACTTAGACATCCAAACAATATTACTAGTAAACTATAATAGGTATAGTTTAGGGATTTACTACTCACTACTTGTACTATTGTGTCATGGTTTGCAACCAGAGTCTCCTGGAAGGAGAGCATGAGTTGGTGTATAGATCTATACGGGATTTACTATCCTACACCTTGTTGCTAGCTACAGTGGGACCAACAGATCTACGGGTGACTAATGTCATACCATTTTGATTCCTTAGTGGGTTGTGTTATACTAGTATATCAAGTATGGTTACAATCATATAACATTTTACCTTAATTAACAAACTGGTTTTAGGTAGTTAGTACATTGGTAGTTACTTATATGCAATACTATTGTACACTGTTATTTTCACATTGCATTCACATTGTGATCTTCTCACATAAACGGTAATGTAAACTATATTTTGGTAATGATAGTCATACTCGGGAAAGATACGCACTTTTACAAACAACACAACACACAGAACATTTGGACCTTGGTAGAAGGCTACTTTTAGTAGAAAACATAGGATTTTCTAGGAGATACAAACAGTTACTACAAACACTTACAAAATTTTATATCAAACATTTACAAACACTTTCATACAAACAATGAAACTAAAATACTTATGAACTCACCAGCTTAAATGCTTATATACGCTTTCAAATTAACTTGTATTCTCAGGTCACTAGTAGACAGGTACCGATGACCAGGTTTTGAGAAGATGGAGCACGTTCAAGACTCATCTCTTATTTTGATTCATATTTTTGGTGTCTTATAAACTATACAGAACACACTTGTATTAAAATTACATTAGTAATGCAATGGATGATGTTGTTCCTTGTTTTACTATTATTCATTGTTGTGATACTGTACACGACGTCCTTCGCCCCTGAACGTTTCCTCCGTTCAGGTTTTGGGGTGTGACAGATTGGTATCAGAGCTTTGTTTATAGTGTATCGAGTATATCAACCCATAAAAGATATACAAACTATAAACACAACGGGATTAAAATAGTCTGATTAAGAGTTTATACTTTTAAAAAATAAAACATTTAACTAAGTTTACAGACGTGCTTTCATACTAAAATCAGCGTCACTAGGATAGAACAAAAGTATTGCGGTTGTTGGACAACACAAGTAGGCTTGGGGACATATGATCAGATCTGGGAGCGATATAGCCTGATCAACTATATCTTTCCGAGAAGTGATTAGCATGTGCCTAGGAATGGTTGTGATGTTGCAACAAGTCTAAAAACTTACCAACACTACTACAATGAAAACATTAGAGGAGGACATAAACTTAAAATACTATAGGATTATTCTCTGTTACTATAATTACTTATATGAGAACTAAAGGTTTGTATTAGTAGGTCAATAATTGCTTGCTGGATACGCTAAGGTTATATGTGACTAAGGCGTCATAGACTAAGAATCTGTGATCTTAGCTTTATTTCATGATCCCTGTTTGGTTGTGGGATTGGAGTTAGGGTTACTTATTCGAAGGTCTATCATGTTTTGATTTCATGTAACTAGTATGCACTACGCAAGTATTAAAGTAACTGATAACGATCATCCTATAATTTTATTAATTAGTACGTCTATTAACTATTTTTTTCATCCCTTTTCTCGCGTAGATATGATGGATGGATTCAATCTCCCCAACGACCTGTAGTTTCCCAACCAAGGCAATGATGGATGGCTCGACGATGCGCCAGAAGAGACTCATCCGATAGAGTTGGATAATGACTTCACAGAGAACTTTCCGCAGGATTCCGACTCCGAACCAGAAGTCAATGATGTGCCTCTGGTGGCTCCAATCCCGAATCCTAACCCTCGTCCGACTTTTCAAGCACTGACGCCTCTGTGGGCGGAAGATTTGGGAACAGGGAGTCAGGAGCAGGGTCAACCTATTCTATACAATCGCGACCGAAGCTTCTACAACCTGAGCGAGGGAGGCTCAGCCGACAGGGTCCTGCCCATTCTGGTCCGTAGGGTTGCTCAAAATGAAGAGCATGGTAGGACATCCATCCACCGAATCATGGAGGTTGATGCCAATACGGTAGTGAATACAGTCTGCATCATTCGTTTGGAGGATGCTCATGAGAGAGCTGAGAGAAACAATGAAGCTCTAAAACAAGTACTGGCTGCAACTCTGTCACACCCCCAAACCTGAACGGCGGAAACGTTCGGGGGCGGATGACTTCATGTGGTAGCGTAACAAATGAATACATAGTAAAGAAAGCAATACAACCATCATATATATATAATTGAAAGTTTACATTTGTCCAAAGTTACATGTTCAAAACTCAATTACAATATGATGTCAAAAATACGAGATTAAACTGGCGCCGCAGCATCCCTTCATCAAAAGCGAAATGAATACCTGAAATTTACTGATTTCCTAGGACATACAAGTAATTTTGAAAGAGTAGATCAACATTTAAGCTGGTGAATTTCATAAGTATTTAAGTGACAATGTTTGAATGAAATGAAATGTTTTATCTTTGTTTGTTTGTGTTTAGAAAATCCTATATTTTCTACTAGTATAAAAGTAGTCTTCACTCAAGACCAATGTTTGTTTCCAAAATGTATGTAAATGTAAAATAACCAATGAGTTTGAAAACCTTGTAAATCAATGCATTTTTAATACCCCTTGTGAGTTTTATAACCATACTATTGACTCTGAATGCCTATACACAACGTTCTTCAGGCGTTGGAATGTTATGACGTTTGTCACCCCAAACGGTGGACTGCAGCTAACAGTCAGGGCGCGGGTTGTCAAGCCCGCATAGATCTATACACAAACACCATGCTCCCCCTCCAAGGGATTCTGGTATATAATACAGGACTTGAAATGTGTACTCGAACGTACATGAAGTTAGTGTCTCACAAAACCGTGGTATAAAAACAGATCTACTTGTTAAAATGTTACGTTTGTTCTTGTATACAAAAGTAAACTTCTTGAAATATATGTTTCTAGTACATAAGAGTTAGAAATCTGTTCGTAAAACTATACCTATTATAGTTTTCAAAAAGTGTGCCTTGTTTGTTTAGAAATACCTAGAAAAAGAATCACTTGTTTGTGAAAGCATAGATTTTTGGTGTAGAGTCTAAGATAGAAAAGAATAATCTAAGAACAGTTTAGTTTTATACATGCATTACAACAAGTTTATATTTTAAAGGATAAAATGCTATTGTAACATATGTTATATATATATAAAAGTTCCTTTAAAGGTTTATAAATCGCATGTGATTTGAATATATAACAGTATATAAAAGAGTTTCTTTATGTAACACACGATAATACTCGTGTGTTTTACTTGTAATCCCCCCTTGAAAGCATATAAAAGTATTTAGAATAATTAAAACAGTTGATTAAGGGGTATGAAACTCACTTGAAAGTTTTGGAGATAGCGAGATGGAAAACCGGGCAGAGTTTCGTCTCGGGAAACGGATTTTCCTCGGGATTCTCGGGAATCTCGGGAGTAGAATCGACCTTCGGGACTTGAGCCAAAAAGACCAGAGCTTCGGGTTTGAACGGACACGGAAAACGAGGCAAAGTTGAGAGAGAGAGGAGAGAAATGAACCCTTTCTTTGGAAACCCTCGCATCCTATTTATAGTAAGGCTGGTCTGCCTCGGTACGCGGGGCGTACGCTCGTACGCAGCGCGTACACGTACGTCATGCATGACCGAAGCCTCGACTGTCTCGGTTCGGATGGGACGGGTTGCTGGGTACACGGGTCGGATGGGACGTCGGGTCGGGGCTTCGGACGGGTCGGACGGGTCGTTTTCCTTCGGATAGCGCGACGTGGACGATCAGAGGCCAATCCTCTCGGTTACGCGGGGCGTACAGGAGTACGCAGCGCGTACCTCGGATGAGGACGCTGACTCCCCTTCGGATAATATCCGAATTTTGATTAAAATAAATAATTAATATATTTAATCAACTTCAAAAATTCATATCTTCTTCATACGAACTCCGTTTTCGATGGTCTTTATATCCTCGCGTAGGTGAGACTACGCTCTACAACTTTCGTTTAGAATCCGTCGGCAAATTCCGAAATTATTTTTTTATTATTTATTAAAAACCCATCGTGTTTAAGGAATTTCTTTGAAAATTCATAACTTCTTTATCTGATGTCGGTTTTTGCCAGACTTTTTACCGCTGGAATACCATTGTCGAGACTTTCGATTCTCGTTTAGGTCATTCTGGCCAAAAGTCACTCGATTTCCGATTTGAGTTTTTAGCTATCTGCTGCTAAGCCGAACTTGGAAAAATCATAACTTCGCTATATGAAGTCGGATTTGGGCGTTCTTTTCACGTATGATCATGGTTCAAAGACATTTAAACATAGAAGGAAATTAAATAGAACTATTTGTAAATTTTATTATGAAAGTAAATTTTTATTATTCAGAAGTGGTTACAATACTTGACCCATTTTGGTCGTTACAAAGAGTTGAAATATCGGGTTGTCACATCATCCCCCCGTTAGAGAGAATTTCGTCCCGAAATTTAAAGTAGAAAAGATACTAGTGAACATGAAAGAGATGAGGGTACTTTTGTTTCATCTGATCTTCGCGTTCCCATGTGAATTCGGGTCCCCGCTTGGCGTTCCAGCGAACCTTCACGATGGGTATGCGACTTTGTTTTGTTTGTTTGACCTCACGGTCCATGATTTCTACTGGTTCTTCCACAAAGTTGAGGCTCTCGTTGATCTCGATCTCGTCGAGTGGAATAACAAGAGTCTCGCTGGATAGACACTTTTTCAAGTTAGATACGTGGAATGTAGAATGTATGTTACGAAGTCCGTCTGGTAGTTCGAGTTTGTAAGCTACGGGGCCGACTCTTGCAAGAATCACGAAAGGCCCTATGTACCTCGGATTAAGCTTTCCACGCTTGCCGAAGCGTATCAAGCCCTTCCAGGGTGAGACTTTGAGGAGGACTCGGTCTCCCACCTGAAATTCCAAAGGTTTCCTTCGTTTATCAGCGTAGCTCTTCTGTTGGTCTCTAGAGGCTTTCAATCGTTCACGGATCTGAACGATTTTCTCTGTTCTTTCCCGAATGATCTCCGGACCGGTGAGAGTACTGTCGGAAGTTTGCCCCTGGCTAATTGGGTATCACCCATCTCAGCCCAGCATAGAGGGGATCTGCACTTACGGCCGTAGAGAGCTTCAAATGGAGCAGCCTTGATGCTCGTGTGATAACTGTTATTATAGGAGAACTCGACAAGGGGTAAATGAGTATCCCATGCCTTCCCAAAGTCAATCACGCAGGCTCGCAACATATCTTCCAGAGTTTGGATGGTCTTCTCACTCTGTCCGTCGGTCTGAGGATGGTAGGCTGTGCTCATGTCCAGCCTCGTTCCTAGGGAATGTTGTAGTGATTGCCAAAATCTTGAGGTGAACCTACTATCTCTATCGGAGATAATGGACATAGGTACACCATGTAGCCGTACGATTTCCCTAATGTATGTTCTCGTAAGTTTCTCCATCTTGTATGTTTCTTTGATAGGCAGGAAGTGTGCAGACTTGGTCAATCTATCAATGATGACCCATATGGTGTCAAGTCCACCCGTCGTCTTGGGCAACTTGGTTATGAAATCCATAGTGATCCGCTCCCACTTCCATTCCGGGATCTCTGGTTGTTGTAGTAAGCCAGAGGGCTTCTGGTACTCGACCTTAACCTTTGCGCAAGTAAGGCATTTACTTACGAAGGTAGCAATTTCTGCTTTCATATTAGGCCACCAGTATAGCTTCTTAAGATCCAGATACATCTTATCTGAACCTGGGTGGATGGAATACCGAGTGTTGTGTGCCTCGGTCATGACTACGTTTCTGAAACCACCATGTTTTGGGGTCCAGATTCGGTCCATGAGATAGTAGGCTCCGCCACCCTTGACTTCTAGATTCTTTTCCATTCCTCGCAGGGATTCACCCGCCACATTTTCAGGTTGCAAGGCTTCCATTTGTGCTTCCTTAATTTGTGTGGATAGGTGGGAATGGATAGTCATGGTCAGAGATTTGACCCTCCGACCAGTGTATTCCTTTCGACTGAGGGCGTCGGCTACTACGTTGGCCTTGCCAGGATGATAACGAATTTCGCATTCGTAGTCATTCAGTAACTCGAGCCATCGTCGTTGTCGCATGTTGAGTTCCTTCTGATCGAAAATGTGTTGAAGGCTCTTGTGATCGGTGAATATAGTACTCTTTGTTCCGTATAAGTAGTGCCTCCAGATCTTCAGAGCAAATACCACTGCTCCTAACTCGAGATCATGTGTCGTATAGTTCACTTCGTGTGTCTTAAGCTGTCGGGAGGCATAAGCGATAACCTTCCCTCTCTGCATAAGAACACAACCAAGTCCTTGATTTGAAGCATCGCAATACACTACGAAGTCTTCTATCCCTTCGGGGAGGGATAGTATCGGTGCGGTGCACAAGGCCTGCTTTAGTGTCAGGAATGCCTTCTCTTGTTTCGCTTCCCAGTCAAAGGCCACACCTTTCTGGGTTAATGAAGTAAGGGGTTTCACAATGCTCGAAAAGTTCTTTATGAATTTGCGATAGTAGCCAGCTAGACCTAGAAATTGACGAATTTCTGTAGGTGTCTTTGGTGTCGACCAGTTCTCAATAGCCTTAATTTTGGAGGGGTCCACGTGTATACCTTTCTCGCTAACAACGTGGCCTAAAAATTCGACTCTTCGAATCCAAAATTCGCATTTAGAGAACTTCGCATAGAGTTTCTCCGTTCGCAGTGTTTCTAGGACTTTTCGTAGGTGTTGACTATGCTCTTCCTCACTTCGAGAGTAGATAAGTATATCATCGATAAAGACGATGACGAACTGATCCAAGTAAGGGCGGCATACCCTATTCATTAGGTCCATAAATACTGCTGGTGCATTGGTTAATCCGAACGGCATCACCACGAATTCGTAGTGTCCATAACGAGTTTGGAAGGCTGTCTTTGGAATGTCCCCCTCTAGAACTCGTAATTGGTGATATCCGGATCGCAGGTCTATTTTGGAGAAGTAGTTCGCCCCTTGAAGTTGATCGAATAGGTCGTCAATACGGGGTAGAGGATAGCGGTTCTTGACAGTAAGTTTGTTCAGTTCTCTGTAGTCGATGCACATACGGAACGATCCGTCTTTCTTCTTTACAAACAAGACCGGTGCTCCCCAAGGTGAGAAACTTGGTCTTATGAATCCTTTGTGAAGGAGTTCATTAAGTTGACTGGAAAGTTCCTGCATCTCTGCTGGTGCAAGACGATAAGGCGACTTCGTTACTGGGGTAGCTCCTGGAATTAAGTCAATTCTGAACTCGACTTGGCGTTGCGGTGGTAATCCTAGTAGTTCTTCTGGAAAGATATCGGGAAAGTCGCGTACTACCGAGATGCTCTTGATTTCCTTCAGTTCTTGGCTTGTAGCAACGATGTGTGCTAGGAAAGCTCGACAATCCTTCCGCAAGCACTTTCGAGCTTGGATGCACGAAATGATGCGAAGGTTTGTACTAGATTTGTCGCCGTAGATAACTAATGTTTCGTTGTTAGGGAGGTTAAGACGGACTGCTTTCTCAAAGCACATGATGTCGGCGCGAAGAAGACTCAACCAATCCATGTCGACTATGACGTCGAAACTTTTAATTTGAACCGGCATGAGATTGATTGGGAAAGAATGGTCGTCTAATGTTAACGTACAGCCCATGTATATGCAATTTGTGTTTTCGGTTTTTCCATTGGCCATCTCTACAGTGAATGAATTTTCTAACTTGCTAGGTTTAGGTTTAAGTAAATGAATAAAGTTTTGACTCACGAAGCTTCTCTCTGCTCCACTATCGAATAATATGCATGCGTATGAATTATCGAGAAGGAACGTACCAGCAACTATAGTTGGGTCAGCTACAGCTTCGTCGTGGCCTATTGCCAAAACTCGTCCCACACCTCCGGTGTCTGCTGCCTTAGGACAGTTTCTCTTGTAGTGGCCCACCTCGCCACAACCGTAGCAAGCCTGCCCTACACCCGCACCGGGAACCTGAGTGATCGGCTTTGCGGGTTCCTTGCAGAAACGGGTTGTGTGCCCTTTCCTGCTGCAGTTGGCGCACTGCATATCTCGACAAGGTCCATGGTGGTGGTAATTGCATTTGGTGCATTTTGGAAGGTTGCCTATATAAGGCTTTGTTGGGTAGGCATTTGTAGGGGCTGTAGCAGGTACAATGGCAGCATTTACTGACACCAGTTGTTTCTTTGCGGATTCTTGGGAAGACCCACCCTTCCTTTTAATCCACGCTCTCTTCCTGCCATTGTTGTTGTTGTTGCTGTTGTTGTTGTAGTTGTTGTTGTTGTAGTTGTTGTTGTTGTTGTTTCCTTTCTGTGGTGCTGGTGTAGAAGTGGTTGAGTTCTGATGACCTCCGTAGTCGATCAGAGATTGTGCCAGTTCCTTAGCACTTTCAAAGGTATCAGGTTTAGAAGCTAACACGCTTGATCGCATTTGGGGCGTCAGTCCCCAGATGTACCTTTCTATCTTCTTGCTCTCGGGAGCAATCATATCTGGACAAAGGATTGCCAGTTCGCATAATCTATTGGTATAAGTAGCGATGTCGGTACCAACCATTCCGAGAGTCCATAGCTCGTGTTCAAGCTTTTGAATTTCTCCCCGTGGGCAGTATTCTCTCATCATCATGGCCTTCAAGCTCTCCCAGCTTATGGAGTTTGCCACGATTAGGGTAAGTACTTTAACGTGGCCATTCCACCAAGTTAAAGCTTTATCGAGAAGGGTGAAAGTTGCAAATTTGACCTTGCTGTGCTCGGGACAGGAGCAGATTTCAAAGACTGCCTCCGTCCTTTCAATCCACTGCCTCAGGGCCATCACACTACCAGTACCATAAAACATCCGGGGCTTGGCATTAGTGAAGTCCTTATAGGTGCATTCTCGAGGTGGTCCATGACTCTCGCCATGGTTGGATGGGTGTGTGGCAGATCCCGAGCCATTAGCACTCGAGTTATTGATCTATGACATGGCAGCTGCCACCGCTGCGGTGACTGCTGCTTGAAACATTACAACATCAAATTGGGGTGGTGGAGGTGGTGGTGGTATAGGTGCTTCCTCACCGTTGTTTCGCCTTGGGTTCCTATGCGGAGGTATCCTTCAACTATAGATTGAAAACACAAGGATAAGAATTTCATAGAATGGAAAATGTATGTGTCTCATGAACTAAATCGCTATAGTTCAACAACAGATGATAGTATGAGTCTTATAATAGAAAAATGAAAGTTATTTGTAAGACTGAAGGTATGAAACAAGTATTTGGGTTCACAAAGACCATTCAAGGTTCGAACGAAATACTTAACATAGTAGTAATAGTGCCACTTATATTAATATAAAAGTTGTTACAATGATCATGAAAATTTGACCCCTATAAGGGTCTCCGATTACAAAGTTCGAGAAATTTAAAGACTTTTAGCCGAGGTCCTAGGCTATAACAAAATTTGAGTCCTTGACAAGCACTACTTGTGTCGAAGGTTGCGCTTGGAGCTTGACTCCGTATCTGATTGCTTTGACTCCATTAGACGCCTATCGAAAGCGGCTTGTTGTTCCCTTAGTTCGGCGAGGGCTGCAATCATTTGCGCTTGAAACGCTTCGGTTTGGAATTGGGCGTTGTCTTGCATCTTGTCCAACCTACGGATGTCAGAAGTGTGAACCTGCACTTCCACGTTGATATCCCGGAGTCGACTAGCTTGTACTCCAGACTGATAGGACTGATTGGCTAACTTACCCACCATTACCGGGAGTGCTCGATCAGCCGAACCTCCGCCGCGGACATCATAGAAGTCCCGGCACATGTCGTAGGGAGGGCGTAGGTTTTTCTGTTGGCTCCAATGGTGGAGGTGACTTCCCCAGACGGGAGTCGGTCCTTGAAAGTTCCTTACGAAGACGGCAGGTTGAATGGGTGGTGGATCGATAACTTCCGGCTCTGAGTCGGTACCGGAGTCATCACCCACTTCTATGGGTTCCTCGTCCTCTTCGGGATCATCTTCGATCCATCCTCCGTTGCCTTGGTTGGGAAAGTAGGGGTCGCCAGGGTGGTGAAATCCAGCCATTTGACTGTACGAGAAATAGGGTTATAAGGATTGAATAAAGTCGGAACATGTAAAACATGTAAGTTAAACTAGTTTAGATAGCAAATACTCCTATAGTATTTAAATTCTTGTGTTTGATTCTTGTAATGGTTTGGTAAGGTTTGACTTGTTGCTTACTACGATCATTCCTCGATATACGTTGGTCCAATCTTGGGCAAATATAGTTGATCACGCTATATTTGTTCAAAATCTGATTACATATATCGAGTCTCAATCGTAGTGTCAACTTGTCTAAATACTTGTATAGTTGTATAACATGAAAATAGTTTGTGGTATGCATGTAATTGTACTTAAATGAACTATCAATTTAAGTTGAACGAAATGCTGCTTAAGTGTAAAAAGAAAATTTGTTTTGTCAGAGAGTATTAGTCCCTTTAGCATTTATAGTTTGTATATCTTATGTGGTTCGATATACTTAGTTCACTATAAACATTGCTCTGATACCAATCTGTCACACCCCCAAACCTGAACGGCGGAAACGTTCGGGGGCGGATGACTTCATGTGGTAGCGTAACAAATGAATACATAGTAAAGAAAGCAATACAACCATCATATATATAATTGAAAGTTTACATTTGTCAAAAGTTACATGTTCAAAACTCAATTACAATATGATGTCAAAAATACGAGATTAAACTGGCGCCGCAGCATCCCTTCATCAAAAGCGAAATGAATACCTGAAATTTACTGATTTCCTGGGACATACAAGTAATTTTGAAAGAGTAGATCAGCATTTAAGCTGGTGAATTTCGTAAGTATTTAAGTGACAATGTTTGAATGAAATGAAATGTTTTATCTTTGTTTGTTTGTGCTTAGAAAATCCTATATTTTCTACTAGTATAAAAGTAGTCTTCACTCAAGACCAATGTTTGTTTCCAAACGAGGCAAAGTTGAGAGAGAGAGGAGAGAAATGAACCCTTTCTTTGGAAACCCTCGCATCCTATTTATAGTAAGGCTGGTCTGCCTCGGTACGCGGGGCGTACGCTCGTACGCAGCGCGTACGCGTACGCCATGCATGACCGAAGCCTCGACTGCCTCGGTTCGGATGGGACGGGTTGCTGGGTACGCGGGTCGGATGGGACGTCGGGTCGGACGGGTCGGGGCTTCGGACGGGTCGGACGGGTCGTTTTCCTTAGGATAGCGCGACGTGGACGATCAGAGGCCAATCCTCTCGGTTACGCGGGGCGTACAGGAGTACGCAGCGCGTACCTCGGATGAGGACGCTGACTCCCCTTCGGATAGTATCCGAATTTTGATTAAATTAAATAATTAATTTATTTAATAAACTTCAAAAATTCATATCTTCTTCATACGAACTCCGTTTTCGATGGTCTTTATATCCTCGCGTAGGTGAGACTACGCTCTACAACTTTCGTTTAGAATCCGTCGGCAAATTCCGAAATTATTTTTTTATTATTTATTAAAAACCCATCGTGTTTAAGGAATTTCTTTGAAAATTCATAACTTCTTTATCTGATGTCGGTTTTTGCCAGACTTTTTACCGCTGGAATACCATTGTCGAGACTTTCGATTCTCGTTTAGGTCATTCCGGCCAAAAGTCGCTCGATTTCCCATTTGAGTTTTTAGCTGTCTGCTGCTAAGCCGAACTTGGAAAAATCATAACTTCGCTATATGAAGTCGGATTTGGGCGTTCTTTTCACGTATGATCATGGATCAAAGACATTTAAACATAGAAGGAAATTAAATAGAACTATTTGTAAATTTTATTATGAAAGTAAATTTTTATTATTCAGAAGTGGTTACAATACTTGACCCATTTTGGTCGTTACAAAGAGTTGAAATATCGGGTTGTCACAAACTCGGGCTGAAGTAATAGAGCTCTGAGTATGCCAAAGGGTTTATGAGCGACACCTCGTTGATGTGGAGCATCAGTTGGCTGACTTGAGGGTTCGCCTGAGGGGTACCCGTCGCCAGTAGAAGATGCTTTACTTGTCTTTCTTTTGGGTTTAAATAGCAGCCTTTGTATCTTAGCTCTATATAGAACTTATCCGTGTAAATATTCCTAACTTTCTGGTACTCTTGTTAAGTCTTAGTTCTGTCAAAATTTTCCTATCCTGGTGTGATGTAAGACCTACTTCGAGGTCATTTTCCCCGAACTTGATACATCTATAATACCAATATTATTGACAGATATTTAATCTCATGGAAATTAATATCCAAGTGCTTTCATCTTTCTAGTACTAGATCTATATTCAATCATACTTTCATTTGTATTGTTGGACTATGGAGGGTTAGTCCATGGGTCACTCTCATCATTCTCCCTGTTAAATTCTTACCAATATCTTCATCTTTGTGATCTTTTAGCTACAAGATGCCTCCACGTCGATCAGCGAGGCGCACTACTCTAATAACTCCAAATCAAACTCCTCCTCCTCCTCAATACAACCCAACAACTATCCAAGTTGTTGTGAATGCGGCTGTTGCAGCAGCTCTAGCACAATTCACCACCACCGGTACTAGAGGGAGTGGGACTTATGTGCCTACCACTATTGTCAAAGCCCCAGTGCGCTCTAGAGGGTGCTCGTACAAGGACTTCACCATTTGCAAACCCAGGGCCTTCAATGGAACTTGCAGAATCATTGCCCCCTCGCAATAGTTCAAGAAAACGGAGTCGATCTTTGAGATCTACTATTGTCCGGAAGAGAGCAAGGTAAAATTTGCTGCCTGCACCTTCGCGGACCAAGCCCTAACAGGGTGGAATAGCCATGTCAAGTCACTATCTCTAATAGCGGAAAATGCTATCGGCTGGGAAGCTCTGAAGGAGCTCATGATCAAAGAGTACTGCACGAGGGGCGAAGTTCAAAAGTTGGAACAGGAGCTCTGGCGCCTAACCATGAAAGGCTCTGACATAGTCTCTTACATTTCCAGATTTATCAATTTGGTAGCACTACGTCTGGGAATGGTCCCCTCAGAATCAAAGAAGGTGGAGAGGTATATATGGGGGCTGGTGCCTCCATTTCAGGGGAATGTACTAGCTGCAAACCCCTCAACCTTCGATAGTGCCAAGCGATTGGCACAACGGCTCATTGACCATAGGGTCTATACCCCGTCAACAACAACAACCATAGCCATCTCAGAACCCTCGATAGCCGTTGATAACAAGCGGAAGTTATGGGATGACAAGAAGAAGAACGATGCATAGAAAGCTGCCAAAAAGCAGCAGGTCGTAGTGGTTCATGCTGCGATAGCACCTGTCGTTGTTGCACCGGTAAAGCAGTATGTTGGAAACTTGCCGAAGTGCAACAAATGCAGCTTCCACCACAACGGAACCTGCCAGGAAATGCAGTGTTGTAATGTGACAACCCGATATTTCGAATCAATGTAATGACCCAAAAAGTAAAAAATTGTAATCTCTTTTGATATAATGAAATTAGCGTCAAAAATGAAATGTTCAAAAGTCTCTATTGGGTTGCCTAAAATGATATTTATCATGTCAAGGTTTTCAGAAATATAAAGAACACTGAAAACCGAGTTATAACGAAGAAGTTATGACCAACCAAAGATTCACAACAAAAACCGTCAATACGGTTAAACGTAAAAGGAAAATTTTCAATAAAATACTTATTAGCCTTAGGTATCTAAATAAAGGTCGTAGATATCATCAAACCGTGAACGTACATAAAAAGAACACCCAAATCTGACTTCGTATGAGTAAGTTATGATTTTTCGAAGTTTCGGTATAGCCCTAGATAGTTAAAAACTTGAAATAGAGATCGAGCGACTTTTCGCCGAAACAACCTAAATGAGAATCGAAGTTCTTGACGATGGTATTGCAACGCTAAATAGTCTGGCGAAAACGGAAGTCAAATAAAGAAATTATGGATTTTTAACGGACTTTTCATGTCTCGGCTTGTTAAAAATAATTAATTCAAAAAATAAAGTCAAAACTAGCTGAAGAAGTCTAAATGAAAGTTGTAGATCATATTCTCACCTATGCGTGCATATATAGAACGTCGAAAACGGATCTCGTACACGGAAGGTACGGATTTTACAAGTTCGAAGGGCACAAACCGAGACGATTTACGCCCAGCATACCCTCGTACGCCCAACGTACTCGGGTGCTAGGCCTCGGATCTTCCACATCGCCCCTCTACGCCTCTATGCCTATCCTATCCGAAGTATGGCAGATGAGGATGCGGTCAGCGATGACACACGAGTACGCCCCGCGTAACCTCGTACACCCAGCGTACCGAGGGTCTTTAGCCCCTGTAAAAGGGATGCGAGGGTTCCGGGCATAAGTGCTCAACTCCTCTATTTCTCTTGTGTTTTTAATCCATTTTGCGTGCAAGAAATATCCCGAAGCCTCGATTTTCATATCCATGCCCCGAAGGAAGTTTTACGCTCCCGAGATTCCCGAGAAATCTGCTTCCTCGAGTCGAAATTTTGCTTAGTTTTCGTCTCACTTTCTTCAATCAATCAGGTGAGTTCATACCCCTGTAACTGTGTTTTCAACTACTTTATAAATGCTTTTATACGCTTTCAAGGGGGGGGGGGGGGGGAATTACAAGTAAAACACACGGTTACTCTCGTGTGGAAAACAATAAGCTTTTACTACACTTATAACAAATAATATGTGATCCTTAACTATCATATGAAAACGTTCGCATGCAACACCTATTCAATAACATCTTGCCTTTTTAGAATATATACATGATGTTATTCGAATCTCAAACACTTCATTTATATTTTGGTGAATAAGTATTCAATAGGGTTATTACAAATGTTATACTTACAGACCAAGCTGATACTGTAGTAGAGTTTATCATACAACAAATCATACAATTGAGAAAAACTATAATAGGTATAGTTTACTAAATATTCAAGAGGTTTTACATACTATAAGTACTATATCAAAGAAATACTTTAATATACAAGAACAAACATGCTTTTCATACGTAAATCTATTTGATACTAAGTTTTGTGAGACGTTCAGCTTCACGTACTTTCGAGTATGCAGTTAAAGTCCTTTATTATATACCATTATCTTTTGTAGGGGGAGCGTGATACTTGTGTATAGATCTATACGGGATTGAAAATCCCGCAACTAAACTATTAGCTACAGTTAGACCGGCAGGTCTGGGGTGACAAACGTCATAACACTCCAACGCCTGAACAACGTTGTTACAGGCAGTCTGGGTCAATAGCATGGTTGTAAAACTCACATGGAGTATTAAAAACACGTTGATTTACAGGGTTATCAAATGTCTTAGCGATTTTACACATACATAAATCTACTATTCTAGGCATGAAAAACACTATTGCATTATAGTTTTGGAACTTTTAAACTATCATACACTTATGGAAAAATATTTGAATTTTAGAAACGACATTCAAAACAGTCGGGTCTTAGTAGAAGACTACTTTTATACTACTAGAAAATATGGGATTTTCAAGGAGTTTTCAAACATCTATAAACAAATTCATTCAAATTTATACAAGCATTGACATCAAATACCTTTGAACTCACCAGCTTAAATGCCAACCTACTCTTTCATATCTACTTGTATTTCTCAGGGATTCAGTAATACAGGTAAACCCCAACTTTTGGAGAAGTGATGCTAAGGCGTCAGTTTTAAACTCATTTTGTCATCATATTGTAATTTATTTTGGAAACAAGTATCTTACAACAATGTAACTTTTAAATTATATATATGATGGTTGTGTTTACTTTCTTTACTATGTACTCAATTGTTTTGATACTACATGAAGTCATCCTCCCCCGAACGATTCTACCATTCTGGTTTAGGGGTGTGACAGATTGGTATCAGAGCATTGTTTATAGTGAACTAAGTATATTGAACCACATAAGATATACTAACTATAAATGCATAGGGACTAAAACTCTCTAACAAAACGGTTTTACACCTAAATCGTGTTTCATTTAGCTTAAATTATTTGGGCCGTAAAAGCACAAATACATGCATACAACGAGTCATTTTCATAGTTAGAACTATACAAGAAGTATTAAGACAAGTTGGACACTACGACTAAGCCTCGGAATATGTAGTCGGATTTGGGACGAATATAGCATGATCAACTATATTTATCCTAGATTGGACTAAGTTATGTCGAGGAATGATCGTAGTGAGCAACAAGTCAAAACTTACCAAAAATGACACTGATATCAAACATACAAACTTAAATACTATCGGAGTATTTGGTAAATACTATAGTTTAAGTTACGAGTTTAGATTTGCATGTATTAACTTCTAGACAATTCTCATACCTCTATTCTCGTACAGACACAATGGCTGGATTCCACCCACCAGGTGATCCCTACTGCCCGAATCAGGGCAATGGAGGATGGGTAGAGGAGGACCCCAAATAGGATGAAGAACCTATAGAGTTGGAGGAAGGGGATGACTCTGGGACAAACTCAGAACCAGAAGTTATCAACCCGCCAATCGCCCAACCTCCCGCAGTTAGTAGAAACTTTCAAGGACCAACTCCCATTTGGGGAAGTCACCTTCACCATTGGAACCAACAGCAAGGATTGTGTCCTCCCTACGGTAAGTGTCGGGACTTCTACGACGTCAGGGATGGAGGTTCAGCCGACCGAGCACTCCCAGTCATGGTGGGCAAACTAGCCAACCAGTCCTATCAATCCGGGGTCCAAACAAACCGGCTTCGTGAAGTCAATGTGGAAGTACAAGTTCACACTTCTGACATCCGTCGACTGGATAGGTTGCAGGATGACGCCCAACTCCGCGCCGACACATTCCAAGCACAACTGATTGCGGCCCTCTTTGCGATAAGGGAACAAGCCGCCTTCGATAGGCGTCTTATGGAAGCAAATCAATCAGACACGGAGTCAAGCTCCAAGCGCAACCTACGTCGCAAGTAGTACTTTCCGAATCCCAATTTTTTTTATAGAATAGGAACTCGACTAAAAGTCTTGCTTTTCTTTAGAATAGGAACTTGGCGATCCTTAGAAGGGTCGAAATTTTCCTAACTTCAAATGTAACTCAGCATATGTTTAATATATATGAAGAAATTCCTTTGTGTGTAAATTCTTTGACTACCACTCAAATTCATAAGTTTATCTATCACTATGCAAACTTTTATTATGAGTCAAGCTCTACATCTTGGGTAGGTCAGTCGAATTTATAAATTGAAAATAACAAATTTATTAACACACAACTTCCAATCATTAAAAACTTATGTTCTTCATTCTATTTCTTTAGCAGCACGATGCCGCCCCGTAGATCTACACGCCATGTCAACAACGCAACACCTCCACCACCACCCCCTCCGTCGACGGAAAATGCCGCATTGATAGCTGTTGTAACAGCTGCAGTGACACCAACAATGGAACAGATGCGTAATAATGGGTCTGGAGGAGGATTAAATAGCTCTACGAATGGCTAACGTAAAGTTCGTTCAGGGAATTGTACCTTCAAGGACTTCACCAATAGCAAACCCATCACTTTTAACGGATCTGGAGGAATAATGGCTCTATCACAATGGATAGAGAAAACAGAAGCGGTTTTCGAGATCTGTGCATGTCTGGAAGTGAGCAAGGTAAAATTTTTCGCTTCTACATTCTCCGAGAGAGCTCTGACGTGGTGGAATGGACACGTCAAGTCACTAAATCTGGTAGTGGCAAATTCTATGGGCTGGTAGAACCTAAAGCAAATGTTAATGCAAGAGTACTGTCCAAGGGGCAAAGTACAAAAGCTAGAGCAGGAACTTTGAGGCCTTACTATGGTAGGCTCGGACATCACAACCTATACCAATAGGTTTAGTGATTTGGCGATCCTTTGCCCAGGGATGGTTGCCCTAGAGAACAAGAATATCGAAAGATACATCTGGGGACTGTCACCCCAGATTCGAGGAAGTATGCTAGCTTCCAAACCAGTCACTTTCGATAGCGCCAAACAGTTGTGTTGGGCTTGTAGTGTTGTGTCATGGGCTTGGTCCTTAGCCCAGTTTTGGTTGCCGGTTTGGGCCTGTCCAACTGTGCATGTTTTATTATAGGGTTTAGTACTTAAGTTGCATGCATGCAGTCTTTGTAATTAACGCTTTTACTATTTTTCTCATTGAGTTTTTGTAAACCCTAGCTCACCTCTACAGTGGAAGTTCTTCAACGAGCTCTGCTGAGGCGTGACTACATTTGAATCATAAGCATAAAGTTGATTCTATTCTGTGTTCATAATACTATTGTGTTTGTTTTGTTTGATCTTCATCTTTTACCTGTGAAAGATCTAATCGATCTGAGATTTATTCTCATCAATTGGTATCGGAGCAGGAGACTATATAATTCATACACATCTCTTCTGTTGAAGAAATTATTAGGGTTTTATTATGCATTGATTGATATTAATTGAGCCGTCATTCCATATTGACGTATCTCATTAAATATCGATCTTACTCTAATTGATAAAATTACAAGTCTGGTCTTTAAACAGGTAATCGATCAAACGTTATCACAATGTCCATGGGTGATTCTCAAACCAATCCAATCAACATCTTGAACAACATTGGTTTAACAACAAAGATTCTGATCTTGTATACTCAAGATTATGAAGTTTGGATGCATCATTTTGAAGATTATGTGATTGGATCGGAAGATAATGGGTACTTGATCTGGGAAGCAATCACTGTTGGTCCATTCTCTCACTCAAGCACCTCAAAGATTGTCAAAACTCAGAAGGAGTACAATCAGCTTGTGAATGATGTAAAAGATATTCCTCAAGACGAGAAGGAAAAGTTTCAATGTAGCATCAAGGCCTTGAGGATGATTAGGTTTTCCTTGTAGTCAGATACGTTCCGTTTGGTGAGTTCTTGCGATACTGCTAAAGAGATATGGGACAGGTTAAAAGAATTGTATTCCACTGATGAAGATCTGGAACATTCGATTCAAACTCTTTTGCTTTCTAAATTTGGTGATTTCAAACAGAAGCCAGAAGAGAAACTGGTTCAGGCTTTTGATCGCTTTAATCATCTCTTAAGTAAGATGATAAAGCATGGGATCAAAAGGTAGGTCATTGAACAGAAGGTTACATTCATGAACGGTGAAAGACCTGAATGAATGGTTGTCGTATCCACTATTAAAGCACATGAACTGTTTAAATCATATTCTCTGGTGAAACTGGTGGGAATTTTTAAATCCCAAGAAAGTGTTATGTCTAAGGAAACGAATGTGGTTTCTAGTTTTGGTTCGTTAGCCCTTGTTTCTAAAAGGAAAAGTTATGTTGAAGAAGATGAGGAATTAGATCTTGTTGACTACGATCTAACCGGTGAAGAGTATGCCCTGATGGTGTCCAATCCTAGAAATTTCATTAAAAGAAAGTTCCCAACCAACATGAACCGAAACTGGCAGAGAAGTTACAACACTGAAAAGGTTAAGGAGGAACCGAAGGTAGGGTTGAAGTCAAAAGAATCCAATAAAGAAGTGAAAATTGGTGGAGACTCGGATTTGATTGTCGTTACTGCAGAGGCAAAAATCATTTCGCCAAACACTGTATGTTGAAAAAGAGGGAAGAAAAGACAGATGAGGATGATGAGGAAGCGAGCCTCCTGAGACAAATGGAGGAAATCAAGAAAAGAAAATCAGCTGCTAACAATGAAATTATGAATGCTTTGATTATACAGGATACATGCAACTGTGATGAATTCAGTGGCGTGGAAGTATGGTCCACGGATTCAGAGGATGAAGAAGTAAGAAAGCCCACTCATGGCAAGGCGATGCTGGTGAAAGAAGAACCTGCTGCAGGAAGGTGTTTGACGGTAACCGAAGGTATATCTCATATGAGAGGATATACAACTGATGGTGGGATAGAATGTGAGAAGGAGCGAGAGGGCATGTGTTTTGCTGCGAAACCTGTCACTAAACAGATCAACGAATGTGATGAGTTGATCAAGAAGGTACAAAATATTCTTGCTTCTCTAAATATACCTGTTACTAACTATGAAAAGGAATTGAATAACTTAAAATCTAAATTTTCTAGTATAAGTAGTAGTCTCACCCAAGCCCGTGTCACAAATTCTAACGTGACTGATCAAATTAGCAGGATATCATCGAAGAGTGAGGAAAGGAGGATGTGGATTGAGCAGAATGGGAAAGAGTTGATTAGGTCTAAGGATGAACCGATTTATTTGCAACGAGACAATCTTAAACTTTTAAAACAACGAAATGTGTTTTGTTTGATTGCTAAAAGACTTTATTTTAATATCACTCAGTTGCATCTCGATTGTGAAATAGGAAAGAAGATATATCGCATGATTTTATGTCACACCCCAAAACTGAGAAAGGCGGAAACGTTCTGGGGCGGAGGACGTCAAGTAAAGTATCACAACACAGTAAAAGTAAACAAGCAAACAACATCATCCATTGCATTAAATATATAATTTTAATACAAGCGTGTATTGTACAGTTATAAACACCAAAAATAATTTAAATCAAAATAATAAGATGAGTCTTGGATGCGCTCCATCTTCTCAAAAGCTGGCCTCGGTACCTATCTACTGATGACCTGAGAATACAAGTTATATTGAAAGAGTTTATCAGCATTAAACTGGTGAGTTCAAAAGTATTTTAGTGTCGGTGTTTGTTATCAAAAAGTTTAAACATGTCTTAAGTGTAAGTTTGTAAAATGTATGTAAATGTTTGTAAGTGTTTGTAAAAGTTTGAATCTCTCAGAAAAACCTATATGTTCTATTAAAGTAGCCTTCTACAATGGCTTAACTGTTTTGTATGTTCGTTTGTTGTAAAAGTGTGTAATTTCCCAAATGTAACTATCATTAACAAAATATAGTTTGTATATTAATGTTTAAGTGAATTAATCACTGAATATATGTAAGGGGGTAAATTATTGTAGTACTGTAGTGTTGTATTATAGGAACTACTGTTGTACTAACTACCTTAAACCAGATTTATATTAAGGTCTTATGTGATTTAATTGTACCATACTATCGACTGGTAACAACGACATACGAATGGTCGTAAAACGGAATGACGTTTGGCACCCGCAGACCTGCAGGTCCGGCTGTAGCTAGCAGCAAGGTGTAGGATAGTCAATCCAGTATAGATCTATATGCAAACTCATGCTCTCCCTCCAAGAGAATTCTGGCTACAACTCGGACCATGACATTTAAGGCATGCTCCGATACAGTGGATCACAATTGTTAACGTATTCATGTATATGTAATGTAATGTTACTTGTTCTAGTATCGTTGTATATGTAATGTAATGAACTGTTCTAGTATAGTTGTATATGTTCTTTATCTAGTATAGTTGTATATGTTCTCATAGTAATAAGTATTAACTCATGAATGAACTGACTCATTGATCTAGCGATAGTATAAGTATGATCTTGTGCTACCCCGATGGTAGCCTATTAATGATTTAACTAGTACGCATGAATATGGAAGCACTTTTATGTCTATATATGTACACATGATATATAATTATTATTTAAACGTCCTGCGGACGAGTACCCGATATCCTATCATACCACATCCAAATCAAGGAAAAGGAAACAAGGTGGATAGCCTTCCTAAGTCTTTTAAACATTACTTATATAACTATACATATATGGGCATGCAATTTATAATAAGTGTAACAAGGTTTAAGTAAAAGTATTTGATACGTAGAAGAGTTTGTAAAACGTTTTGAAGTAAAATAGTTTGATAAACAGTGTGAACAGTAATAAAATCATTGGTCTTATAGTTATTAATCACATGTGATTGATGTAATAACTATAAGTATTTAACTTGTATTCCCTCCCCCCCATAAAAGCATTTAAAACATTTAAAAGTATTTTAAAGGTTAATTAAAGGGGTATGAACTCACTTGTGGTGAGTGGATTGGATGGAGTGTCGGATACTGTTTTAGGTGGCAAACAGAGACTTTTACACACGCACGAGCCTAGTTATCACATAATGAACATGTATAAAACTAATTAGCCAAATAATAACTAATAAATTTAGTTGGGACACTCTTGAACGTGTAAACACCTTGTATAGGTGTTATAAGTCTTAAGGGTTGCATCTAAGTTGTTGTGGGACAAGGCTAAAGGGGTTTAAAGTTCTCAAGGACCTTGTATATGTGTTTACTCTTCAATAAATTCCACATAAGGAGTTTGCAGTCGTAAAACCTTGAGTTTACGGCCGTAAGCTCTCAAACATGTTGACATAATTTGTTTTGAAGTGTTATTTGATTTCTAGAATAAGTTCTACTTGGTGGTTTAATCCTTTGGGTAGTTTAGGGCATGGAAACACTCCTTTGAGGAGTTTACGGCCCCAAGGCCAATTCCTTTGGAGTTTGCTTCCGTAAACTCTCATGGGATGGGTGTTTTTATGCTTTCAAGTGCCAAACACATCTAGGATAGTTTCTAGGTATTTGTTTAAAGCTAATGAAGGCCCTAGGCACACTTTGGTGCCCTTAATTGATGTTCACAGCCCAAGAATATTACTAGGGACGTAAACTCACTTTGGGGAGGTGTCATTGCTGTTTTAAAGTCCACAGATTAGCTAGGATTAAATAGGGTTTAATGTCCAAGGCTTTAGGAGTGATTAACACACTCTTTGGCCCTTGATTTTGGAGTTCACGGTCCAAGAACTTCTTGGTCCGTGAACACCTAGATATTGGTGTTTTTGATTGTTTTCTAGTCTTAAATACACTTATAAATAAGCCTAAGACTGTCACTTATCATGGGGAAAAGACTACGTAGCATTTTAGCCTCATTTTGGAGTTTAAACTCCAAGAACGTTCTTGGGCGGTAAACTCCCGAATCTCACAGATTTGATATGTAATCTATGTTATTAAGCACATAATAAGCATTATAAGATAACTAGAGAAGTGTACTCACGAATTGGGATGAAAACTCGAAGATCTGTGAGAGAGAAAATGGCTTTTCTCTAGTTGGAAATGCGAATAATGAATGAACTTGGTTCAGAATTCTATTTATAGTCCTGAGATATTTTTGGCAGAAAATAATTTTATTCCCGAAATGATTTCTAATATAACAGAATGTTGGACTAACAGTGTTGCACGAAACCCTAGTGCATCCACTCTCATGATATTTCCTGAAGTGTAAACCCTAAAGACTCAAACTTATACGGAAAAGTCTGAAAATTAACTGTGACTGTTATAACTTCTATTGAAGTGATATTGTTTGTACAGAATGGAAATTTCGGTTTGTCACACCATCCCCCCGTTAGAAGGAATTTCGTCCTGAAATTAGAATTTAAGCAAATAAGAAGTTACAAATAACTAAGCGAAAAGATGAGGGTATTTCAGTTTCATCTAATCCTCGCGTTCCCAAGTGAATTCCGGTCCTCGCTTGGCGTTCCAGCGAACCTTCACGATCGGGATACGACTTTGCTTCATCTGCTTGACCTCACGGTCCATGATCTCTACCGATTCTTCCACGAATTTGAGGCTCTCGTTGATCTTGATCTCGTCGAGTGGGATTACAAGAGTCTCGTCGGACAGACACTTTTTCAAGTTAGATACGTGGAATGGAGAATGTACGTTACGGAGTTCGTCGGGTAGGTTGAGTTTGTAAGCTACGGGGCCGATTCTTGTGAGAATCTCGAAGGGTACTACATACCTTGGATTAAGCTTCCCATGCTTACCGAAACATATCAAGCCCTTCCAGGGTGAGACTTTAAGAAGGACTCGGTCTCCCACCTAGAATTCCAAAGGTTTCCTTCGCTTATCAGCGTAGCTCTTCTGTCGGTCTCTAGAGGCTTTTAGTCGTTCACGGATCTGAAGGATCTTCTTTGTCGTTTCCCGAATGATCTCCGGACCGGTGAGAGTACTGTTAGAAGCTTGCCCCCTAGCTAATTGGGTATCACCCACTTCAGCCCAGCACAGAGTGGATCTGCACTTTCGGCCGTAGAGGGCTTCAAATGGAGCAGCCTTCATGCTCGTGTGATAACTGTTATTGTACGAAAATTCGACAAGGGGTAAATGATTATCCCATGCCTTTCCAAAGTTAATCACGCAGGCTCTCAACATATCTTCCAGTGTTTGGATGGTCCTATCACTTTGTCCATCGGTCTGTGGATGGTAGGCCGTGCTCATGTCCAACCTTGTTCCCAGGGAATGTTGTAGCGATTGCCAGAATCTTGAGGTGAACCTACTATCTCTATCGGAGATAATGGATATAGGTACACCATGTAGTCGTACGATTTCTCTAATGTATGTTCTTGTAAGTTTCTCCATCTTGTCAGTTTCTTTGATAGGCAGGAAGTGTGCAGACTTGGTCAATCTATCGACGATGACCCATATGGTATGAAGTCCACCCGTTGTCTTGGGCAACTTGGTTATGAAATCCATAGTGATCCGTTGCCACTTCCATTCTGGAATCTCTGGTTGTTGTAGTAAACCGGAGGGCTTCTGGTACTCGACCTTAACCTTTGCGCAAGTAAGGCATTTATTTACGAAGGTAGCAATCTCTGCTTTCATATTAGGCCACCAGTATAGCTTTTTAAGATCCAGATAGATCTTATCTGAACCTGGGTGGACGGAATACCGAGTGTTGTGCGCCTTGGTCATGACCAAGTCTTGGAAACCACCGTGCTTCGGTGTCCAGATCCGGTTCATGAAAGATAAGGCTCCGCCACCCTTGGCTTCTAGGTTTTTATTCATTCCTCTAAGGGATTCACTCGTCACGTTTTTAGGTTGTATAGCTTCAAGCTGGGCCACCTGAATTTGCTTAGACAAGTGAGAATGGATAGTTATTGTGAATGAACTGACTCTTCGACCAGAATATTCTTTCCGACTTAAGGCGTCTGCTACTACGTTGGCTTTACGCAGATGATAATGAATTTCGCATTCGTAGTCACTGAGTAGCACGACCCACCGTCGTTGTCTCATGTTGAGCTCCTTTTGATCGAATATGTGTTGTAAACTCCTGTGGTCGTAAAAATAGTGCTTTTCGTTCCGTACAAGTAATGTCTCCAGATCCTCAGAGCAAACACAACTGCCCCTAGTTCAATATCATGGGTCGTGTAGTTAACTTCATGTGTCTTCAACTGTCTCAAGGCGTAGGCGATGACCTTACCTCGCTGCGTCAGAACACACCCTAGCCCTTGATTCGATGCATCGCAATAAACTACGAAGTGCTCTATTCCTTTGGGAGGGATAGTATCGGTGCGGTGCATAAGGCTCGCTTGAGCGTTTGGAACACTCTTTCCTGTTTCTCTTCCCAGTCAAAGGCCATGCCCTTCTGGGTCAGTGTTGTAAGAGGTTTCGCAATTCGGGAGAAGTTCTGTATGAACCTGCAATAGTAGCCAACGAGACCTAGAAATTGCCTAATTTTTGTAGGTGTCTTTGGTGCTGACCAGTTCTCAATGGCTTTAATTTTGGATGGGTCCACGTGGATTCCCTCTTCACTTACCACGTGTCATAAGAATTCAACTCTTCGGATTTAAAATTCACATTTAGAGAACTTCGCATAGAGCTTCTCCGCTCGTAAAGTTCCTAGAACTTGTCGCAGATGATCGCCATGCTCTTCCTTACTTCGGGAGTAGATTAGGATGTCATCAATGAATACAATGACGAACTGATCCAAGTAAGGTCGGCATACTCTATTCATCAGATCAATGAAGACTGCGGGCACATTGGTCAATCTGAATGGCATCAACACGAACTCGTAGTGTCCGTAACGAGTTCAGAAGGCTGTCTTCGGAACATCCTCCTCTAGAACTCATAACTAGTGATATCCGGATCTCAGATCAATTTTGGAGAAGTAACTCGCCCCTTGCAGTTGGTCAAATAGATCGTCTATGCGAAGAAGAGGGTAATGATTTTTGACCGTTAGTTTGTTGAGTTCTCTATAGTCGATACTGTTGGATAAGGTGTCTAAGTCCATAACTATTTCGGGCTTGTACTTGACCCGACCCGGCATGGTCCATTTGTGTTGCATGGCACCATGCAATTGGATAGACTAAATGAGAGAAATAACACTTGGAGATTATTAATATATTATAAGTTCTAATATATTAATAATATTATTTAATTAGTTGATCAAAGAATTAATTTGGAATTAATTAAGTGATCAAAGGATAACTAATTAAATATATGGGTTGGTTATGTAAATCATCCATATCTTGTATAGTGGGCTAAAAGGCTCCATGGATTATCAAGTTGGGTTCTACCCATTGGATGCTCCATGGGAGTTACAAACCCATGGGTCATGGAAATGAAGAGTCATGACACATTAGGGTTTACATGGTGTAACCCTAGATGTGCCAACACTATATAAGAATCATATTCTCCACCAAAATCGGCTAGACATAAGAAACTAGAGGGCTTGGCTGATTTTGAGAAGTGTGTGTTATCTCAAGAGTCTTTCCAAGAGCATTTGGTGTTGTGTGAAGCATTTGAGGCATCACACTTGGGGTGCTAGGCTCACAAGGTTTCAAGGAACTCAAGCAACAACAAGGTAAGTTATTCTATCTATGATTCAAGTTAAAATTGTTCCCCATGTATGCTAGATAGGAATATAACCTTGGAATTCAACTTTGCATGATAATTAGACAAACATAGATCCAAGGTTATTAGGGTTGCATGTACACTTAGGAAGTGTTAGAATGCTCAAAACCCATCAGTGGTATCAGAGCCTAGGCTTGTTTGTTTGTTATTTGTGCTTAAAAGTTGAAGAAAGTCGAAATTTCTGTTGTCTGACTGATGGACTCGGCGAGTCCATGGGGAGGACTCGTCGAGTTCATGTGTATCTTCAACCTACTCGGCGAGTAGGTTTATGCACTCGGTGAGTAGGGTCGACAGAGTGCAGAATTTCGACTTGAGTTGCTGGAAATGGATTAGAATCATTACCCTAAAATGTTTTGGTACTTGAAAACTTGTTTTAGAAGGTCTAATGTCTTTTCTAACTCATTTACAACAACTAGTTATCAAAATTACAAAGATTAAATGTGATTTTGATTCTTGAAAGTGTTCATATTCATATTCTTGTTCTTATGATGTTTAGATGATCATAGGAATTATTTGTAACCTATGTGGTAGATTAATTCATGATCATAATGTGTTTTAATGGAGTCCATAACTTGTCCTCAAGTTATGGAAAACCAAAAGTCTCTTGGGTTAAAAAACCATTAAAAGAACACAAGAGTTAGGAAAAATGAAAAGTCCTCATTTTATTACTCTATTAAACTCACAAGTTACAAGAAATGAAAAGTTTTGAAAGTTTACAAAACTTGCCCTCAAGTTTTGGAACAAGTAAAGTTAAGTTAAAACTTTAGTTCCAACCCCTAGAATTTTAAAAGTTAAAATTCAACCCTTATACTTATATTATTATGATTTAATAATTATATATATATATATATATATATATATATATATATATATATATATGTATAAGAACAAAGTCGTCTTACCGCTAGTACGCCTCATTCACGAAGCCGGTCTATAAGGTGGGTATAAGGTTGTTGCCTATAAAATGGTGACTTAATGGGTGTCCACTCTCACCCACCGCTTGCTTGATCGGTGGAGGGTCGTTAGCCGAATGGGTAAGACAAGGACTTATTAATTCTCATTCAAAGTATGATGAATATTATAAAGTAACTAAATGTTTTATTAAATTCCCAATCTTAGTTACTTTAGGAAAAATGTGAATAAGGTGCTATTCCATGAAATTACACTTTACACTTTGATTAAGTCGTTGGTGGAGCGTGTGTGGTTAACCGGCACACTAACTTGGACTTAACAAGGTAGGTAAAGGGTGACTTAGGGTTTATTATAGTATCGATGGAGCGTGTGTGGTTAACTGGCACATCGATTGAGTGATAAACTTTAAGGGTACCAAGTGATTTGCATGGTTACTTCACACCTCGTTTTGTGATCCTCGGTATCCCAGTCACAAAACTTGGAGGGCACACTCGAGATTGAAACATGCCTTTGAAAAGTTCATTGAATTTCAAAGAATCTAGGAATTTCTAAGAACCATTCAAAAACCTAATACTAAAATATTGCGGTTTTCGTGGTGGAAATTGGTGAATCGTCATTCACCTACCTTTCAAATATGATATAGCTTAGATTACGGCATACCTCTTCTAAGTTATATTGTGATTGGATCCTAGCCTTAATACTACATTTGGGTGTTTTATTAAGGACTCTCTTATATCTAAACTAATCTTGTCCTCCTTCCTTCAGATGTCTTTCAACAATGCTTCTGGCTCTAATCATAATGGCTCCTTTACCCTTATGAACCTGTGTGGGAAAGTCACCTTTGATGGATCCAACTTCAATGAGTGGATCAGAAACATCAGGATGATTACCTGCTACGAGGACAAAGAATATGTCCTTGACAAGGAGCTTAAGGAGATTGATGAGTCCACTGCAACTCCTCAGGAGAACGCTGAATTTCGGGCACATGAAAGGGATGCTACGAAAGTGGCGTGCATCATGACGGCCACGATGATAGCGGAACTCCAAAAGTCTTATGAGGATTTCTACCCTTATGACATGCACCAGATTTGATGGAAAGATACCATCAAAGTGCAAGACAAGAGAGGTATGAAATCATCTGCTCCATGATAACAACCATGATGAAGGACGGGGAATCCGTCACGAGCCACATGCAGAAAATGCAAAGGTATGTGGATTGTTTGCTGAAGCTTAATGTGAACTTCCCGGAGGATCTTGCAATAGATATTATTTTGCATTCCTTACCATCGTGCTATGATCAATTCCGCATGACATATCACATGAACAAGGAAGAAGTCACCCTCAGCAAACTTCAGGGACTTCTCAAGACCGCAGAATCAGGTCTTAAAGGGAAGTCGGTTGCTATCACTCCTACTCAAAACTCTACTCCGGTTTTGGCAATTGGGAAGAATCGATGGAGGAAGAGAAAGAGATCTTCAAAGGGTACCAAGGCTCGGACCCTTGATGGCTCTTCTTCAAGTGGAACCAAGAAAGGTTTCATTACTCCTTCTTCTGACCCAAAAGAGGCTGAATGCTTCTATTGCCATGAAAAAGCTCATTGGAAGCGGAACTGCCCAAAATACCAGCAAGATGTGAAGGATGGGAAAGTTAAACCCAACCATGCAGGTATTTACACTATCATTTCTAATAACTCACCCCATTCTACTTCTTGGGTCCTTGATACCGGTTATGGTATTCATATTTGTTGTGACTTGCAGGGACTAAGAAGAAGTGAGGATGTGGAGCAAGGAAGGATAAACTTGATCATGGGGAATAGGAAAGCTATACCTGTTACCAAAATTGGAGTTTATACTTTATCGCTAAGTAGTGGGTTTAGTTTAGATCTGAATAAGTGTCGTTATTCGCCAGGAATGGCAAGAAATATTATTTCCTTTCATGCTTTGTACAAACAAGGGTTTACCTTTTCATTTAATAATGAAGTTGGTTCTATTGATGCTTTCTTTAATAATGTTCTTTATTTTAAAGCATTACCTTGTGATGGTGTGTATGAAGCTGTATCTATTGTAGATAACTTAGGAAATAATGTTTTGTGTATTGATTCTACTAATAATAACTAGGATAAAGCATCATTATGGCATTGTCGTCTTGGACATATAAGCAAGAAGCGCATAGGCCAACTCCAAAAGGATGGAGTCTTTGAGTCGTTTGACCTAAAGTCAGATGATAGTTGCGAATCATGCTTACTTGGAAAAATGACAAAGTCACCCTTCACAGGTTCGTGTGAGAGGGGTGAAGGTTTGTTGGACCTTATACACACGGATGTGTGTGGACCATTCAAACATGCCACAAGGGATGCTAATCGTTATTATTTGACTTTTACTGATGATTATAGTAGATATGGATATGTCTACTTGATCAAGCATAAGTCAGAGACTTTCGAGAAGTTTAAGGAATTTAAACAGGAAGTCGAGAATCAATTGGGCAGGAACATTAAGATGCTTCGATCCGATCGTGGTGGTGAGTATCTTAGTTCAGATTTCCTCGACTATCTAAGGGAATGTGGGATAGTCTCACAATTGACACCTCCCAGGACACCACAATTGAATGGTGTGGCTGAGAGGCGTAATCGAACCTTGCTAGATATGGTTCGTTCCATGATGAGTCGAGCTACGCTACCAATCTCATTCTGGGGGTATGCCTTAGAGACTGCCGCCCATATTCTTAATCTAGTCCCTACAAAGAAAGTTGCCAAAACTCCTCACGAGATATGGACCGGTAAAGTACCTAAACTAGACCACATCAAGATTTGGGGTTGCGAGGCTTTCGTGAGACGCGAGACTCATGATAAGTTCGAACCTCGAAGCGAGAGGTGTATTTTCATCGGTTACCCACAGCGATCCTTTGGTTACCTCTTCTACAGACCTAGTGACAATGTGGTCTTTGTAGCAAGAAGAGGAGTCTTTCGAGAAAGAGAGTTTATAAGCCAAGGAGACAGTGGGAGGCAAATTGATATTGAAGAAATTCAAGAATCAAGCGGTGAAGGAACTTCAAACTCTAGCCCTCAACTTGAGGAGGAAACTCCTGTTGAGCCAATTGACAAATCTGTACCTCTGAGACGTTCCACGAGAGTTAGGAGTGTACCTGAGCATTACTATGGATTCCATATTACTGCAGAAGGTGAGACACTTATTAGTGATGAAACACTAGTAAGTCAAGATGACCCTAACAGCTACGAGGAAGCCATGGCAGGCCCCGAGTCTGCTAAATGGAAAGAGGTTATGGATAGCGAGATACAATCCATGTATGACAATCAAGTTTGGAACTTGGTTGAAAATGTACCAGGTCGTAAGACAGTAGGGTGCAAATGGGTCTTCAAGAAGAAGACCGACATGGATGGTAAAGTACACACTTATAAGGCTAGACTGGTTGCAAAGGGCTTCTCTCAAATTCCTGGAGTGGATTATGATGAGGCCTTTTCTCCGGTAGCCAAGATTAAGTCTATTCGGGTTCTGTTAGCCATAGCTGCATTTCATGACTATGAAATATGGCAGATGGATGTCAAAACAGCTTTCCTTAATGGAAAGTTGGCTGAAGATGTTTACATGAGTCAGCCAGAGGGTTTTGTCAGCAACGAGTACCCTAATAGAGTGTGTAAGCTTGAGAAATCCATTTATGGATTGAAGCAAGCACCTCGCAGATGGAATCTTTGCTTTGATGAAAAGGTCAAGGAATTTGGCTTTTCTAGGAGTGAAGATGAATCTTGTGTGTATGTCAAGGCTAGTGGGAGTATAGTTAGCTTTTTGGTATTCTATGTGGATGACATACTACTCATAGGAAACGACATTCCAACCCTACAGGAAGTAAAGTCCTGGCTTGGTATGTGTTTCGCTATGAAGGACCTTGGTGAAGCTGCCTATATTCTAGGGATAAGAATCTTGAGAGATCGGAGTAAAAGACTAATTGGACTTAGTCAGAGTACCTACTTGGATAAGGTGATGAAGAGATTCAGCATGCAGGATTCCAAGAAAGGAGAGTTACCCATCCAGAGTAACACCAGATTGAGTAAGACACAAAGCCCTAGCACTGAGGCTGAGATAGCAGAAATGAGTCGAACACCTTACGCTTCGGCTGTAGGATCGATCATGTATGCTATGACGTGTACTCGACCCGATGTAGCTTTTGCCTTGAGCATGGTTAGCAGGTATCAGGCGAACCCTGGCAAGGCACACTGGACTGCGGTAAAGAATATCCTCAAGTACCTACGGAGGACTAAGGACTGGGTTCTTACCCTCGGTGGGAGTGATGACTTGAGAGTTGTTGGGTATAGTGATGCTAGCTTCCAGACTGATAGGGATAATTTCCGCTCTCAGTCGGGCTGGGTCTTTACCCTAAACGGAGGAGCAATTTCTTGGAAGAGTTCCAAGCAAGAGACAGTGGCAGATTCTTCTTGTGAATCAGAGTATATTGCAGCTAGTGAAGCAGCAAAGGAGGTGATATGGCTGAAGAACTTCATTGGAGACCTTGGAGTTGTACCAGCTATTAAAGAGCCAATGGAAATTTTCTGTGATAGTGAAAGTGATGTTGCCTTAGCCAAGGAACCAAGGGATCATGGGAGATCCAGACACATCGACAGAAAATACCATTTCATCAGACATCGGATCGAAGAAGGACTCCTCGTGGCAAAGAGGGTATCATCGGATGAGAACCCAGCAGATCCCCTCACGAAGGGACTGAGTAGGGTTAAGCATCTTCAGCATGCTCGGAGCATAGGGCTGAAGGATGATATAAGTTTTAGTAGTTAGATAACCCGGAAATTTGTAAAGTGTAATTGACATTTGATGATGAATAAAAGGTGTTTTATTTATGAGTAAAGTGTTGCTATCTCTTGTCAATCGTTTACTATATTTCTTTTGAATGTTTTGACTTCCAGAATAATTTTTGTTTGGTATAACATATTATTCAAACCTCCACAGTCGGTCATATGCTAGAAGTAGATATGAATCAAGACTGTCGTGTTTGGTTGTAGAGGTCTAAGGTGTTGGACAAGGCTACAACAATCATGAGTGCTCATAAGTTCTGAGCATTGGACTCAACCCACGCTCACTGGAATCACTTCATGGAATTTTATCTCGAGTGATCGTGAGACGGTAATATCATATAAGTCTTCAAACCTAGAGATATGATTTGTTACTTACAAGTTGGTTATGCATTGACTGTACGAAACCGCATTGGTAACTTGATGTTATAAAACGTACTTTTGTGTGTAATTCAATAAGTGGTAGAACAAACATATGAGTCGAAGTTTATCTGTTCCTTCTTGGATTAGAAGTTGGTATCTGGGCCCCTCGATGATTTTGTTTTGACCCATGTACCGGGCCCGGTCAGAACTAAGTTGATGTGTTCAATTAAGTTCTATGTCAAACAAATCGGAAATCGGGAAACAAATGTTGGACAATAAGCAAGACATGTTCCATGTATTTGTCCGGCTGATATCTAGAACAGAGGATTATATGATCACTTATCTTAAATGGCGTATCATTATCTTCTCAATTCCGAGAGACCTTGAAAGAGCTACGATTGTCGGTCAGTTCCTGAAGTACTAGAGATATAGTTATTAGACTTATCCAAGTGGGAGACTGTTGGATAAGGTGTCTAAGTCCATAACAATTTCGGGCTTGTACTTGACCCGACCCGGCATGGTCCATTTGGGTTGCATGGCACCATGCAATTGGATAGACTAAATGAGAGAAATAACACTTGGAGATTATTAATATATTATAAGTTCTAATATATTAATAATATTATTTAATTAGTTGATCAAAGAATTAATTTGGAATTAATTAAGTGATCAAAGGATAACTAATTAAATATATGGGTTGGTTATGTAAATCATCCATATCTTGTATAGTGGGCTAAAAGGCTCCATGGATTATCAAGTTGGGTTCTACCCATTGGATGCTCCATGGGAGTTACAAACCCATGGGTCATGGAAATGAAGAGTCATGACACATTAGGGTTTACATGGTGTAACCCTAGATGTGCCAACACTATATAAGAATCATATTCTCCACCAAAATCGGCTAGACATAAAAAACTAGAGGGCTTGGCTGATTTTGAGAAGTGTGTGTTATCTCAAGAGTCTGTCCAAGAGCATTTGGTGTTGTGTGAAGCATTTGAGGCATCACACTTGGGGTGCTAGGCTCACAAGGTTTCAAGGAACTCAAGCAACAACAAGGTAAGTTATTCTATCTATGATTCAAGTTAAAATTGTTCCCCATGTATGCTAGATAGGAATATAACCTTGGAATTCAACTTTGCATGATAATTAGACAAACATAGATCCAAGGTTATTAGGGTTGCATGTACACTTAGGAAGTGTTAGAATGCTCAAAACCCATCAGATACATATACGGAATGATCCATATTTCTTCTTAACGAATAAGACCGGTGCTCCCAAGGTGAGAAACTTGGTCTTATAAAGCCCTTGCTGAGCAGTTCGTTAAGCTGACCAGATAGTTCCTGCATCTCTGATGGTTCTAATCGGTAGGGCGACTTGGCTACTGGGGTAGCTCCTGGGACTAAGTCGATTCTGAACTCGACCTATCGTTGCGGAGGTAATCCTGGTAGCTCTTCTGGGAAGGTGTCAGGAAAGTCGCTCACTACTAGAATGCTCTTTAGTTCCTTCGTTTCGAGGCTCGTATCGACGACGTGAGCAAGGAATGCGTGGTATTCTTTGCGCAGTTATTTTTGTGCTTGAATACTTGATATAATACAAAGACTCGCACCAGGTTTGTCGCCATAGACGATAAGAGTTTCGTTAGACGGGAGGTTTAGATGGACTGCTTTCTCGTAGCACATGATGTCTGCATGATGAAGGCTTAACTAATCCATGCCGATGATAACGTCGAAGCTTTTTATTGAGACCGGCATAAGGTTGATTGGGAATGAATGGTTATCTAGAGTTAGGGTACAACCTAAGTATATACTATTCGTGTTTTCAGTTTTTCCATTAGCCATTTCTACTGTGAATTGTTCCTTAAGTGTGTGTGGTTGTTGCTTAAGCATGCGAGCAAATTTATGGTTCACGAAGCTTCGCTCCGCTCCAATATCGAATAGAATGCATGCATAGGAGTTATCGAGGAGGAACGTACCAGTCACCACCATCAGGTCAGCAACTACTTCCCCATGGCCTATTGCTAGTACCCTCCCTGCTCCGTCCACATTCTTCTCTTTGGGGCAGTCCCTCTTGTAGTGGCCTGCTTCACCACATCCATAGCATGTCGGGCATGCGCCAGAGCCAAGGACTTAGGCGATCGGCTGTGCCGGAGATTTTCAGAAACGGACTGTGTGTCCTTTCCTGTTGCAGTTAGAACACTGCATTTCACGGCAGGGGCCGTTATGGTGAAAGTTGCATTTGTTGCATTTAGGCAAACTTCCAGCATACTGCCTCACCGGAGCAGTAGCAGCAGCAGTGGTTATTGCGGCATGCACAGCCACAACTTGCTGCTTTTTGGCAGCTCACTGTTTCTTCTTGTCTTCCCAGAACTTCCGCTTAGTGTCAGTGGGTTTGGAGGGTTCCGGGATGGCTAGGGTGGTTGTTGTTGTGGGGGTTTTGACTCCATGGTCGATGAGTCGCTGTGCCAATCCCTTGGCACTGTCGAAGGTAGCGGGGTTTGATGATAGGACATTCCCCTGATATGGAGGCACCAACCCCCATATGTACGTCTCGATCTTTTTCCCCTCGGTGGGAACCATATTGGGGCATAGGGCCACCAGTTCGCTGAACCTGGCGGTATAGGAGACTACGTCGGAGCCCTTCATGGTTCGGCTCCACAGCTCCTGCTCCAATTTCTGGATTTCTCCCCTCGGGCAGTATTCCTCAATCATGAGGTCCTTCATGGTTTCCCAACCCATGTCATTCGCCACCACGAGAGTTAGTGCCTTAACATGGCCATTCCATCATGTCAGGTCCTTTCCTTCAAAGGTGCATGCGGCATATTTGACTTTGCTCGCAACAGGGCATGAACAGATTTCGAAGACTGATTCATTCTTCTCGAACCATTGCGAGAGGCCAATGATTCCTCCGGTCCCATGAAAGGACTTCGGCTTACAGTTGGTGAAATCCTTGTAGGAGCACTCTCTCGAGCGCACAGGAGTTTCAACCGGAATTGATTAAACAGGGGGTCCACCTCTGCTGGCATCAGAAGAGTGATACTGAGCCATGGCAGTTGCCACTGCTGCGGCTACGGCAGCATTCAGCGCTGCAGTATAGATGACCGGAGGAGGAGGAGGTGGAGGTTCAGGGTTATTCTTGGTACATTTGCGAGGAGGCATATTTCAGCTATAAGTTTAGAAAGATGAACAAAATGGTAAGAATCAATTGTAGGTAGGGTGAGAGTAACACATGGACTAATCGACTGAGCTATTCCAGCTACGATATTTATGCGAGAAAAGAGGTATAAGAATGTATTCTATAAGTAGCTTGTAGTAGCTTCTACTGATCTTCTTGTGGTATTGTTGGTAAGTTTTTAGACTTGCTAACATATCACAACCATTCTAGGGCATATGCTAATCACTCCTAGGACCAGCATAGTTGATCAGGCTATGCCATTCCCAAGACTGACCATACATCCCCGAGCTCACTTGTGATATTTAACAATTGTAATACTTTTGTTCTTGTCATTGTGACACTGATTTTAGTATGAATGCAGACTAGTATACTTAATTAAATATTTTAATATTTAAAGTATAGACTCTTGGTCAGAGTGCTTTAAACCCAAATGGGTTTATAGTTTAGTATATCTTTTATGGGTTTATATACTCAACTCACTATAAACAATGCTCTGATACCAATCCGTCACACCCCAAAACCGAGAACGGCAGAAACGTTCTGGGGCGGAGGACGTCATGTAAAGTATCACAACACCGTAAAAGTAAACAACCAAACAACATCATCCATTGCGTTAAATATATAATTTTAATACAAGCGTGTTCTATACAGTTACAGACACCAAAAATAATGTAAATCAAAATAATAAAATGAGTCTTGGATGTGCTCCATCTTCTCAAAAGCTGGCCTCGGTACCTGTCTACTGATGACCTGAGAATACAAGTTATTTTAAAAGAGTTTATCAACATTAAGCTGGTGAGTTCATAAGTATTTTAGTGTCGGTGTTTGTTATCAAAACGTTTGAACATGTCTTAAGTGTAAGTTTGTAAAATGTATGTAAATGTTTGTAAGTGTTTGTAAAAGTTTGAATCTCTCAGAAAAACCTATATTTTCTATTAAAGTAGCCTTTCTACCAAAGCTTAACTATTTTGTATGTTCGTTTGTTGTAAAAGTGTGTAATTTCCCAAATGTAACTATCATTAACAGAATATAGTTTGTATATTAATGTTTAAGTGAATTAATCACTAAATATATGTAAGGGGGTAAATTATTGTAGTACTGTAGTGTTGTATTATAGGAACTACTGCTGTACTAAGTACCATAAACCGGATTTATATTAAGGTGTTATGTGATTTAATTGTACCATACTATCGACTGGTAACAACGACATACGAATGGTCGTAAAACGGAATGACGTTTGGCACCCGCAGACCTGCAGGTCTGGCTGTAGCTAGCAGCAAGGTGTAGGATAGTCAATCCAGTATAGATCTATACGCAAACTCACGCTCGCCCTCCATGAGAATTCTGGCTACAACTCGGGCCATGACATTTAAGGCATGCTCCGATACAGTGGATCACAATTGTTAACGTATTCATGTATATGTAATGTAATGTTACTTGTTCTAGTATCGTTGTATATGTAATTTAATGAACTGTTCTAGTATAGTTGTATATGTTCTTTATCTAGTATAGTTGTATATGTTCTCATAGTAATAAGTATTGACTCATGAATGAACTGACTCATTGATCTAGCAATAGTATAAGTATGATCCCGTGCTACCTCGATGGTAGCCTATTAATGATGTAGCTAGTACGCATGAATATGGAAGCACTTTTATGTCTATATATGTACACATGATATATAATTAATATTTAAACGACCTTCGGACGAGTACCCGATATCCTATCAGACCACGTCCAAATCGAGGAAAAGGAAACAAGGTGGATAGCCTTCCTAAGTCTTTTTAACATTACATATATAACTATACATATACGGGCATGCAATTTATAATAAGTGTAACAAGGTTTAAGTAAAAGTATTTGATACGTAAAAGAGTTTGTAAAACAGTTTGAAGTAAAATAGTTTGATAAACATTGTGAACAGTAATAAAATCATTGGTCTTATAGTTATTAATCACATGTGATTGATGTAATAACTATAAGTATTTAACTTGTATTCCACCCATAAAAGCATTTAAAACATTTGAAAGTATTTCAAAGGTTAATTAAACGGGTATGAACTCACTTGTGGTGAGTGGATTGGATGGAGTGTCGGATACTATTTTAGGTGGCAAATGGAGACTTGTACACACGCACGAGCCTAGCTATCATATAATGAACATGTATATAAATAATTAGCCAAATAATAACTAATAAATTTAGTTGGGACACTCTTGAACGTGTAAACACCTTTTATAGGTGTTATAAGTCTTAAGGGTTGCATCTAAGTTGTTGTGGGACAAGGCTAAAGGGGTTTAAAGTTCTGAAGGACCTTGTATATGTGTTTACTCTTCAATAAACTCCACATAAGGAGTTTACGGTCATAACCCCTTGAGTTTATGGCCGTAAGCTCTCAAACATGTTGCTATAATTTGTTTTGAAGTGTTACTTGATTTCTAGAATAAGTTCCACTTGGTGGTTTAATCCTTCGGGTAGTTTAGGGCATGGAAACACTCCTTTGAGGAGTTTACAGCCCCAAGGCCAATTCCTTTGGAGTTTACTACTGTAAACTCTCATGGGATGGGTTTTTTTATGCTATCAAGTGCCAAACACATCTAGGATAGTTTCTAGGTATTTGTTTAAAGCTAATGAAGGCCCTAGGCACACTTTGGTGCCCTTAATTGATGTTCACGGCCGAAGAATATTACTAGGGCCGTAAACTCACTTTGGGGAGGTGTCTTTTCTGTTTTAAAGTCCACGAATTAGCTAGGATTAAATAGGGTTTAATGTCCAAGGCTTTAGGAGTGATTAACACACTCTTTGGCCGTTGATTTTGGAGTTCACGGTCCAAGAACTTCTTGGGCCGTGAACACCTAGATCTTGGTGTTTTTGATTGTTTTCTAGTCTTAAATACACTTACAAATAAGCCTAAGTCCGTCACTTATCATGGGGAAAAGACTAGGTAGAATTTGAGCCTCATTTTGGAGTTTAATCTCCAAGAACGTTCCTGGGCGGTAAACTCCCGAATCTCACAGATTTGATATGTAATCTATGTTATTAAGCACATAATAAGCATTATAAGACAACCAGAGAAGTGTAATCAATATTTGGGATGAAAACCCGAAGATCAGTGAGAGAGAAAATGGCTTTTCTCTAGTTGGAAATGCGAATAATGAATGAATTTGGTTCAGAATTCTATTTATAATCCTAGGATATTTTTGGCAGAAAATATTTTTATTCCTGAAATGATTTCTAATATAACCGAATGTTGGAATAACAGTGTTGCACGAAACCCTAGTGCATCCACTCTCCTAATATTTCCTGAAGTGTAAACCCTAAAGACTCAAACTTATACGGAAAAGTATGAAAATTATCTGTGACTGTTATAACTTCTATTGAAGTGATATTGTTTGTACATAATGGACATTTCGGGTTGTCACATTTTACCCTTTGTTGAGTTAATGGAGGATGAAATCGATGCTGAAGCCTATAACTGTGAAAGCGTTGTATCGTTTGATGAGGTCTCACTTGCATACGAAATTGGTCCTGACAAAATTGAGTCCTACATAAAGTCCAAAGACCATAAGTACATGCTCACAAATCTGTTAGATGAGAATGATAGATTGAAGTTAAGAACCGAAACTGTATAGAAATTTGACTCATTGAATGCCAAATTAAGTTTAGAAAATAAAATTGATGTTGAAAATGCATCTGAACTTAATGAGGATGATGATCTGAGTGAAATCTCTGTAAAGGATTTGGTGGACTGTTCAGAATTTGTCCAAAGCGAACCTGAAACATGCAAAAATCTGATTTCTGAAAATTCTGTTGAGTTCACTCGCTCATCAACAGACAAGACCAAAATTCTCAAAGCAAAAGTTGTTGTGTATCAAAAGGTACAAACCACTCCAAATCAAGTCTACACAATTCCAAGAGTCACCCCACAACAAAATGCAGAGCTGACGGCTATGGTGGAAGAAGATAATGCAGCTGGATGTGATGAGTTCTTCTGGTCAGCACCAATAGACAACGCTGATGAGACGACAGCCCTATCTCAGAAGACCTCTTAGAGAGTGAAAGGTAGATACGTGCCAGAACCACTAAATGAGCCTACAAGATATGATGTGCCAAGCACAAGTGGAACCAAAACATCATTGGGTGAATCGGTATAAACTACCAGTGAAACATCTTCAACAAAGAGCGAAAGTTATACTCCTGCTTCAAAGAAAAAGGCTAACATCCACAAAAATCCAAAACAGGTGACAAATCGAAAACACCCACGAAATCTGAGATACAAAAAGAATCTCTCAGAAAGAAAATAGTTTTGGAGATCACAAAATCCTCACTATGTCAGGAACGAAAGGAAGCTTAAATCCCATGAGGAATCAAGGAACCAAAAGGGTAATTTCGGTCCCTCGACTGAAAGGAACCGAAAGGGTAGTTTCGGTCCCTTGACTGAAAGGAACCGAAAGGGTAGTTTCAGTCCTACGACAGAAAGGAACCGAAAGGAGAGTTTCGGTCCTCAACCCAATATCAACCGAAAGAGCGGTTTCGATCCTCAACCCAATAACAACCAAAAAAGCAGATTCGGTCCTCAACCCTACAAGTTCAATTAGATGAACAAAAGATCGAATGTCACATCTAAACCCAACTCTTCTCATTCTATTTCTTATTCTTCAAAAGATTTCAAGTGAATAGGGAAGCTCTATCCAGAAGATGATAGACGTCCAAAAGACATCCAAAAGAATGTTGACGTCAAGATCTCAAAACCTTTGTCTAATGAACCTAAACCAACCAAAATTAAAGTTTTCACTATAAAAAGAAAGGATGAAACAACTTTGATTAAACATACTTATTTGGTTGATATCTCTCTTACTATTCCTTGTCTTGTAAAAGGCTCACAAGGACCCATGAAACATTGGTGGAGAAACGGGATTTGATTGCCGTTAATGCGGAGGCAAAAATCATTTCGCCAAAGACTGTATGCTGAAAAAGAGGGCAGAAAAGACAGATGAGGATGATGAGGAAGCGCGCCTCCTGAGACGAATGGAGGAAATCAAGAAAAGAAAGTCAGCTGCTAACAATGAAACTATGAATGCTTTGATTATACAGGATACAGGCAACTGTGATGAATTCAGTGGCGTGGAAGTATGGTCCACAGATTCAGAGGATGAAGAAGTAAGAAAACCCACTCATGGCAAGGCGATGCTGGTGAAAGAAGAACCTGCTGCAGGAAGGTGTTTAACGGTAACCGAAGGTGTATCTTAGATGAGAGGATATACAACTGATGGTGGGATAGAATGCGAGAAGGAGCGAGAGGACATCTGTTTTGCTGCGAAACCTATCACTGAACAGATCAACGAATGTGATGAGTTGATCAAGAAGGTACAAAATATTCTTGCTTCTCTAAATATACCTGTTACTAACTATGAAAAGCAATTGAAAAGCTTAAAATCTAAATTTTCAAGTATAAGTAGCAGTCTCACCCAAGCCCGTGTCACAAATTCTAACGTGACTGATCAAATTAGCAGGATATCATCGAAGAGTGAGGAAAGGAGGATGTGGATTGAGCAGAATGGGAAAGAGATGATTAGGTCTAAGGATGAATCGATTTATTGGCAACAAGACAATCTTAAACTTTTAAAACAACGAAATGTGTTTTGTTTGATTGCTAAAAGACTTTATTTTAATATCACTCAGTTGCATCTCGACTGTGAAATTGGAAAGAAGATACATCGCATGATTTTATGTCACACCCCAAAACCGAGAACGGCGGAAACGTTCTGGGGCGGAGGACGTCATGTAAAGTATCACAACACCGTAAAAGTAAACAAGCAAACAACATCATCCATTTCGTTAAATATATAATATTAATACAAGCGTGTTCTATACAGTTACAGACACCAAAAATAATGTAAATCAAAATAATAAAATGAGTCTTGGATGTGCTCCATCTTCTCAAAAGCTGGCCTCGGTACCTGTCTACTAATGACCTGAGAATACAAGTTATTTTGAAAGAGTTTATCAGCATTAAGCTGGTGAGTTCATAAGTATTTTAGTGTCGGTGTTTGTTATCAAAACGTTTGAACATGTCTTAAGTGTAAGTTTGTAAAATGTATGTAAATGTTTGTAAGTGTTTGTAAAAGTTTTAATCTCTCAGGAAAACCTATATTTTCTATTAAATTAGCCTTCTACCAAGGCTTAACTGTTTTGTATGTTCGTTTGTTGTAAAATTGTGTAATTTCCCAAATGTAACTATCATTAACAAAATATAGTTTGTATATTAATGTTTAAGTGAATTAATCACTAAATATATGTAAGGGGTAAATTATTGTAGTACAGTAGTGTTGTATTATAGGAACTACTGCTGTACTAACTGCCTTAAATCGGATTTATATTAAGATATTATGTGATTTAATTATACCATACTATCGACTGGTAACAACGACATACGAATGGTCGTAAAACGGAATGACGTTTGGCACCCGCAGACCTGCAGGTCCGGCTGTAGCTAACAGTAAGGTGTAGGATAGTCAATCCAGTATAGATCTATATGCAAACTCATGCTCTCCCTCCAAGAGAATTCTGGCTACAACTCGGGCCATGACATTTAAGGCATGCTCCGATACAGTGGATCACAATTGTTAACGTATTCATGTATATGTCATGTAATGTTACTTGTTCTAGTATCGTTGTATATGTAATGTAATGAACTGTTCTAGTATAGTTGTATATGTTCTTTATCTAGTATAGTTGTATATGTTCTCATAGTAATAAGTATTGACTCATGAATGAACTGACTCATTGATATAGCAAAAGTATAAGTATGATCCTGTGCTACCCAGATGGTAGCCTATTAATGATGCAACTAGTACGCATGAATATGAAGCACTTTTATGTCTATATATGTACACATGATAGATAATTATTATTTAAACGACCTTCGGACGAGTACCCGATATCCTATCAGACCACATCCAAATCGAGGAAAAGGAAACAAGGTGGATAGCCTTCCTAAGTCTTTTTAACATTACTTATATAACTATACATATACGGGCAAGCAATTTATAATAAGTGTAACAAGGTTTAAGTAAAAGTATTTGATACGTAAAAGAGTTTGTAAAACAGTTTGAAGTAAAATAGTTTGATAAACAGTGTCAACAGTAATAAAATCATTGGTCTTATAGTTATTAATCACATGTGATTGATGTAATAACTATAAGAATTTAACTTGTATTACCCCCTCCCCATAAAAGCATTTAAAACATTTAAAAGTATTTCAAAGGTTAATTAAAGGGATATGAACTCACTTGTGGTGAGTGGATTGGATGGAGTGTCGAATACTGTTATAGGTGGTAAACGGAGACTTGTACACACACACGATCCTAGTTATCATATAATGAACATGTATAAAACTAATTAGCTAAATAATAACTAATAAATTTAGTTGGGACACTCTTGAACATGTAAACACCTTGTATAGGTGTTATAAGTCTTAAGGGTTGAATCTATGTTGTTGTAGGACAAGGCTAAAGGGGTTTAAAGTTCTCGAGGACCTTGTATATGTGTTTACTCTTCAATAAACTCCACATAAGGAGTTTACGGTCGTAAACCCTTGAGTTTATGGCCGTAAGCTCTCAAACATGTTGACATAATTTGTTTTGAAGTGTTACTTGATTTCTAGAATAAGTTCTACTTGGTGGTTTAATCCTTTGGGTAGTTTAGGGCATGGAAACACTCCTTTGAGGAGTTTACGGCCCCAAGGCCGATTCCTTTGGAGTTTGCTTCCGTAAATTCTCATGGGATGGGTGTTTTTATGCTTTCAAGTGCCAAACACATCTAGGATAGTTTCTAGGTATTTGTTTAAAGCTAATGAAGGCCCTAGGCACACTTTGGTGCCCTTAATTGATGTTCACAGCCCAAGAATATTACTAGGGCCGTAAACTCACTTTGGGGAGGTGTCTTTGCTGTTTTAAAGTCCACAGATTAGCTAGGATTAAATAGGGTTTAATGTCCAAGGCTTTAAGAGTGATTAACACACTCTTTCGCCCTTGATTTTGGAGTTCACGGTCCAAGAACTTCTTGGTCCGTGAACACCTAGATGTTGGTGTTTTTGATTGTTTTCTAGTCTTAAATACACTTATAAATAAGCCTAAGACTGTCACTTATCATGGGGAAAAGACTACGTAGCATTTGAGCCTCATTTTGGAGTTTACACTCCAACAACGTTCTTGGGCGGTAAACTCCCGAATCTCACAGATTTGATATGTAATCTATGTTATTAAGCACATAATAAGCATTATAAGATAACTAGAGAAGTGTACTCACGATTTGGGACGAAAACCCGAAGATCTGTGAGAGAGAAAATGGCTTTTCTCTAGTTGGAAATGCGAATAATGAATGAACTTGGTTCAGAATTCTATTTATAGACCTGAGATATTTTTGGCAGAAAATATTTTTATTCCCAAAATGATTTCTAATATAACAGAATGTTGGACTAACAGTGTTGCACGAAACCCTAATGCATCCACTCTCATGATATTTCCTAAAGTGTAAACCCTAAAGACTCAAACTTATACGGAAAAGTCTGAAAATTAACTGTGACTGTTATAACATCTATTGAAGTGATATTGTTTGTACATAATGGAAATTTCGGGTTGTTACATCATCCCCCCGTTAGAAGGAATTTCATCCCGAAATTAGAATTTAAGCAAATAAGAAGTTACCAATAACTAAGCGAAAAGATGAGGGTATTTCAGTTTCATCTGATCCTCGCATTCCCAAGTGAATTCCGGTCCTTGCTTGGCGTTCCAGCGAACCTTCATGATCGGGATACGACTTTTCTTCGTCTTCTTGACCTCACGGTCCATGATCTCTACCGGTTCTTCCACGAATTTGAGGCTCTTGTTGATCTCGATCTCGTCGAGTGGGATTACAAGAGTCTCGTCGGACAGACACTTTTTCAAGTTAGATACGTGGAATGTAGAATGTACGTTACGGAGTTCATAGGGTAGGTTGAGCTTGTAATCTACGTGGCCGATTCTTGCGAGAATCTCGAAGGGTCCTATATACCTTGGATTAAGCTTCCCACGTTTTACCGAAACGTATTAAGCCCTTCCAGGGTGAGACTTTAAGAAGGACTCGGTCTCCCACCTGGAATTCCAAAGGTTTCCTTAGCTTATCAGTGTAGCTCTTCTGTCGGTCTCTAGAGGCTTTTAATCGTTCATGGATCTAAACGATCTTATCTGTCGTTTCCCGAATGATCTCCGGACCGGTGAGAGTACTGTCAGAAGCTTGCCCCTAGCTAATTGGGTATCACTCACCTCAGCCCAGCATAGAGGGGATCTGCACTTTCGGCCGTAGAGGGCTTCAAATGGAGCAGCCTTGATGCTCGTGTGATAAATGTTATTGTAGGAAAATTCGACAAGGGGTAAATGAGTATCCTATGCCTTTCCAAAGTCAATCATGCAGGCTCTCAACATATCTTCCAGTGTTTGGATGGTCCTATCACTTTGTCCGTCGGTCTGTGGATGGTAGGCCGTGCTCATGTCCAGCCTTGTTCCCAGGGAATGTTGTAGCGATTGCCAGAATCTTGAGGTGAACCTACTATCTCTATCGGAGATAATGGATATAGGTACACCATGTAGCCGTACGATTTCTCTAATGTATGTTCTCGTAAGTTTCTCCATCTTGTTAGTTTCTTTGATAGGCAGGAAGTGTGCAGACTTCGTCAATCTATCGACGATGACCCATATGGTATCAAGTCCACCCGTTGTCTTAGGCAACTTGGTTATGAAATTCATAGTGATCCACTGCCACTTCCATTCTGTAATCTCTGGTTGTTGTAGTAAACCGGAGGGCTTCTGGTACTTGACCTTAACCTTTGCGCAAGTAAGGCATTTACTTACGAAGGTAGCAATCTCTGCTTTCATATTAAGCCACCAATATAGCTTTTTAAGATCCAGATACATCTTATATGAACCTGGGTGGACGGAATACCGAGTGTTGTGCGCCTCGGTCATGACAAAGTCTCGGAAACCACCGCGTTTCGGTGTCCAGATCTGGTTCATGAAATATAAGGCTCTGCCACCCTTGGCTTCTAGGTTTTTATCAATTCTTCTAAGGGATTCACTCATCACGTTTTTAGGTTGCATAGCTTCAAGTTGGGCCGCCTGAATTTGCTTAGACAAGTGCAAATGGATAGTTATTGTCAATGACTTGACTCTTCGACCGGAATATTCTTTCCGACTTGGGGCGTCTGCTACTACGTTGGCTTTAACCAGATGATAACGAATTTCGCATTCGTAGTCACTGAGTAGCTCGACCCACCATCGTTGTCTCATGTTGAGCTCCTTTTGATCGAATATGTGTTGTAAACTCCTGTGGTCGGTAAAAATAGTGCTTTTTGTTCCGTACAAGTAATGTCTCCATATCCTCAGAGCAAACACAACTGCCCCTAGTTCAAGATCACGGGTCGTGTAGTTAACTTCGTGTGTCTTCAACTGTCTCGAGGCGTAGGCGATGACCTTACCTCGCAGCATCAGAACACACCCTAGCCCTTGATTCGATGCATCGTAATAGACTACGAAGTCTTCTATTCCTTCGGGGAGGGATAGTATTGGTGTGGTGCATAAGGCTCGCTTGAGCGTTTGGAATGCTCTTTCCTGTTTCTCTTCCCAGTCAAAGGCCACGCCCTTCTGGGTCAGTGTTGTAAGAGGTTTCGCAATTCGGGAGAAGTTATGTATGAACCTGCGGTAGTAGCCAGCGAGACCAAGAAATTGCCTAATTTATGTAGGTGTCTTTGGTGCTGACCAATTCTCAATGGCTTTAATTTTGGATGGGTCCACGTGGATTCCCTCTTCACTTACCACGTGTCCTAAGAATTCGACTCTTCGGATCCAAAATTCACATTTAGAGAACTTCGCATAGAGCTTCTCTGCTCGTAAAGTTCCTAGAACTTGTCGCAGATGATCGACATGCTCTTCCTTACTTCGGGAGTAGATCAGGATGTCATCAATGTATACAATGACGAACTGATCCAAGTAAGGTCGGCATACTCTATTCATCAGATCCATGAAGACTGCGGGCGCATTGGTCAATCCGAATGGCATCACCACGAACTCGTAGTGTCCGTAACGAGTTCGGAAGGCTGTCTTCGGAACACCTCCTCTAGAACTCGTAACTGGTGATATCCGGATCTCAGATCAATTTTGGAGAAGTAACTCGCCCCTTGCAGTTGGTCAAATAGATCGTCTATGTGAGGCAGAGGGTAACGATTTTTGACTGTCAGTTTGTTGAGTTCTCTGTAGTCGATACATATACGGAATGATCCGTCTTTCTTCTTAACGAACAAGACCGGTGCTCCCAAGGTGAGAAACTTGGTCTTATAAAGCCCTTGATGAGCTGTTTGTTAAGTTGACCAGATAGTTCCTGCATCTCTGCTAGTGCTAATCAGTAGGGCGACTTGGCTACTGGGGTAGCTCCTGGGACTAAGTCGATTCTGAACTCAACCTGTCGTTGCGGAGGTAATCCTGGTAGCTCTTCTGGGAAGATGTCAGGAAAGTCGCTCACTACTTGAATGCTCTTTAGTTCCTTCGTTTCGAGGCTCATATCGACGACGTGAGCAAGGAATGCGTGGTATTCTTTGCGCAGATATTTTTGTGATTGAATACTTGATATAATACAAAGACTCGCACCAGGTTTGTCGCCATAGACGATAAGAGTTTCGTTAGACGGGAGGTTTAGACGGACTGCTTTCTCGTAGCACATGATGTATGCATGATGAAGGCTTAACTAATCCATGCCGATGATAACGTCAAAGCTTTTTATTGAGACCGGCATAAGGTCGATTGGGAATGAATGGTTATCTAGAGTTAGGGTACAACCTAAGTATATACTATTCGTGTTTTCAGTTTTTCCATTAGCCATTTCTACTGTGAATTGTTCCTTAAGTGTGTGTGGTTGTTGCTTAAGCATGCGAGCAAATTTATGGTTCACGAAGCTTCGCTCCGCTCCAATATCGAATAGAATGCATGCATAGGAGTTATCGAGGAGGAACGTACCAGTCACCACCATCAGGTCAGCAACTGCTTCCCCAAGGCCTATTGCTAGTACCCTCCCTGCTCCGTCCACATTCTTCTCTTTGGGGCAGTCCCTCTTGTAGTGGCCTGCTTCACCACATCCATAGCATGTCGGGCTTGCGCCAGAGCCAAGGACTTGGACGATCGGCTGTGCCGGAGATTTTCAGAAACAGACTGTGTGTCCTTTCCTGTTGCAGTTAGAGCACTGCATTTCACGGCAGGGGCCGTTATGGTGAAAGTTTCATTTGTTGCACTTAGGCAAACTTCCAGCATACTGCCTCACCGGAGCAGTAGCAGCAGCAGGGGTTATTGCAGCATGCACAGCCACAATCATGAGGTCCTTCATGGTTTCCCCCCTCGGGCAGTATTCCTCAATAATGAGGTCCTTCATGGTTTCCCAACCCATGTCATTCGCCACCACGAGAGTTAGTGCCTTAACATGGCCATTCCATCATGTCAGGTCCTTTCCTTCAAAGGTGCATGCGGCATATTTGACTTTGCTTGCAGCAGGGCATGAACAGATTTCGAAGACTGATTCATTCTTCTCGAACCATTGCGAGAGGGCAATGACTCCGCCGGTCCCATGAAAGGACTTCGGCTTACAGTTGGTGAAATCCTTGTAGGAGCACTCTCTCGAGCGCACAAAAGTTTCAACCATAATTGATTCAACAGGGGTTCCACCTCTGCTGGCATCAGAAGAGTGATATTGAGCCATGGCAGTTGCCACTGCTGCAGCTACGGCAGCATTCAAGGCTGCAGTATCGATGACTGGAGGAGGAGGAGGAGGTGGAGGTGCAGGGTTATTCCTGGTAGATTTGCGAGGAGGCATCTTTCAGCTATAAGTTTCGAAAGATGAACAAAATGGTAAGAATCAATTGTAGGTAGGGTGAGAGTAACACATGGACTAATCAACTGAGCTATTCCAGCTACGATATCTATGCGAGAAAAGAGGTATAAGAATGTAGTCTATAAGTAGCTTGTAATAGCACAAACTACTCCAATAGTATTTCCAGTTTAGGTTCTACTGATCTTCTTGTGGTATTGTTTGTAAGTTTTTAGACTTGCTAACATATCACAACCATTCTAGGGCATATGCTAATCACTCCTAGGACCAGCATAGTTGATCAGGCTATGCCATTCCCAGGACTAACCATACATCCTCGAGCTCACTTGTGATATTTAACAATCGTAATACTTTTGTTCTTGTCGTTGTGACACTGCCTTTAGTATGAATGCAGACTAGTATACTTAATTAAATATTTTAATATTTAAAGTATAGACTCTTGGTTGGAGTGCTTTAATCCCAAATGGGTTTATAGTTTAGTATATCTTTTATGGGTTGATATACTCAATTCACTATAAACAATGCTCTGATACCAATTTGTCACACCCTAAAACCGAGAACGGCGGAAACGTTCTGGGGCGGAGGACGTCATGTAAAGTATCACAACATAGTAAAAGTAAACAAGCAAACAACATCATCCATTGCATTAAATATTTAATTTTAATACAAGCGTGTTCTGTACAGTTATTGACACCAAAAATAATGTTTATCAAAATAATAAGCTGAGTCTTGGATGCGCTCCGTCTTCTCAAAAGTTGGCCTCGGTACCTGTCTACTGATGACCTGAGAATACAAGTTATTTTGAAAGAGTTTATCAGCATTAAGCTGGTGAGTTCATAAGTATTTTAGTGTCGGTGTTTGTTATCAAAACGTTTGAACATGTCTTAAGTGTAAGTTTGTATAATGTATGTAAATGTTTGTAAGTGTTTGTAAAAGTTTGAATCTCTCAGAAAAACCTATATTTTCTATTAAAGTAGCCTTTCTACCAAGGCTTAACTGTTTTGTATGTTCGTTTGTTGTAAAAGTGTGTAATTTCCCAAATGTAACTATCATTAACAGAATATAGTTTGTATATTAATGTTTAAGTGAATTAATCACTAAATATATGTAAGGGGGTAAATTATTGTAGTACTGTAGTGTTGTATTATAGGAACTACTGCTGTACTAACTACCTTAAACCGGATTTATATTAAGGTCTTATGTGATTTAAGTGTACCATACTATCGACTGGTAAGAACGATGACCTGAGAATACAAGTTATTTTGAAAGAATTTATTAGCATTAAGCTGGTGAGTTCATAAGTATTTTAGTGTCGGTGTTTGTTATCAAAACGTTTGAACATGTCTTAAGTGTAAGTTTGTAAAATGTATGTAAATGTTTGTAAGTGTTTGTAAAAGTTTGAATCTCTCAGAAAAACCTGTATTTTCTATTAAAGTAGCCTTTCTACCAAGGTTTAACTGTTTTGTATGTTCGTTTGTTGTAAAATTGTGTAATTTCCCAAATGTAACTATCATTAACAGAATATAGTTTGTATATTAATGTTTAAGTGAATTAATCACTAAATATATGTAATGGGGTAAATTATTGTAGTACTGTAGTGTTGTATTATAGGAACTACTACCGTACTTAGTACCTTAAACCGGATTTATATTAAGGTGTTATGTGATTTAATTGTACCATACTATCGACTGGTAACAACGACATACGAATGGTCGTAAAACGGAATGACGTTTGGCACCCGCAGACCTACAGGTCCGGCTGTAGCTAGCAGCAAGGTGTAGGATAGTCAATCCAGTATAGATCTATACGCAAACTCACACTCTCCCTCCAAGAGAATTCTGGCAACAACTCGGGCCATGACATTTAAGGCATGCTCCGATACAGTGGATCACAATTGTTAACGTATTCATGTATATGTAATGTAATGGTACTCATTCTAGTATCGTTGTATATGTAATGTAATGAAGTGTTCTAGTATAGTTGTATATGTTCTTTATCTAGTATAGTTGTATATGTTCTCATAGTAATAAGTATTGACTCATGAATGAACTGACTCATTGATCTAGCAAATGTATAAGTATGATCATGTGCTACCCCGATGGTAGCCTATTAATGATGCAACTAGTATGCATGAATATGGAAGCACTTTTATCTCTATATATGTACACAAGATATATAATTATTATTTAAACGACCTTCGGACGAGTACCCGATATCCTATCATACCACATCCAAATCGAGGAAAAGGAAACAAGGTGGATAGCCTTCCTAAGTCTTTTAAACATTACTTATACAACTATACATACATGGGCATGCAATTTATAATAAGTGTAACAAGGTTTAAGCAAAAGTATTTGATACATAAAAGAGTTTGTAAAACAGTTTGAAGTAAAATAGTTTGATAAACAGTGTGAACAGTAATAAAATCATTGGTCTTATAGTTATTAATCACATGTGATTGATGTAATAACTATAAGTATTTAACTTGTATTCCCCCCATAAAAGCATTTAAAACATTTAAAAGTATTTCAAAGGTTAATTAAAGGGGTATGAACTCACTTGTGGTGAGTGGATTGGATGGAGTGTCGGATACTATTTTAGGTGGAAAACGGAGACTTGTACACACGCACAAGCCTAATTATCATATAATGAACATGTATAAAACTAATTAGCCAAATAATAACTAATAAATTTAGTTGGAACACTCTTCAACGTGTAAACACCTTGTATAGGTGTTATAAGTCTTAAGGGTTGCATCTAAGTTGTTGTGGGACAAGGCTAAAGGGGTTTAAAGTTCTCAAGGACCTTGTATATTTGTTTACTCTTCAATAAACTCCACATAAGGAGTTTATGGTCGTAAACCCTTAACTTTACGGCCGTAAGCTCTCAAACATGTTGACATAATTTTTTTTGAAGTGTTACTTGATTTCTAGAATAAGTTCCACTTGGTGGTTTAATCCTTTGGGTAGTTTAGGGCATGGAAACACTCCTTTGAGGAGTTTACGGCCCCAAGGCCAATTCCTTTAGAGTTTACTGCTGTAAACTCTCAAGGGATGGGTTTTTTTATGCTTTCAAGTGCCAAACACATCTAGGATAGTTTCTAGGTATTTGTTTAAAGCTACTGAAGGCCCTAGGCACACTTTGGTGCCCTTAATTGATGTTCACGGCCGAAGAATATTACTAGGGCCGTACACTCACTTTGGGGAGGTGTCTTTGATGTTTTAAAGTCCACAAATTAGCTAGGATTAAATAGGGTTTAATGTCCAAGGCTTTAGGAGTGATTAACACACTCTTTGGCCGTTGATTTTGGAGTTCACGGTCCAAGAACTTCTTGGGCCGTGAACACCTAGATCTTGGTGTTTTTGATTGTTTTCTAGTCTTAAATACACTTACAAATAAGCCTAAGTCCGTCACTTATCATGGGGAAAAGACTAGGTAGAATTTGAGCCTCATTTTGGAGTTTACTCTCCAAGAACGTTCTTGGGCGGTAAACTCCCGAATCTCACAGATTTGATATGTAATCTATGTTATTAAGCACATAATAAGCATTATAAGACAACCAGAGAAGTGTACTCATGATTTGGGACGAAAACCCGAAGATCCGTGAGAGAGAAAATGTAACAACGTAAATTTTGAAACAAATTTTTTTTCATTTCAAAATAAAGTATTTTCATTCAAAACAAGGCATAAACATTCCAAGTGTCATGTCAAAATACAAATCATATGAATCCCAAGATCATAAAACATCTATCAGTGTGTACAGATCACGCCGGCGCCTTCCCACGGTCCTCGCTAGTACCTGAAACACATACATAACAACTGTAAGCATAAATGCTTAGTGAGTTCCCCAAAATACAACTTACGCACATACGCCTTTCCAGGCCCTGACCTTCCGGTCCATGTGTCTCAGGGGACTTCCGTCCCTGCTGGGTAAACCTTCCGGTCCTACCCACGCCAACCTTACGGTCCACATTACACGCCTTCCGGCCCATAACATAATGCCTTCCGGCCCACATAGACATACATAGCACGCATAACAATTATCTTATCACATATAGCACATATATCACATATCATATCCGACCTTCACCGGTCACACAGTCAAACCCTTCCGGGTATAGTATAGTGAGAAGACTCACCTCGTGAATAACGAAAGCTAGCAAATCCCGAAGTCACTCGTGCTCGATCCGTCGAGCTATAATCTCCCTATAACATCATACATCTCTTATTAACACTTTTATCTTCTAAGTTTGACTATCCCTAAGAAGTCAAACATAGGTCAACTCTAAGTTTGACTATCCCTAAGAAAGGCTCTCCCACGAGCCCTCGGGGCCTCGGCCTTCACCGGTCGAGTCTCAGTAGCCCTGGCAGTAGGTGCAGATCCCTGAAGAAGCTGAGGGCACTCGGCCTTCCGATGGCCTGTCTGGTTGCAATGAAAGCAAACCATAAACCCCTTGGGGCAATCCCTAGCGATGTGCCCCTCCTTGCCACACTTGTAGCAAGCACCATATTGACATGTCCCCTCATGACCTTTGCCGCACTTTCCACAAGTGCGGCCCTTCGGACCTCCCGTCCTCGAATCGGCGGACTTAGTCCGCTTGGCTGCCGGCTGAGACTGAGCCGGCCGCCGGTCCACCCGCTGAGACTCGGCCTCCTCCCTGGCCTGGGTCTCCAACTCGATCTCGCGCTTCGTGGCATTCGCCTGAAGCTCAGCAAAGGTATGATAGGTGGAGTTTGACACAAACTCCTGGATATCCCTCCTCAAAACACCCAAGTACTGGCTCATCCGAGCCTGCTCTGTGGACACCAGCTCGGGGCAGAACATCGCCCTCTCATGAAATTTCCGCGTGATCACCGCAACCGAATCAGTACCCTGCTTGAGGGTCAAGAAATCCTGAACCAATCGTTCCCTCTCCACCGGGGGAACGTACTCGTCTCTGAACATAGAGGTAAACCCCTCCCATGTCACTGCTGAAATCTCTGCCAAAGTGAAGTTCGCCGTCACGAACTTCCACCAATCCTTCGCTCCCAGACGGAGCTGGTTCAAAGTGAACCGTACCCTCAGATGCTCCGGACATGAACAAGTGTAGAAGCACCCCTCAATATCAGTGATCCACCTCATCGCAGCAATCGGATCCTGCGTCCCATCAAACTCAGGTGGCTTCGTGTTGCTGAACTCCCGAAACAGCAACGAGTCACCCCCCTGCGGCTTGGCAGCGGCCACAGCTGCGGTAGCTGCAGTGGCTGTAGCCTCAGTCAATGCGGTGTACCGCTCATCACAAGTCTCCATCAAGGTGGTCTTAATAGACCCAAACATCTCCGGAATCTCAGCCCGGATCACTGCAGCCACCTCCTCATGAATCATCTGACGAATCTCCTCGACGCTCACACCGCTCGTACTCAGTCTGTGGCGTGGTCTAACCATGATGTCTCTGAAATACAACATAAAACTATCAGAGACTCCATCGAGTATAATCGCACTCGATAACGCAACCCTACTCAGTCTCCGATATCCAGGGATTCTTACTTGGGTCTCCCACTGACCCGGTGTCTTCGGTAGTACGGGCCCAATACTACCGACCACACCGCATCAGCATTCATCCCAAGTCTTCCTCCCCAAACCCCGGATAGTGAGTACTCTACTTTTGTTACGCACTATCTACCCGCACGCTATCAAAGCATCTCATATCGGCAAACCTCCCTAGACTAAGGCATCACAAATCAGGCCACTCTAGTCCTATCATGAATACCTAGTCTTCTAGCATGCATAACAATTCCTATCATATCTTATCTTTTAACATAACATTGTAAGGTATTTTGGGGATCTTTACCGTTCGGGCGTTGACTGATCGTACACACTGCATCTTTCTTGTTTACCACAAAATTATTTATAAAAGTTTATGCCTTTATTTTAAAAGTTTTCCTCAAATCCTCGGTTTGAGTTCAGTTACGCCCGAAGGTGCACCCGAATCCCTCAAACCAAGGCTCTGATACCAATTTGTAACAACGTAAATTTTTAAACAAATTTTTTTTCATTTCAAAATAAAGTATTTTCATTCAAAACAAGGCATAAACATTCCAAATGTCATGTCAAAATACAAATCATATGAATCCCAAGATCATAAAACATCTATCAGTGTGTACAGATCACACCGGCGCCTTCCCACGGTCCTCGCTAGTACCTGAAACACATACATAACAACTGTAAGCATAAATGCTTAGTGAGTTCCCCAAAATACAACTTACGCACATACGCCTTTCCAGGCCCTGACCTTCCGGTCCATGTGTCTCAGGGGACTTCCGTCCCTGCTGGGTAAACCTTCCGGTCCTACCCACGCCAACCTTACGGTCCACATTACACGCCTTCCGGCCCATAACATAATGCCTTCCGGCCCACATAGACATACATAGCACGCATAACAATTATCTTATCACATATAGCACATATATCACATATCATATCCGACCTTCACCGGTCACACAGTCAAACCCTTCCGGGTATAGTATAGTGAGAAGACTCACCTCGTGAATAACGAAAGCTAGCAAATCCCGAAGTCACTCGTGCTCGATCCGCCGAGCTATAATCTCCCTATAACATCATACATCTCTTATTAACACTTTTATCTTCTAAGTTTGACTATCCCTAAGAAGTCAAACATAGGTCAACTCTAAGTTTGACTATCCCTAAGAAAGGCTCTCCCACGAGCCCTCGGGGCCTCGGCCTTCACCGGTCGAGTCTCAGTAGCCCTGGCAGTAGGTGCAGATCCCTGAAGAAGCTGAGGGCACTCGGCCTTCCGATGGCCTGTCTGGTTGCAATGAAAGCAAACCATAAACCCCTTGGGGCAATCCCTAGCGATGTGCCCCTCCTTGCCACACTTGTAGCAAGCACCATATTGACATGTCCCCTCATGACCCTTGCCGCACTTTCCACAAGTGCGGCCCTTCGGACCTCCCGTCCTCGAATCGGCGGACTTAGTCCGCTTGGCTGCCGGCTGAGACTGAGCCGGCCGCCGGTCCACCCGCTGAGACTCGGCCTCCTCCCTGGCCTGGGTCTCCAACTCGATCTCGCGCTTCATGGCATTCGCCTGAAGCTCAGCAAAGGTATGATAGGTGGAGTTTGACACAAACTCCTGGATATCCCTCCTCAAAACACCCAAGTACCGGCTCATCCGAGCCTGCTCTGTGGACACCAGCTCGGGGCAGAACATCGCCCTCTCATGAAACTTCCGCGTGATCACCGCAACCGAATCAGTACCCTGCTTGAGGGTCAAGAACTCCTGAACCAATCGTTCCTTCTCCACCGGGGGAACGTACTCGTCTCTGAACATAGAGGTAAACCCCTCCCATGTTACTGCTGAAATCTCTGCCAAAGTGAAGTTCGCCGTCACGAACTTCCACCAATCCTTCGCTCCCAGACGGAGCTGGTTCAAAGCGAACCGTACCCTCAGATGCTCCGGACATGAACAAGTGTAGAAGCACCCCTCAATATCAGTGATCCACCTCATCGCAGCAATCGGATCCTGCGTCCCATCAAACTCAGGTGGCTTCGTGTTGTTGAACTCCCGAAACAGCAACGAGTCACCTCCCTGCGGCCTGGCAGCGGCCACAGCTGCGGTAGCTGTAGTGGCTGCAACCTCAGTCAATGCGGTGTACCGCTCATCAAAAGTCTCCATCAAGGTGGTCTTAATAGACCCAAACATCTCCGGAATCTCAGCCCGGATCACTGCAGCCACCTCCTCATGAATCATCTGACGAATCTCCTCGTCGCTCACACCGCTCGTACTCAGTCCGTGGCGTGGTCTAACCATGATGTCTCTGAAATACAACATAAAACTATCAGAGACTCCATCGAGTATAATCGCACTCGATAACGCAACCCTACTCAGTCTCCGATATCCAGGGATTCTTACTTGGGTCTCCCACTGACCCGGTGTCTTCGGTAGTACGGGCCCAATACTACCGACCACACCGCATCAGCATTCATCCCAAGTCTTCCTCCCCAAACCCCGGATAGTGAGTACTCTACTTTTGTTACGCACTATCTACCCGCACGCTATCAAAGCATCTCATATCGGCAAACCTCCCTAGACTAAGGCATCACAAATCAGGCCACTCTAGTCCTATCATGAATACCTAGTCTTCTAGCATGCATAACAATTCCTATCATATCTTATCTTTTAACATAACATTGTAAGGTATTTTGGGGATCTTTACCGTTCGGGCGTTGACTGATCGTACACACTGCATCTTTCTTGTTTACCACAAAATTATTTATAAAAGTTTATGCCTTTATTTTAAAAGTTTTCCTCAAATCCTCGGTTTGAGTTCAGTTACGCCCGAAGGTGCACCCGAATCCCTCAAACCAAGGCTCTGATACCAATTTGTAACAACGTAAATTTTTAAACAAATTTTTTTTCATTTCAAAATAAAGTATTTTCATTCAAAACAAGGCATAAACATTCCAAATGTCATGTCAAAATACAAATCATATGAATCCCAAGATCATAAAACATCTATCAGTGTGTACAGATCACGCCGGCGCCTTCCCACGGTCCTCGCTAGTACCTGAAACACATACATAACAACTGTAAGCATAAATGCTTAGTGAGTTCCCCAAAATACAACTTACGCACATACGCCTTTCCAGGCCCTGACCTTCCGGTCCATGTGTCTCAAGGTACTTCCGTCCCTGCTGGGTAAACCTTCCGGTCCTACCCATGCCAACCTTACGGTCCACATTACACGCCTTCCGGCCCATAACATAATGCCTTCCGTCCCACATAGACATACATAGCACGCATAACAATTATCTTATCACATATAGCACATATATCACATATCATATCCGACCTTCCGGTCACACAGTCAAACCCTTCCGGGTATAGTATAGTGAGAAGACTCACCTCGTGAATAACGAAAGCTAGCAAATCCCGAAGTCACTCGTGCTCGATCCGCCGAGCTATAATCTCCCTATAACATCATACATCTCTTATTAACACTTTTATCTTCTAAGTTTGACTATCGCTAAGAAGTCAAACATAGGTCAACTCTGTTCAACGGTCAACGGTCAACGGTCAACTTGACCGGACTCGGTGAGCGCTAGGGCGACTCGGCGAGTCTAGAAGTCCTCACCAATTCTCTAAGATTCCCTTTCTACACGTCGAGTATCCCCCTTGACTCGACGAGTTCCTCCTGGAAGAATCGCGGGGCCACCCCGACTCAACTCGCCGAGTCTGAAGAACAACTCGGCGAGTCCCAGCCATGCAACCGCTCAAACTGCTTTCTAAGGTCAGATCTACTCCGACCATTCATAGGTCTGGCCTTCCTAGACTGATTCATCACGTAAAGTCCTCATTTCGGTGCTCATAATACACCCCATGACTCATAATTTACGTTTTGACCTAAGGCATAAGGATTCCAATCCAAAACCTCCATTGATTCCCGAAAAGCTCAGGCATGGGACATTCTGGACTTCCAAGGGTCCCAATATAGGGTTCCAATCGCTTGGGGGACTAAGGAAACACTCAATCTAGCCACAAAAGGGTTCAATAAACCCTAAATCCATATACACATCAACATAGAAGGGATCAACTCGAAATTCTTACCTGAATAATGTTGCTCTGTGTCCCCAACCCTCAGAATATGGCTTCTTCTGTTGTTCCCTTAACCAAGCCTCCTCTTCCTTGCAAAATAACACTTCCAAGATCAATAATGATCTTCTACCTTGCTCCAGATGCTCACAATCGAATTAGGGTTTCACTCACAGGACTAGGGTGAACAATGACGGCCATAAGGCCCCTTATATGTGTCCCAAACCTGAATGGTTAGGGTTTCGCTAAACAGCGCGGACTCGCCGAGTCCATATCCTGACTCGCCGAGTCCAGTCGCGAACCCGCGACCAGATCCGCGATCCTACTCGGCGAGTCTGAGCTCCAACTCGCCGAGTCCCCTCTTAAAACACCCAAAATCATAAATATAACAATACCTGGAATTCCAGGCTGTTACAGAAAATGGCTTTTCTCTAGTTGGAAATGCGAATAATGAATGAATTTGGTTCAGAATTCTATTTATAATCCTGGGATATTTTTGGCAGAAAATATTTTTATTCCTGAACTGATTTCTAATATAACAGAATGTTGGAATAACAGTGTTGCACGAAACCCTAGTGCATCCACTCTCCTGATATTTCCTGAAGTGTAAACCCTAAAGACTCAAACTTATATGGAAAAGTATGAAAATTAACTGTGACTGTTATAACTTCTATTGAAGTGATATTGTTTGTACATAATGGACATTTCGGGTTGTCACATTTTACCCTTCCTTGAGTTAAAGGAGGATGAAATCGATGCTGAAGCCTATAACTATGAAAGCGTTGTATCGTTTGATGAGGTCTCACTTGCATACGAAATTGGTCCTGACAAAATTGAGTCCTACATAAAGTCCAAAGACCATAAGGACATGCTCACAAATCTGTTAGATGAGAATGATAGATTGAAGTTAAGAACCGAAACTGTATAGAAATTTGACTCATTGAATGCCAAATTAAGTTTAGAAAATAAAATTGTTGTTGAAAATGCATCTGAACTTAATGAGGATGATGATCTGAGTGAAATCTCTGTAGAGGATTTGGTGGACTGTTCAGAATTTATCCAAAGCGAACCTAAAACACATAAAAATCTGATTTCTGAAAATTCTGTTGAGTTCACTCGCTCATCAACAGACAAGACCAAAATTCTCAAAGAAAAAGTTGTTGTGTATCAAAAGGTACAAACCACTCCAAATCAAGTCTACACAATTCCAAGAGTCACCCACAACAAAATGCAGAGCTGACGGCTATGGTGGAAGAAGATAATGCAGTTGGATATGATGAGTTCTTCTGGTCAGCACCAATAGACAACGCTGATGAGACGACAAGCCTATCTCAGAAGACCTCTTGGAGAGTGAAAGGTAGATACGTGCCAGAACCACTAAATGAGCCTACAAGATATGATGTGCCAAGCACAAGTGGAACCAAAACATCATTGGGTTAATCGGTACAAACTACCAGTGAAACATCTTCAACAAAGAGCGAAAGCTATGCTCGTGCTTCAAAGAAAAAGGCTAACATCCATAAAAATCCAAAACAGGTGGCAAATCGAAAACACCAACGAAATCTGAGATACAAAAAGAATCTCTCATAAAGAAAACAGTTTTGGAGATCACAAAATCCTCACTATGTCTGGAACGAAAGGAAGCATAAATCCCAAGAGGAATCAAGGAACCGAAAGGGTAGTTTCGGTCCCTCGACTGAAAGGAACCGAAAGGGTAGTTTCGGTCCTACGACAGAAAGGAACCGAAAGGAGAGTTTCAATCCTCAACCCAATATCAACCGAAAGAGCGATTTCGATCCTCAACCCAATAACAACCGAAAAAACAGATTCAGTCCTCAACCCTACAAGTTCAATCAGATGAACAGAAGATCAAATGTCACATCTAAACCCAACTCTTCTCATTCTAATTCTTATTCTTCAAAAGATTTCAAGTGAATAGGGAAGCTCTATCCAGAAGATGACAGACATCCAAAAGACATCCAAAAGAATGTTGACGTCAAGATCTCAAAACCTACGTCTAATTAAACCAACCAAAATTAAAGTTTTCACTATAAAAAGAAAGGATGAAACAACTTTGATTAAACATACTTATTTGGTTGATATCTCTCATACTATTCCCTGTCTTGTAAAAGGCTCACAAGGACCCAAGAAACATTGGGTTCCTAAATCTGCTTAATATTTTGCAGGTTATCCGTGACAAGCAGTTTGATGAAAAATGGTATATTGATAGTGGTTGCTCGCGTCACATGACAGGAAAGAAGGAAGAACTGAGGGAGTTTCAGTCACTCAAGGATGGTGGTATTGTAAAGTATGGCAACAACTTATATGGAACTATCAAAGGCTATGGAATCATTACGAATGGTGATTTCTCGATAAGAAAGGTAGCATATGTTTAAGAGCTCCAACACAATCTTATCAGCGTGTCACAACTGGTAGTTGGAACTGGATTGAAAGTATCGTTTGATGATGAAGGCTCAGAAATAGTCGAGAAGAAGTCCAATAACATTCTCCTGAAATCGAAGCGAAAGGGGGAAATGTACCCTTTAAACCTCAACCCAATTCAGGGTAAACCAGCAGTTTGCTTACTCACGAAGGCTCACTCAGATGAAAGTTGGTTATGGCATCAAATACTCTCTCATCTTAATTTCAAGGATATCAACAAGCTGGTTTTAGGGGATCATGTTCGAGGTCTTCCAGTTCTCAAATTCGACAAAGAACATCTATGCGCAGCCTGTGAAATGGGAAAGTAGAGTAGACAAAGTCATCCTTCAATTATCAATAGAAAGGTGATAGAACCATTGGAGCTATTGCACATTGATCTGTGTGGTCCCTCTTCCATTGAAAGCATTGGTGAAAACAAGTACATTCTGGTCATAGTGGACGATTCCTCTCGATTCACATGGGTGTTCTTCTTGAAGCTGAAATCTGAGGCTACTCCAAAGCTCAAGCTCTTCATAAAACAGGTAGAAATTCAACTGAGGAAAGTTGTTTGTAATGTAAGAAGCGACAACGGCTTGGTATTCAAGAACAAAGATTTTGAAGATTTTCTTGTTGAGAAGGGAATGACTCATAATTTCTCAGCCCCGTATACTCCACAGCAGAATGGTATCGTTGAAAGGTGAAACCGATCTCTGTGTGAAGCAGCTCGAACGACGTTGTGCTTCGCATCCTTGCCTTTGTACATCTGGGATGATGCAATTGCTGTTGCTTGTTATACTCAGAACAGATCATATCTAAACAAGCGATTCTCTATCACTCCTTACGAGATCTTGAACAATCGTAAACCGAATGTGAAATTCTTCCATGTGTTCGGTTGAAGATGCTTCGTATTCAACTCTAAATAGAATCGAAACAAGTTTGATGCTAAGGCAGATGAAGGAATATTCTTAGGTTACTCCCAGAATTCTAAGGCATATAGAGTTCTAAACAAGCGCTCTAAGAAGATTGAAGAAACATACTATGTCACTTTTGAGGATAGTTATGTCAAGAAGATGAAGACATCCGAAGGTCCAGTGCAGGAAATCTTTCCAAAGAATAGTCAGGTTACAACGTCTATTTCAAATCTTTTCGAGCAATATATGCTTCTTTTTGATGAGCCTCAACCGGCAATTGATTCTGAATTAACGGCGAAAGACAACAAGGTTGATTGTCTGAAGCAAATCATCGATGATGCTGCTCAAAAGATGGTTGATGATCAACCTAAAGCAACCGAGAGGCCAAACATAAACGAACCTTCGATGACCGTCCTAATGTCCAGGGGGAGGGTCTGGCTCTACAACACGATCAAGGCTCTTCATTCCAGGGGGAGAACTTAACGTCATAATCATCAAGCTCTACTGAAAGTCCAAATGAAGGAGAAAATACTAATCCAGATTCTAAACAAGCGTCATCCTTCGAGCGGGAGAATACCAATGTCAATGACGATGACACTCTATCAGAATTAGAAGAAGAAATCAATGTAGAATTGGATCCCTCTTGTGATCCAAATTACCCACCGCTTATTAAATGGACCAAAGATCATCCATAGAGTCAAATTATTGGGGAATCTTCAGAAAAGGTGTTAACTCAATCTCAGATCAAATCGAAACAAGCTGCACTCTTTTCTCAAGTAGAGTTTTTCATGTTCAACTCCTTTGTTTCCAAAGTTGAACCGAAGACTGTTAATTCAGCACTTGATCATTCTGACTAGGTTCAAGCCATGCAAGATGAGTTGAATGATTTATAAAGAAACAAAGTATGGCGTCTTATTCCAACTCCAAAGGATGCTTCGGTTGCTGGTCTCAAATAGGTATTCAGAAATAAGAGGGATAAGGAGGGGAACGTGATTCGTAAAAAAGCTCGGTTGGTGGTGAAAGGCTACTGTCAGGAAGAAGGTATTGATTATGAAGAGACATACACTCCTGTTGCAAGATTAGAGTATGTTCGTATCTTTCTTCCCTATGTTGCACACAAAAACTTTCAAGTCTATCAGATTGACGTCAAGTGTGCCTTTCTCAACGGTGAACTTGAAGAAACTATGTACGTTGAGCAACCGCTAGGCTTCGTGAACGATAAGAATCCAGATCACTGCTACATACTTCACAAAATATTATATGGCCTAAAGCAGGCTCACAGAGCATGTTATGAAACTCTAACTCGATTCTTAAAAATGTCTAAATTCAAACAAGGTTTGGTTGACCCAACCTTCTTTCGAAAGAGAGAGGGTAACCACCTTATGATAGTCCAAATTTATGTTGATGACATCATCTTCGGCTCTACGAATCCCAGCTTAACAGCCAAATTCAAGAAGGTGATGGAAACTTAATTTGAGATGAGCTCAATGGGTCCAATTAACTTTTTCCTTGGCTTAAACATTTGATAGGGACCAGAAGGCATTTTTATCAATTAGGAGACATACACCAAGACACTGTTAGTTAAGTTTGGTATGATGGGAAACTCCAAAGTTAAAGTTCCAATGGATTTTGGGACAAAGCTTACACCCTCATTGGAGAAGCCAGCCGCAGACATGACGCCCTATCATCAAATGATTGGGTCTCTAATGTATCTCACAGCTTGTAGACCTGACATTATGTTTTCATTCTGTTATTGTGCCAAATTCGAAGCTAACCCATGCAAACCTCATTTGCAAGCTGGGAAAAAACATCTTTTGCTATCTGAAGCGAACCTCCTCTCTCGGTCTGTGGTATCCAGCCAACTCAGGATTCTTTGTCCAAGCATTCTCAGACGCCAACTTAGGTGGCTGTGGATTACATCGTAAAAGCACCATTGGAGGATGCCAATTTCTCGACGGTAAATTGGTTAGCTGGCAATCAAAGAAACAAACTTGTGTTTCTCTCTCCACTGTAGAAGTTGAATACATCGTTGCAGCATCATGCACATCTCAAGTTGTATGGATACAAAGTTAGCTTAGAGATTACCGGCTGAGCATAATGAAAATCCCACTATAGTGTGACTCTAAAAGTGCAATTAGGATTTGTCACAACCCAGTGCAACACTCGAAGACTAAACATATAGCACTGAGGTATCACTTCATCAAGGATCACGTGGAAGACGGCAACGTGGAAATTAATTTCGTAAGGAGGACTGATCAACTAGCAGATATATTCACTAAGGCTTTACCTAAAGCAAGCTTCAACAAGATTTTGCAAGGCCTAGGAATGATGGAAGCAGAATCAGTACCAAAATCGCCTTCGCTTCAATAAAGGTAAGAAGCGAAATAGAGCGAACCGAAATGAACCGAACGTTTGGTCTATTTCGGGTGAAGCTCGACCATGAACCGAAATGAACCGAGCGTTCGGTCTATTTCGGGTTCGGTCCTTCTAAACTTGTTCGCTTCTTTTTTTATCAAGATATTTTGATTGTATGTACACTCTTTTAAATACTTCCTTTTACATTCATAAAACCCAAAAATATTTTTCTTTTTCGTTCAAATAAATAATTATCACAAAATACAAAAATATTTTTCATTTTTTATCTAATGATTTCTTTTGCATAATTGTTACTCTTCATGATGAAGATCCAGAAGGTATAATCTCTTTTCTATACACTTTCTACGTGTCCCTAGAAGCATGCTGCTGCATGTTGACTAAAGCCTTCACAGATTTTGAGTGAAGCCTTAATAACATGATACATACAAATCATGTTTTCCCAAGCTAGGGTGCAATATTCACTCTAATCATGAGCTACCTTAGTCTACTCACATTGAGCTTAGAGTTTTCTGCTTAGTCCTTCTTTTATAGCAGAGGTACATTTGATTCTTATACCACCTCCATCATTTTTCTCCATTATACTTCATCTCACCAATATAACCCTTGAGATTCTCAGCATTTACCACTGAGGTTTATGGTTATACAAAAATCTGTGTTAATGATCTAAGTTTCGTGTCACTATGTACTAAGTGAAACCCACCATTCAACACCATTAATGAATTGACGGTACATGAACCATTTGTTACAAATGAATTCTCTTTTTAGTTTGAGTGATTCTTCTGAAAAAAAAATTTACCAAGAATTTTATTCAACATGGATCCAGTTAATTTTTTTTTTTTTGCAATTTCTCACCTATCCAACAGTCAATACAAATCTTCCCTACCTACTTGTTCAACAGATCACATTGATCTCACAAGTACTTCGTTCAGTTTCGGACTTATATCAAGTATCGAAATCGTGAATTTAACTGAAAGCCACCCTTTATAAGCTTTAATTTAAAAGATGCCTTTCAATACTTCTTAACAAGTACTTGATCATTATTTAATGGGAAGCCACACAAGCACTTTAAAGTCTCTCTTGACTTTGAAGGAAGAGATTCGTGCCCAGAATCAGTTGGTGTATGTCTTTTTAAGACATCACAAATTATCAAAAAAAGTGTTATTTATTTCTTTATCTTTACAATCTATGCACGAAAATTTTTAATTTTCCAAACTCTGGTTCTATTAATGATGCTCTAACTGTTCTAGCTTCGTTTCTCCAATTATTTCAATGCTTGATAAAGTTAACAGGCAATGACGGTTCATGTGAAATATTGGGTGACGATTGGGATAAAGTTAAGGCTGACTCAGCTATTATCCAATCGTTTTGACGATTTGAAAAATCACTTTTTATGGAATGGCGTGTAAAAAGGAAACGTCTTTTCTCTTTCCTGCGTCATCATCGGGTATGACAATTGTTCATCCGTCAAATCAGGCGCAGTTTCAAATAAATCCAAGATCTCATCCGGATTTTTCTCTCTCCTACTAGTACGTATAAAAGGATCAGACACACTCCACTTTACCCTTTTATTACTTACAAAACTCTCTCAAAGAACAAAGGCGATTCATCTTACTGTTCATCCTCTTCTCTAAGCTTCAACAATGGCAGATTCTTCTTCAGTTCATGATACCTCTGTTCACCAAACCCTCCTCACCATCAAACCTCAACAAAACCTGATCATCGACCTCATTCCCTTCATCTATAAACCCTACATGCTATATGTTGTTGAGTGTCTCAAATACTCGCCTCTTGTCGATGCTCTGTCTAAGGTTGAGGTCGTTACCATGTCTTGCCTCTCACTCATCTACTCCACTGCTTACTACGACAAAGCTGCTGAGAGGATTCACTTTGAAATCCACAACGAGAAGACTTCCATCTCCAAGAACCGCTTATGTGCCCTAATTGGTCTCTCTCAAGAACCTACTTTGGTAAACCCTGAATTGATCACTACTGGTCAACTGTTCTCAATGTTTTATCAAATGGGGTAGACTGAAACCCTCACCACCATCACTAAGTTCATGAAGTCCTTCCTTCCTCCTCAATGGAATGTCCTATTCACTCTACTGTTCAAAGGACTCTCTGAGCAAAGTGCCGGCTCAGATGGAGCAAGCAATTCATTCATGACTGTGCTTTATGGATTCTATCACGGGATCACTTTTGATTATGGATCCATCCTCTGGCAACAACTGGTCCAAAGCTTTTACTCTTCCTCAAGACACTCAGAAATCTCATGTGCCAGGTACTGGTCCATCATCACTAATTGGGCAATGGATCGTCTTCACGTTCCAATCATGGCGGACTCTCTTCTCTCCTCCATCGCCACCTCTCACATAACGAAGATAATCGTCACGGATCCCACCAAGTACACCTTTATTGGATCCATTCTTGACACCATGCTTGCCTGCGTGTCTGCAACAAGCAATGTTCTGCAACAATACAGGAAGATTCCTTCTTCGGGTCCAAGGGAGCTCACACCAGCCATGGTTCGCTTCATTGAAGAGGCTAACAAGCCAGCAAAGAGGGGAAAGAAAGTTGAGACTCAGAAGGAGACGAAGGTTACTAAACCAACCAAGGGGAAAACCCCTAAGAAGCGAGAGTTTGACAAGGCTTCTCCATCACAGTCTCAACCAAAGAAGCAGAAGAAGCCCGCTCATAGACTCATACTCCAATCTTCAAGTGATTCAGACTCATACTCCTTCGGTGCCAATATCCATCTTTCCAATATTTCCTATCCCTACCTCTCAACCATCAACCACTATTCCCATTCCTACTCCAATCTTCACAGACACTACCACTACCACAGGGGCTCATTCTACAGCTCCCACCCCACCTATTACCACCAAACCACCTGTTACAACCGAACCACCAGTAACAACTGAACCTCATACCACTACCAAACCCTTATCACCTACCCCATCTACTGACAACACCCCAGGTCTAGGCAGTGAGGAATTGTAATTTGATTCCATTTATTTCAGTCCTTACCATGTACAAAGTGATGAAGACGATGATGAACCTGTCACCAAGCGTCATCTCAAAGCAGTCAACGATAAACTCGATCAACTGCTCTCTTCCTCTTCATCTGGGGCTTATTTTGATGCTGCTTTAAAGGCTTTGTTCTCCTCTGTAGTCCAAGAACACATTGCCTCCTTTACTTCTGCAGCCAAGGCTATAGATGCCTCCACTTCCCAATGCCAGAAAGCCTCCCTTGCAGTTGAGGCTTCCACCAAGGAGTGCAAAGAAGCGACCGCAAAAGTCGATAAATTAATTTCTGAGGCTCACTTATTTTTGGACTCTTTGCAGGCAGCATCTTAGAAAAATTCTCAATCTGTGAACGCTTCGGTTGATAACCTTCAACATTTTCTTCAAGATGAACGGTCCAACCTTGAAGCTTCTCGTCAAGCAATCGAAGCAGCCAATGCCACTCTGCACGACAATGTCAATGATCGATTGACTCAATTGGAGGTAGAGTTGGCTATTGAGAATTACATCACGGATGAACTTGACAAAAGAACTTCTCAGCTGAAGATGTAGAATCTCAAACTTCGCACTGAAATAGTTGAACTCGATGACTTGAAGTCTGAGAGAGAGGTTATACGAAGCTCTGCTGCTGATGTTCACTCTATTTTACTTCACCTCCTTGAAGCCCATGATCCCATCATCACCATCACCATCCGCAGGCATTTGGCTGACAAACTTCAACTTACACTGGTGAGGATGACATTGCTAATGAAGACGATGTTTATGAGAAGGATCCTGAAAAGCCTTTTCAAAAAACAAAATCGTCTGATCAAGAGCTTGAAGAAAAGTTTAAGCAACACACGGATGAGGTTGAGCAGAAGCAAAAGGAAAAGGAGCTGCTGCAAAACAAGAAGTCCATTGTTCCTGAGTGGACTCTTGATTCGCTCCAAAGGTGTGCTATCGATGAACCAAGTACACTTTGGCTTCAGCCTGTGATGTTGTTCGGGCTTGACAACTCCAAGGATGCCCAGTTTGACATGCCAATCACGCGAAAGGCATTCATCTTTCACTGCTTCAACTCAACTGCTGCCATCCCATTTCCAGACCCGAAGGTGGATCGGGATCTATTGGAATTCTACCTGGAGTTTGCTCAACCCCAGTACTTGACCTGGAGTTCGCAGAAGATCACAACTGTCAAAGTTCTGAAGCCCTACTCAGAAGGGAAATTTGTTAACGTGAAATTCAAAGTGACTCGAGGGTTTGCAGGCTCGGTTCACAACTTCACTATGTTGATCTACTGAACCTCAATCCCCACGACTGGATACTCCTCAACAACATCCTACTATCAAATCCTCATGAGTATCATTCGATCATTGACCATGTCAAGCGAATTCTTGTTTCCTACATTCGCGAAGTAGCGAAGATGGACCAAGAGATCGCCTCTGCCATTCACAAACGAACCACGATCAAAACTATGGGCAAAGCAGGCAATGTCAATACAATGGTCAAGGGCAAGATTGATTCGAAGTACCACAACTGTGATGTTTATCAGGGGCGAAGGTCAGAAATGCCTATTCGCTTTTGTTGACAAACACCTCTTCTCAACTGCTTGCTTGGAGCCCATTTTGGAGATTATTCAGAGGTGTAATCTGAACACTGCGGCCGACAAGAAGTTGTTTACTGATATGCTAAGATGGAACATTCAATTTTGGCATACACTTCTTGCTATCATCCCTCGGCTGTTCAAGGTGGTAAAGACTTTGAAGCCAACTCAGAAGAAAAAATTTCTCGCCTCATTTGACGCAAAGGGGGAGATTGTTGGGCTTATAGTGTTGCGTTATGGGCTCGGTCCTTAGCCCAATTTTGGTTGCCGATTTGGGCTTGTCCAACCGTGCATGTTTTATTCTAGGGTTTAGTATTTAAGTTGCATGCATGCAGTCTTTGTAATTAACGCTTTTACTATATTTCTCATTGAGTTTTTGTAAACCCTAGCTCGCCTCTACAGTGGAAGTTCTTCATCGAGCTCTGCTGAGGCGTGACTACATTTGCATCATAAGCATAAAGTTGATTCTATTATGTGTTCATAATATTATTGTGTTTGTTTTTTTTATCTTCATCTTTCACCTGTGAAAGATCTAATCGATCTGAGATTTATTCTCATCAAGTTGGCACAAGCTCTCGTTGACCATGGAATCTGTCAAGGCTTCACAACTGCTGTCCCGAAGCAAACCATAGGAAACAACAACAACAACAACATCAGTATCAAGAACAATAGCAAGAAGAAGTTTTGGAACAAGAGGAAGGGTCGGTCTTCATAGGAACCTTCCAAGAAGCAACAAATAGTGGCTGTCCATGCCGCTACTACCCCCACTGCTGCTTCGGTTACCTCTGCACCAGCGAAGCAATACGCTGGCAACCTACCGAAGTGCAACAAATGCAATTTCCATCACAATAGAAATTGTCGAGAGATGTACTGCAACAACTGCAATAAGAAGGGGCACATTGCCCGTGTCTGTAAGGCACCGGCACGACCAATCCCTCAAGTCCCTGGAGTCGGTGTGGGCCAGGCTTGTTATGGGTGTGGGGAGGCTGAACATTACAAGAGCGACTACCCTAAGTCAAGGAATGTTGGCGGCATAGGAAGAGTGCTGGAAATAGGGCAGAACGAAGCAATAGCTGACCCCACGGTGGTTACGGGTACGTTTCTCATCAATAACGCTTATGCATGCATACTCTTTGATTGTGGTGCGGAGAGGAGTTTCGTGAGTCATAAATTCAAGCACATACTAAAACAGAACCCTCAATCACTCAATAAGATATTTACAGTAGAAATGGAAAACGGTAGAACAGAAAGCACAAACGATATGTACATAGGTTGCACTCTAACTCTAAACGAACATTCATTTCAAATCGATTTAATGCCGATCACTATAAAGAGCTTTGATGTCATCATCGGTATGGATTGGTTAAGCCTACACCATGCCGATAAACTTTGTCACGAAAGGGTCATTCGCCTAAATCTGCCAAACGGCGAAACTCTTGTCATTTATGGTGACAAGCCTGGTACCAATTTACAGATCATCTATTGCGTCAAAGCCCATAAATACCTGCATAAGGAGTACCATGCCTTCTTAGACCACGTGGTAGATATAGAAAAAGAAATGAAAGACATCAAGGACATTCCCAAAATCTACAGTTTTCTCGATGTCTTCCCTGAGATCTTCCAGGAGTCCCACCAGAACGACAAGTCGAGTTCAGAATCGACCTACTTCACAAAGCTACCCCAGTAGCTAAGTCGCCGTATCATCTAGCACCAGTTGAGATGCAAGAATTATCTAGCCAATTAAATGAACTACTCAACAAAGGATTCATTAGACCGAGCTTCTCACCTTGGGGAGCGCCAGTCCTATTCGTGAAGAAGAAGGATGGATCTTTCCGCATGCCCATCGACTATCGGGAACTCAACAAGCTCACTATCAAGAACCAATATTCCTTACCACACATCGACGATTTGTTTGACCAAATCCAAGGAGCAAGTTACTTCTCAAAGATCGATTTGAGATCCGGGTATCATCAGCTACGAGTCTTGGAAGAAGATGTTACCAAAACAGCCTTTTGAACTTGTTATGGTCACTACGAGTTTGTAGTGATGCCCTTTGGATTAACAAATGCACCGGCGGTGTTCATGGACTTAATGAACCGAGTGTGTCGTTCATTCCTGGACAAATTTGTGATCGTGTTCATAGACAATATACTCATTTATTCAAAGAGTAAAGAGGAACATGGTCAACACCTCCGACAAGTCTTGGAAACTCAAAGAAAAGAGAAGCTATATGCAAAATTCTCAAAGTGCAAATTTTGGATTCGGAAAGTAGATTTCCTGGGTCACGTGGTTAGCGAAGACGGGATACACGTGGACCCTTCCAAAATCAAGGCAATCGAGAACCGGTCAACTCCCACAACCCCAACAGAAATCCGGTAATTCTTGGGCCTTGCTGGCTATTACATAAGGTTTATACAAAACTTCTCGAAGATTGCTAAACCACTTTCCACCTTGACCCAGAAGGGTGTAACTTTCAATTGAGAAGAAAAACAAGACACTGCATTCCAAACCCTGAAGCAAGCACTATGCAGCACACCTATATTTTCCTTGCCAGAAGGAACAGAAGACTTCGTGGTCTACTGTGATGCATCTAATCAAGGTCTTGGATGTGTTCTAATGCAACAAGGAAAGGTCATCGCCTACGCATCGAGACAACTCAAGACGCACGAGGTCAACTACACTACACACAATCTCGAACTGGGAGCAGTCGTTTTCGCCTTAAAGATTTGGAGACACTATCTCTACGGCACAAAATGCACAATCTTTACCAATCACAAGAGCCTTCAACACATCCTCAATCTAAAGGAACTCAACATGAGGCAAAGACGATGGGTTGAACTGTTGAATGACTACGAATGTGAAATTCGTTATCATCCAGGAAAAGCGAATGTGGTAGTTGATGCTCTTAGTCGAAAGGAGTACTCATGCCACCGAGTGAAATCCTTAACCATGATGATCCATTCACACCTGTCCACGCAAATCAAAGAAGCTCAGAGGGAAGCTTTGAAATTAGAGAATGTGACGGGTGAAACCTTAAGGGGAATGGATAAGAATCTTGAATTCAAGCACGACGGAGTTCGTTACTTCATGGATCAGATCAGGACACCGAAGTTTGGTGGATTCAGAGACGTGGTCATGAACGAGTCTCATAAGACTCGATAATCTGTGCATCCAGGTTCGGATAAGATGCATTTGGACCTCAAGAAACTATATTGGTGGCTGAACATGAAAGTAGAGATCGCTATTTACGTAGACAAGTGTCTGACTTGCGCCAAAGTCAAGGTAGAGTACCAAAATCCATCAGGATTACTACAACAACCCGAAATACCAGAGTGGAAGTGGGAGCGGATAACCATGTATTTCATAACCAAATTACCCAAGACAGTAGGTGGGCTAGACACCATCTGGGTAATCGTCAATAGATTAACAAAATCCGCACACTTCCTACCTATAAAGGAAACCAACAAAATGGAGAAGCTAGCTCGAACATACATCTGAGAGATTATACGACTACATGGTGTACCAATATCCATTATCTCCGACAGAGATAGTAGGTTCACCTCGCGATTTTGGTAGTCGCTACAAAAATCTCTTGGAACGAAACTAGACATGAGTACCGCTTACCATCCACAAACTGACAGTCAAAGTGAGAGGACGATACAGACCTTGGAAGATATGTTAAGAGCTTGTGTAATCGATTTTGGTAAAGCATGGGATACCCATTTACCACTAGTCAAATTCTCATACAACAATAGATATCACTCCAGCATTAAAGTTGCTCCATTCAAAGCCCTCTATGGCCAGAAGTGCAGATCACCACTGTATTGGGCTGAAGTGGGTGACACGCAACTAGCTAAGGGACAAATACCCGACAACGCTCTCACAGACTCGGAAATTATAAGAGAAATGACTGTGAAGATTGTATAAATTTGGGAACGACTAAAGGCTTCAAGAGACAGACAAAAGAGTTATGCGGACAAAAGACGGAAGCCCTTAGAATTTCAGGTTGGAGACCGAGTACTATTAAAGGTTTCACCCTGGAAGGGGTTAATACATTTCGGAAAACATGGGAAACTATACCCAAGGTATATTGGACCATTCGAGATCCTTGCAAGGATCGGTCCGGTAGCATACAAACTTCGACTACCGCAGGAACTCAATAACGTACATCCTACCTTTCATGTGTCAAACTTGAAGAAATGTTTGTCCGATGAGACCCTCGTCATCCCTCTAGACAAAATCGAAATCGATGAGAGTCTTCACTTTGTAGAGTAACCAAGTGAGATCATGGATAGGGAAATTAAAAGAACAAAACAATGTCGCATACCCATTGTGAAGGTCCGCTGGAATGCAAAGCGGGGACCTGAATATACTTGGGAACGCGAAGATCAGATGAAACAAAAGTACCCATATCTTTTTCCCTGATCTACAAATGTTAGCTTTATAATAAATTTCAGGATGAAATTCCCTCTAACGGGGGGATGATGTGACAACCCGATATTTCGAATCAATGTAATAACCTAAAAAGTAAAAAATTGTAATCTCTTTTGATATAATGAAAATAGCGTCAAAAATAAAATTTTCAAAAGTCTCTATTGGGTTGCCTAAAATGATATTTATCATGTTAAGGTTTTCAGAAATATAAAGAACACTGAAAACCGAGTTATAACGAAGAAGTTATGACCAACCAAAGATTCACAACAAAAACCGTCAATACGGTTAAACGTAAAACGATAAATTTCAATAAAATACTTATTAGACTTAGGTATCTAGATAAAAGTCGTAGATATCATTAAACCGTGAACATACATAAAAAGAACGCCCAAATCTGACTTCGTATGAGGAAGTTATGATTTTTCGAAGTTTTCGTATAGCGGTAGACAACTAAAAACTCGAAATCGAGATCGAGTGACTTTTGGCCGAAACAACCTGAATGTGAATCGAAGGTCTCGACAATGGTATTGCAACGGTAAAAAGTCTGGCAAAAATGGACGTCGAATAAAGAAATTATGGATTTTTAACGGACTTTTTGCGTCCCGGCCTGTTAAAAATAATTAATTAAAAAAATAAAGTCAAAACTAGCCGACGAAGTCTAAATGAAAATTGTAGATTCTATTCTCACCTACACGTGCATATATAGAACGTCGAAAACGGATCTCATACGCGGAAGTTACGGATTTTACAAGTTCGAAGGGCGCAAACCGAGACGATTTATGCCCAGCGTACTCGGGTGCTAGACCTCGGATCGTCCACGTCGCCCCTCTACGCCTCTATGCCTATCCCATCCAAAGTCTGGCAGGTGAGGATGCGGTAAGCTATGACGCACGAGTACGCCCTGTGTAACCTCGTACGCCCAGCTTATCGAGGGTCTTCAGCCTTTATAAAAGGGATGCGAGGCTTCCGGGCATAAGTGCTCAATTCCTCTCTTTCTCTTGAGTTTTTACTCCGTTTTGCGTGAAAGAAATATCCCGAAGCCTCGGTTTTCATACCCAAGCCCCGAAGGAAGTTTTACGCTCCCGAGATTCTCGAGAATCCCGAGAAATCCGCTTTCTCGAGCCGAAATTCTACTCAGTTTTCGTCTCACTTTCTTCAATCAATCAGGTGAGTTCATACCCCTATAACTACGTTTTCAACTACTTTATAAATGATTTTATACACTTTCAAATGGGGGGGATACAAGTAAAACACACGGTTACTCTCGTGTGGAAAACAATAAGCTTTTACTACACTTATAACAAATCATATGTGATTCTTAACTATCATATGAAAATGTTCGCATGCAACACCTATTCAATAACATCTTGCCGTTTAAGAATATATACATGATGTTATTCGAATGTCAAACACTTCATTTATATTTTGGTGAATAACTATTCAATAGGGTTATTACAAATGTTATACTTACAGACCAAGCTGATACTGCACTAGAGTTTATCATACAACGAATCATACAATTGAGAAAAACTATAATAGGTATAGTTTACTAAATATTCAAGAAGTTTTACATACTATAAGTACTATATCAAAGAAATACTTTCATATACAAGAACAAAAGAGCTTTCCATACATAAATCTATTTGATACTAAGTTTTGTGAGACGTTCAGCTTCACATACTTTCGAGTATGCAGTTAAAGTCTTGTATTATATACCATAATCTCTTGTAGGGAGAGCGTGATACTTGTGTATAGATCTATACGAGATTGACAATCCCGCACCTAAACTGTTAGCTACAGTTAGACCAGCAGGTCTGGGGTAACAAACGTCATAACACTCCAACGCCTGAAGAACGTCGTTACAAGCAGTCTGGATCAATTGCATGGTTGTAAAACTCATATGGAGTATTAAAAACACGTTGATTTACGGGGTTATCAAATGTCTCAGCGATTTTATACATACATAAATCTACTATTCTAGGCATGAAAAACACTATTGCCGTATAGTTTTTGAACTTTTAAACTATCATACACTTATGGAAAAATATTGGAATTTTAGAAACGACATTCAAAACGGTCGGGTCTTAGTTGAAGACTACTTTTATACTAGTAGAAAATATGGGATTTTCTAGGAGTTTTCAAACATCGATAAACAGATTCATTCAAATTTATACAAGCATTGACATCAAATACTTATGAACTCACCAGCTTAAATGCTGACCTACTCTTTCAAATCTACTTGTATTTCTCAGAGATTCAGTAATACACGTAAACCGTAGCTTTTGGAGAAGTGATGCTAAGGCGTCAGTTTTAAACTCATTTTGTCATCATATTGTAATTTGTTTTTGAAACAAGTATCTTAAAAAAATGTAACTTTTAAATTATATATATGATGGTTGTGTTTACTTTCTTTACTATGTACTCAATTGTTTCGATACTACATGAAGTCATCCTCCCCCAAACGATTCTGACATTCTGGTTTGGGGTGTGACATCTAACTACAACAGGATGGGGCACACTGCCGGTTTCTCCAATGCTTGGGCAAGGCCGATCAACCAAGTCCCCGACGTTGGTGTGGGCCAGGCTTGCTATGGTTGTGGCGAGGTGGGCCACTACAAAAGGAACTGCCCTAAGGTAGGGAATGCCAGTGGAGTAGGAAGGGTTTTGGCTATAGGCCACGAGGAAGCAATTGTCGACCCCACAGTGGTCACTGATACGTTTTTGCTCGATAACTCTTATGCATACATTAGGTTTGATAGTGGAGCGGAGAGGAGTTTTGTGAACCAAAAATTTGCTCACTTACTTAAGCAAAAATCACGAGCACTTAAAGAACCATTCACTGTAGAAATGGCTAACGGAAAGACTGAGAGCACTGGCAGTATATACATTGCATGTACTCTAACTCTAGATAGCAATTCTTTTTCAATCGACCTCATGTCAGTCTCAATTAAAAGTTTCAACGTCATTATTGGCATGGACTGGTTGAGTTTACATCGTGCCAACATCATGTGTTATGAAAAGGTTGTTCGCGTTAATTTGCCGTCTAATGAAACTCTAGTAGTCTATGGCGACAAACCCGGCATGAACCTTCGTATCATCTCGAGTATTCAAGCCAAGAAGTACTTGCGAAAGGAACGTCGTGCATTCCTTGCTCATGTTGTCGATGTGATCCAAGAGACGAAAGACATAAAAAACAACCCAGTCATACGCGATTTTCCCGACATCTTTCCAGAAGAACTACCAGGATTACCTCTACAACGTAAAGTCGAGTTCAGAATCGACTTAGTTCCAAGGGCTACCCCAGTAGCCAAATCTCCCTATCGTCTAGCACCAGCTGAGATGCAGGAACAATCCGGTCAACTTAACGAGCTGCTCAGCAAGGGCTTATTAGACCAAGCTTCTCACCCTGGGGAGCTCTGGTCTTGTTCGTGAAGAAGAAAGATGGATCGTTTCGTATGTGCATCGACTACAGAGAGCCAAACAAGCTTACCGTTAAGAATCGTTACCCTCTGCCTCGCATAGACGATTTATTAGACCAACTGCAAGGGGCGAATTACTTTTCAAAGATAGATCTAAGATCCGGGTATCACCAGTTATGAGTGCTTGAGGAGGATGTTCCGAAGATAGCCTTCCGAACTCGTTATGGACACTAGGAGTTCGTAATGATGCCATTCGGATTGACTAATGCGCCCGCAGTATTCACAGACTTAATGAATAGGGTATGTCATCCCTACTTGGATCAATTTGTCATTGTGTTCATTGATGACATACTTATCTACTCTCATAGTAAGGAAGAGCATAGTAAGCATCTACGTCAGATCTTGGAAACATTACGATGAGAGAAGCTCTACATGAAGCTCTCTATATGCGAGTTTTGGATTCGAAGAGTCGAATTCCTGGGTCACATTGTTAATGAACACGGAATTCATGTGGACCCTTCCAAAATAAAGGCCATTGAGAACTGTTCAGCACCAAAGACGCCTACAAAAATTCATCAATTTCTAGGCCTCGTTGGCTACTACTGTAGGTTCATTCAGAACTTCTCGAGGATCACAAAACCGCTTACTACATTGACCCAGAAAGGCGTGGCCTTTGACTGGGAGGAGAAACAAGAGAAGGCGTTCCAAATGCAGAAACGAGCCTTATGCAGCGCACCGAAACAATACCTCCCAGAAGGAATAGAATACTTTGTGGTTTATTGCGATGCATCAAACCAAGGACTCGGTTGTGTTCTCAAGCAAAGAGGTAAGGTCATCACCTATGCCTCAAGATAGCTAAAGACGAATGAGGTCAACTACACCACACCTGATCTTGAGTTAGGAGCAGTTGTGTTTTCTCTAAAGATCTGGAGACACTACCTATACTGTACAAAAAGCACTATCTTTACAGACCACAAGAGCCAACTGTTGGATTAGTGTCTAAGTCCATAACTATTTTGGTATGTACTTGACCTGATGGTGCAAGGTCCTTTTGGGTTGCCTTCACCACATCAACTTGATAGGATGAATTATGGAGAGAAAGGATTAATTATGATTTATTAATATATTATTAGAATAATATATTAAAGGAGAAATCGTATTGTTTAATTAATATTAGTCAAAAATTAATAAGAATTAATTTTGTGGCTACAAGACATTAATTAAATGAAGGGGACTAGAACTGTCAATTTTGTGATAGTTGAATATTAGGCTAATGGACTCCATAGAGGATGGAGTGGACGAATTCTATGGGGGAAACCCATTAGAAATCGTCCAAGGCCTCTAAGGAGGGATTCCATGGGTTGCTTAGGGCCTAAGCATCCAAATTAGGGTTTCCTTGTGAGATAACCCTAATAGTGACCCCTTGGGCACCAAAAACGTGGGAAACTGAATCCTTAGGGTTTCTACACGTTTTTGGGTGTCTCTTCTCTTCTAATTCTTCATCCTCTTGCTCTTGGTGTTTGTGAACCATTAGAGGAGTGACATTTGTGACTCTAAGCTTTCTAAAGTCATTACAAGGAGGATTTGAGATTGTTATTGCTACATAACAATCAAGGTAATATCTTAAACCCATTGTTATGTTAATATTGATTATCATATACTAGATCTAGGGTTTGAAGTTCTGGATGAATTGCATTTACAATAGAGAAACCTAGATCCAAGCATTAGGGTTTGTATGAGCACATAGGATGTTCTTATGGCCAAAACCCATTAGTGGTATCAGACACTTGATTGGTTTCTATTGTATTGATGCCTAGCATATTCATTCTTGTTGCAAAATTGATTTTTTGGCTCCCTGACTGCTGAACTCGGCGAGTTGGCTCCAATTCGGCGATTCCATAGAGGAACTCGGCGAGTTCGAGCGTCAGAAGGAGGCAGTTTCGGGATTTCTTGCTGTTTTACTCATGGATACTTGCCTTAACTGTTTTGGGTCATTAAAATCCGATTTTAAACATAATTTTTAGTATATCCTTGATTAAACAAAAGATAATTACCAATTGATTAGATAATAACATTCTTATATGATTAAAGTTTGATTATTTGTATTAATTGAGTAACTTATCTTGCAAGAAATTGTTTTTAGGTCAAATGTAGATAATCATTAAATTAATTGTTTAATTTAAATTATTTGCTATTTGATCCTTTGTGTTTTGAATTGTTTCAAAACTTGAACTCAAGTTTTGGAATTTAAAAGTTGATTGAAAGTTAATTTAGAGATGTTAAATTCTAAAACCCTAATATTGTTTTGAAAAATTCAAATCTCACCCTTATGGTTTTATTAATTAATTAAGGTGTATAATTAAAAGAGATTTAATAAATCCATAGAGTTTTTGGTTTACATTTAATTAAATTAAAGGTATAATTTTTAAATTAGACCAACTAATATTTTAAAAGTGTAAAATATACCCTATATTATATATAACATTGAAAGTCTAATACTATATATGTATGAGTAAAATTTAGTCTTACCTTTAGTAGGCCTCATTCACGAAGTTGGTCTATAGGGGGTGTTTAAGGAAATTGCCTATAAAATGGCAATTGAATGGGTATCCACTCTTACCCACCGCACTCTTGACTAGTGGAGGGTCGTTAGCCGAACGGGTAGGATAGGACATAAACCTTCCATTAAAAGTATAATGAAGTACAAAGTAACTAAAAGTTTTTTTACAAAATTCCCAATATTAGTTACTTTAGGCAAAATTGAATTGATGCAATTCCATGAAATTACACTTTGTGCCCTTGCGAAGACGTTAGTGGAGCGTGTGTGGTTAACCGGCACACTAAATGGTTCTAAGAAAAGGTAGCAAAGGGTGACACAATGTTTGTCATAGTTCGGTGGAGCGTGTGTGCTTAATCGACACATCGAATAGGTGACTGTAACATGTGGGGGCATCATGTAGATTTTCATGGTTATTCACACCTGCTTTGTGATCCTCGGCATCCAAGTCACAAACTAGAGGGGCATATCGAGATTTAAACATGCCATTGAAAAGTTCAATGAATCTCAAAGGATCTAGGAGTTTTCAATACATTTAAAACTTAATCTGTTTTTGTTTTTTATGGTGGAAAATTAGTGAATCGTCATTCACTTACCTTCAAATGTTCTGCAATTTGGGTTACGGCATCCCTCTCCCGAGTTATGTAATATTTTGTTGGGTCCTAGCCTTAGTATATCATTTGGGTGATTTACTAAGGACTCAATAAATCAACTAACTTGAATTTATTTTCTCCCGTTTTGTAGATGTCAAAGTATGACAATCATGGTCTTTCCAAATTTCAAGGAAAAGGTGTTCCTGCTGAAAATAAGTTGTTCCGCTATTCAAGTGAAGAATCAAGGTGGACTAGTTTGATTTCATTTCCTCCTCCTCCTCCTGTTGTTCTCCCTAACCCACAAGATCGAAGAATTGAAAGGTTCAATGTCACTAAAGCCCTATTGGCAATGAAACATGAGGATGGTAAGCCCGTGTGTGCCCACATTCTAGGAATGAAATCACACATCGATAGCTTGATTATGTTGGCTGCGTCATTCCATGATATGTTGGTTGTAGACTGGGTTCTGCAATCACTCCCTGAATCATATAATGATTTCAAAAGAAAGTATTATATGATAGATCATGACACAAACCTCATTGACCTAACTTACATGCTCATTGCTGCTGAATCAGAAATGATTTGGCAAAGCAATGGAACATATTTGTTGGGAAAGTCAACCAACCATGCTTCCGAGGACGTTCTAGGAGAACCGATCTGCGTTTGCTGCCAAGTGAAAGGGCGTTGGATACAAGTCTGCCCTAAGAGCCTAAAGAGTCCAGAAGATGGGAGAGTCAAAGAGTATGGATGTGCTCCAGGTAAAATCCACTATCTAACTCCATTAAGTTCCTATTCATTGATTCTTAATACATAATGTGATAAGATTCCATTTGAATGTTTTGCAGGATCAGTGAAAGGAGAGGAAGCCTGATGGAAAAGCAAGATGAGTCTGATCATGAAGAGATGGATCTCGATCACATGGATTCGAAGATTAGATTTTGAGCTTAGAAATATATGATATAGTTGTTAGGAATATTTGATTACATAGTTTTTCAGTTGATTTTGCATTGTAAGGACAAATGTTTTCCGCTGCTTTTATGAATAAAATAAATTTTTGTTGGACGTATTTATTTATTTATTTGTTTATTTATTTATTTCCTTGCAATGAAATCGTTATGAAAAATTGATGTTTGCATATTTCTACAACGAATGGATGTGATTCTTAATTATGTTAATTGTGGAAATGTCAAGAATTTACCAAATAGGGAGAGTTTCTCATCATCCAAGTTTCAAGGGGACAGAAACTTGGAATCATGCAACAAGTATTGTATGATGAATGAAAAACTTTCACATTTGGGAAATTTAGACTAATTTGTTGACAAAGTGTCGAGTGAAGGACTACGAGATCGAGTACATAGAGTTGTGTGTTGTTTAAGTCCACCACAAGAGTGATAAAGATATTCGTCATGATTTACTAAAGGTTTAGTAAATATGATCATACTTATAAGATTAAGTGTAATTCTGAATTGATTGAAAGAGTTTTAATCACTAGCAGAACGAATCAGAAAAATCAAGTAGGCAGAAAGATAAAAGTTTCTTTATTCTAAGAAGAAGTGAGAGTACCTTTTATTATGTATTATGATATGTCTTAATGATTAAGAACCATATCTCAATTGATCCTCTAAGTGAGTCTTAGTGCAATTGCATGTCTAAGAAGAGGAATCAAGAATTGAAGAAATGGTTAAATCAAAAAGTCAATCATACTTCGTTCCAAAACAAGTCGTAGATTATGACATTGAGTGACAAGTATTAAGAAGGTTTATAACATTCATCAAATGTAGAATTTAGAAAAGGTTTCTCTTATTCTTGCACATTTGGAATTGGTAAGTTGTGATGTCTGGGATAAAACAAAGACCAACTAGGACCAATTTTGTAAAGTGTTTTATCTTGGTAAAGGCTACACTAACTCTTGAATATTTGTTTGTCAAGAAATGTTTATTGACAAGAGAATCTTATATGTCAAGGAGTCAGTGGGAGTCTTAATGGTCTTGAAAAGGTTCAAGAACTAACCAAGAATAAACCTTATCGATCATCACTAGCACACGAGTTGAGGTCTACAACCTATCGTGTTGACACTATTTTGCTTCTGTGCCATTCCAATTGAGTTAATGATGCATATGAGTTCTATGAGTTCTCATTTGAATGTATAAAAGGCAAGCACCTTGATCAATGAAAAGTACATTGATAGGAAAGGATGAGCTGCTTAACTACTTGGAAGACATGGTGGGCACTCGTGTTACCATAAGGCAAGAAATCAAAATTAAGAGTGTTCGGTCCATATGAGTTTGGATTTGTCGCAAACTTTGGTTTTGACGAATTTGCATGGATAGGAACACATACACCATTAAAATCTAAGTGTCATAAGATTCCCTCCTTCATGAAGATGATTGTAAGGAAATGCTTTCACTAAGTGAGATTTTAAGAAGATAGTTATTGTGAATTGTATTCTCGAATTCGATTATGGTCACGGTATCCCTTTCCATGATTTGAATTGTGAGATTTAGCAATTAGTCTGGATTGTTTAGACACACATATGAGCTATCTAAGGCAAAGGTGTATAAGACTAAGAAGCTTGATAAAAGATTATCAAAGTATTAGGTATTAGAAATATGAAATTAAGAAATTCAATAGGTATTGTTTTTATGGAAGTTAAGTTGTTTTCTGAATACATGTCAAAGCTAGTGGGAGCATAAGTGTTATGCTATTATAATCATCATGATAGTGGGAGCATAAATGTTATGCTTGTATGATTATTAAGACAAGTATTGCATGTTAGCAATATTACTTATAGAAAACAAGAGTTATACTTTGCAAAGTTGTAAGGATTGAATAGTTTTTTTGCTATAATTAAGGGAGAGAATATTATGCTTCATTTCAAAACTAAAGGCTTAGGTTCTGGAATGTTAATAAACTTAGTCAAGGATACATAGTGTGTTCTTAAATTTCGATTATGATTACGGCTTTCCTCTCATAGTTCGAATTGTAAGAACATAACACATAAAATATTATGGCAGAAGATTGATAAATTATCAAATCTTTATGTAAGACATTATGCATCGTGACCCATATGCTTTAGATATAGGATCGATTGTAAGTGCTATAATATTTGACCACTCTAAAATTTTCCAAATGTCTAGCGCATTTAGAGGGAAAAAGGACAAGAATCGGTTTTGACTAAGATAATTACACAACTATCAAAAGACGATCCAAAGCTTGCTAAGGATTGGTCGCTTGTGAGTAGTTGGAAGTATGATATTGGATGGAGCATATCGACATTATAATGAATAGTTAAGATTCTATTAAGAATGAGTTGTCATATGGTAAGTATGGAAAGGTTTCCATATTGGGAGTTGGATATTGAGAATCTATGTCTAGATTAGAAACCTTTATGCAAAAGGATGTTCAAAGGAATGTACTTTGAGTGAGAGACATCACATCTATGGAATTGTCTTGTAACAATTTTTGATAGAGAGCTTTGTAGTTCATTGGCAATAGTAATTGTGACCTTAGTGCAGTGAGATTACAAAAGGATCATTGCATAAAATGTTAGAATCTAACATATTCTATAAGTGGCAAGAATTTGATATTCTTAGACTTGTGATAAGGATTGGGAGTTGTGAAATGAGTATGATTGGAAATGTGATCTATTTCACAAAGTAAGGACTATAGGTTAGCATTGTGTGCATGCTAAGAGCATGGAACAAGTGTAGTTGTAATTCAAGTAAGAAGTTGATTACCTGAAACAACAAATAATGAGTAATCGATATGGTGATAAATAAAAGGTGTTTTATTTATACTCAAAGGTTTGAGGCCATATGGGATTAGTATTATTCTTGTGTTTCACTTTGCATGTTTTGACTTCCTGCATAATTTAATTGGTTCAGAACAGTAAAATTATTCGAACGGGCCACAGTCGTTCGTATGTTGGAAGTAGGTACGAATGAAGACTGTCGTGAATTGGTGTGTGGATTGTCTAAAGTGTATTAGACATAAGCAAATGTTTGCTGCAACGTTCATGAGTGCTTATGAATATGATTTGAGCATTGGACTAAACCCACACTCACTTGGATCACTTCATGGATTTTATCATGAGTGATTGGTGAGACGATAACATCTTATATTCTTGAAACCGAGATGTGTGAGTTGTATCTTGCGAATCGGTTGCATATTGATAATATGTAAACGCACCAGTAACTTGGTGTTAGAAAACATATTGTTGTGTGTGATTCGGTAAGTGAGTGCAAGGAAGCATTGAATCAAAGTTTATCTGTTCCTTTTATCCAAAGTAGGATAAAAGCGATATCTTTGGGCCCCTCGATGATTTAGTGATGGCACCTAAGTACTTGTCCAAGCCGGGACTAAATCGATGGTTCAATTGTAGTCTCTTGTCAGTCGTCATAAATCGGAAGTCGGGAAATAGTATAGAGAGAATGATTAAGTTCATGTCTCATATCTATACGATATCTAGAATGGAGGAATATATGATCCCTTATCTAAAGGACACGCGTATCTGATTAGATCAGAGTTGACAGTGGCTTTGGAAAGCTATGATTGCAGATCAGGATCTGAAGTCATATGCAGAATAGTTGTTAGACTTATCCAAGTGGGAGACTGTTGGATTAGTGTCTAAGTCCATAACTATTTTGGTATGTACTTGACCCAATGGTGCATGGTCCTTTTGGGTTGCCTTCACCAAAGCAACTTGATAGGATGAATTATGGAGAGAAAGGATTAATTATGATTTATTAATATATTATTAGAATAATATATTAAAGGAGAAATCATATTATTTAATTAATATTAGTCAAGAATTAATAAGAATTAATTCTGCTGCTAAAAGACATTAATTAAATGAAGGGGACTAGAACTGTCAATTGTGTGATAGTTGAATATTAGGCTAATGGAATCTATAGAGGATGGAGTGGACAAATTCTATGGGGGAAACCCATTAGAAATTGTCCAAGGCCTCTAAGGAGGGAGTCTGTGGGTTGCTTAGGGCCTAAGCATCCAAATTAAGGTTTCCTTGTGAGATAACCCTAATAGCCTCACTATTTAAGGACCCCTTGGGCACCAAAAACGTGGGCAACTAAATCCTTAGGGTTTCTACACGTTTTGGGTCTCTCTTCACTTCTCATTCTTCATCCTCTTGCTCTTGGTGTTTGTGAACCATTAGAGGAGTGACATTTCTGACTCTAAGTTTTCTAAAGTCATTACAAAGAGGATTTGAGATTGTTATTGCTACATAACAATCAAGGTAATATCTTAAACCCATTCTTATGTTAATATTGATTATCATATACTAGATCTAGGGTTTAAAGTCTTGGATGAATTGCATGTACAATAGAGAAACCTAGATCCAAGAATTAGGGTTTGTATGAGCACATAGGATGTTCTTATGGCCAAAAGCCATCACCTACAACATATAATCAACCAAAAGGAGCTCAATATGAGACAACAACGGTGGGTTGAGCCACTCAGTGATTACGAATGAGAAATTCATTATCATTCGAATAAAGCCAACGTAGTAGTTGACGCCCTGAGTCAGAAAGAATACTCTGGTCATAGAGTCAAATCATTGACTATGACTATCCATTCACACTTGTCCACACAAATTAAGGAGGCTCAGCTTGAAGCCTTGAAACCTGAAAATGTGGCGGGTGAATCCTTGAGAGGGATGGATAAGAACTTGGAAGTCAAGGGTAGCGGAGCCTTATATTTCATGGATCGAATCTGGACACCGAAGCACGGTGGCTTCAGAGACTTGTTCATGGCAGAAGCGCACATCACTCGATATTCTGTCCATCCAGGTTCAGATAAGATGTATCTGGATCTTAAAAAGTTATAGTGGTGGCCTAACATGAAAGCAGAAATTGCTACCTTTGTGAGTAAATGTCTTATTTGCGCCAAGGTTAAGGTCGAATACTAGAAACCATCAGGTTTACTCCAACAACCAGAGATATCGGAATGGAAGTGGGAGCGGATCACGATGGACTTCATAACCAAGTTGCCTAAGACTACGGGTGGTCTCGATACCATATGGGTGATCGTAGACAGGTTAACCAAGTCCGCACACTTCCTACTTATCAAAGAAACTGACAAGATGGAGGAACTAACGAGAACCTACACTAGGGAGATCGTACGACAGCATGGTGTTCCCATATCCATTATCTCTAATAGAGATAGTAGATTCACTTCGAGGTTCTGGCAGTCATTACAAAGTTCCTTAGGAACTAGGCTGGACATGAGTATAGCCTACCATCCACAGACCGGCGGGCAAAGTGAGAGAACTATCCAAACCTTGGAAGATATGTTGCGAGCCTGTGTGATCGACTTTGGGAAAGCATGGGATACTCATTTACCCCTTGTCGAATTTTCTTACAATAACAGTTATCACACGAGCATAAAGGTTCCTCCATTCGAGGCCCTCTATGGCCGAAAGTACAGATCCCCTCTGTACTGGGCTGAGGTGGGTGACAGACAGTTAGCTAAAGAACGCCTTCCTGACAGCACTCTCACAGGTCCGGAAATCATTCGGGAAACGACAGAGAAGATCGTTCAAATCCATGAACTATTGAAAGCCTCTAGAGACCGACAGAAAAGCTACACAGACAAGAGAAGGAAACCTTTGGAATTCTATTTGGTGACTGTGTTTTATTGAAGGTCTCACCCTAGAAAGGATTGATATGCTTCGGAAAACATGGAAAGCTAAATCCAAGATATGTAGGGCCTTTCGAGATTCTTGGTAGAATCGGCCCCATAGCTTACAAACTCAAACTACCTCACGAACTCAGTAACGTACATTCTACTTTCCATGTCTCAAACTTGAAAAAGTGTCTGTCCGATGAGACTCTTGTAATCCCACTCGATGAGATCGAGGTCAACGAGAGCCTCAACTTCGTGGAAGAACTTGTAGAAATCATGGACCATGAGGTCAAGCAAACGAAGCAAAATCGTATCCCGATAGTGAAGGTTCGTTGGAATGGAAATAAAGGACCTGAATTCACTTGGAAGCGTGAGGATCAGTTGAAACTGAAACATCCTCATCATTTCTATGACAACCCAAAATTTCTATTCTATACAAACATATCAAGTCAATAGAAGTCAGAACAGTTGCTGTTAATTTTCAGACTTTTTAGAATAAGTTTGAGTATTTCAGGATCCACACTTTAAGATATATCAGGAGAGAGGATGCACTAGGGTTATTGTGCAACACTGTTATTCCAAAATTCTATGAAATTAGAGTTTACTGCCTGAATAAAATATTTTCTGCCAAAAACCCTAAATCTGGGGGTATATATAGGACTATTTGTCATTATTTTCATTTTTCCAAATTCTCAAGATCCAAACCCATTTCTCTCTCAAGTATCATCCGAAATTTTTTCAAATCTTCAATCTAGTAAGTGATTCTATCTTTCTTAAGTGATTATAAGCCTTAATCTAGTGTTTTAACACACTTCTAACCGTGAAATCATTCCAAAAGGTTGATTCTTCCATTTCCACCAAGAACACACACTAGTGTTCTTGGAGTTTTAGCTCATTTCAAGCTTCCATATAGTAATTACTTCTATCCTAGAGTCTATTAAATCTTGTTATACATCTATACATCAAGAAAATGTCCCAAGAACACAAAGACCAAGGTGTTCACAGTTCAAGAAGTTATTGAACCGTAAACACCAAGTTAAGGTGCCAAAGGGTGCCTTAGGGTGCCTTAGTCTTTCACAAGCCTTTGAAACATGTCTAAATCCTTACTTGATGTGTTTAAGCCCATGAAAAGCACCAAAATCTCTCATTTATATGTGTTTACGGTTTGGGGGTCTCCCAAAACCGTAAACACCCCAAAGTATGTATAAGTGTCCCATATTCCTTCCTATGCCTTAGTAACTAACATGAATCCATTCTTTGATGAGCTAAGGACTTGAAAACCCCCAAAATACCATAAACCTTATGAGTTTATGGTAGTAAACTCAAAGGAAAATGGTTTAGGAACCATAAACTCCAAATAGGAGTGAAATGGTTCCCTAGTTCCTTCCTTAGTCACATACTTCAAGTAGAAAAGCTTCTAGGGACTTTTAAGGCTTCAAAAAACAAATGGTCAAAAAGTGTGTGAGCATACGGCCGTAAACTCAAAGGTTTACGACCGTAAACTCTTTTGGTTATGACCACAAAACCGTAAACTCCCTAATGGAGTTTTCCTTGAACCCCAAGCACACTAGCCTTTCCCTACAACACTTAGATTCAATCCTTGGGACCTATAACACTTGTATAAGGTGTTTAGCATGTCCTAGGTTGTCTTGACTTTGTTTATTAGTTGTTTAAAGACTAATTGGATACATATATGTGATATTATATGTTAACTAGGATCATAGAGTGTGTTCAAGACTTCATTTGACACCTAGCAATCCTACATCTTCAGTTCATCCGTACCACTCACTACAGGTGAGTTCATACCCCTTAATCAATGGTTTAAATGTTTTTAAATGCTTTTATGGGGGGAATACAAGTTGAATACTTATAGTTATTATATCGATTAATAACTACCACACCAGTAGTTTTCTTACTGTTCAAATTGTTTTGCTTCAAACTGTTTTACAAACTCTTTTACTTGTCAAATACTTTTACTTAAACTCTTTTATACTTATTATCAAATGCATGCCTATTAATGTATAATAATATAAGTAATGTTTAAAGGGCTTAGGAAGGCCAGCTCGCTTTATCTCCTTTTCCTCGTTGGGATGTGGCTGTAGTGCATCGACTATCCGTCCGAAGGTCGTCTAGCTATTAGTTATATATTTTGTATACATATATAGACATAAAAGTTCTATCAATCAGTTCCATACCTTTGGGAAGCAAGGGTTTACAATCATGATCATTATATTACTAGTAAGCTACCATAGGGGTAGTATAGGAAGATACTAATACTGTTACTAGAACAATGAAACATACAATGAGTCAGTTCATTTATGAGTCAATACGAGTAATATACACAGTACATTACTATGCATGCTAGATAGAGAGAGAACACCCATTACAGCTAGCACACGTAGAACATTACAGTACATACAGGCTAAACAGAGAAAGAGTACACTTTATAGTTAGCACATTCATTACATGTACATTCATGCATTTATGTGAACCATTAAACGGGTCATGGCACTTCCTGCCATGACCGTTTTTTTATCTAGAAGGGACATACACACAGACACTAGATGCCTTGGTAGAAGGCTACCATTAGTAGGAAACATAGGGTTTTCTAGGAGAGTTCAAACATTTTACAAAACATCTTACAAATTCTTTCATACAAACACATACATTAATATACTTATGATCTCACTAGCTTTAAGCTGATACTCGCTTTCAAAATAATTTGTATTCTCAGGGCACCAATCGACAGGTACAGGTGCCAGGTTTTGAGAAGATGGAGTTCGTTCAAGACTCGTCTTTTATTTTGATATGTATATTTTGGTTTCTATATAACTTAACATAACACACATGTATGAAATTATATTACTAATGTAATGGATGATGTTGTTGCTTGTTTATTATTATTCATTGTTGTGATACTGTACATGACGTCCTCCACCCCAGAACGTTCCTGCCATTCATGGTTTTGGGGTGTGACAGATTGGTATCAGAGCATTGTTTATAGTGAATTGAGTATATCAACCCATAAAAGATATACTAAGTATAAGTACAATGGGATTAAAATACTCTGACCAAGAGTTTATACTATAAATATTAAAATATTTAATTAAGTATACGTGCCTGCATTCATACTAAAATCAGTGTCACTAAGACATTACAAAAGTATTACGATTGTGGGGCAACACAATTAGACTTAGAGACATATGGTCAAAACTGGGAAGATATAGCCTGATCAACTATATTATCCGAGGGTTGACTAGCATGTGCCTATTGTGGTTGTGAGGTTGCAACAAGTATACAAAATTACCCACAATACCACAATGAGAACAATAGAACCTAAACTTAAAATACTATAGGGGTATTTTGCATTACTATAAGTTACCTATGTGCTAGATTCTTATACCTCTCTTCTTGCATAGATTTATTGGCTGGGTTCCACATTCCCGGAGACCCGTACTATCCCAACCATGGCAATGCAGGATGGCTGGAAGAAGAACCAGAAGATGATCACCCAATTCCTTTGGATGATCAGGAAGCTGAAGGATTTTCTGATGGTTTTGACTCAGAGCCAGAAGTCAACAACCTGCTTCCAGCTGATCAAAACCCAGACCCTCGTCCAGCATTTTAAGGACCCACACCTCTGTGGGCCACAAACTTGAATACATGGAGCCATGAATAGGGTCAACCCATCCCCTACAATGGAGACAGAAGTTTCTACAACCTCACTGAGGGAGGTTCTGCTGACAGAGTCGTACCCGTCATGGTTCGTAGGATTTCTCGGAACACGATACTAAGTCAATCAACTATCAATCGGGTCTTGGAGATTGACGCCAACTCTGGTGTTAACACTATCCGCATTCGCCAACTAGAGTCTGCTCATGAAAGGGCTCTGGTTCACAATGCAGCTCTTCGGAGGAAACTCACTGAAACCCGAGCTGAAGTTAGAGAACTTCGAGCTCAGCAAGCAAGAGCTGACAGGCGCATGAGGGACATAGAACGTTTCCTGTCGGGATCAAGAACTCACCCTGGTAGTTCTCGTCACCGATAGATTCTCATCAACTTCTCTCTTTTGGATATAACCTAGTTATGTAAAACTCTGGTCTAATTCCCTACCTTTGTAAATCATAGGCCTGTTAGGTCTTGGTTAGGTTGTAATTCTGTCAAAATTTTCCCATTTTGGTTTATGTAAGGCCTCCTTCTGTTGGCTGTTTTTCCCGAACTTGTTACATCTGTAATTCCAGTAATATTGACAGGTACCCAATCTTATGGGAGTTATTATGCAAATGTGATCATCTATTAGTTCTAGATTTCCATTCAATCGTATTGTTGGGCTATAGAGAGTTAGTCCATGAGTCATTCTCATCAATTCTTCCATTAAAATCTTATCAATGTTTTCATCTTCATAAACTTCTAGATCAAAGATGCCACCTAGTAGAAATCCAAGGAGAAACCTCAATAATGAAACACCACCTCCTCAACCACCTACTCCTCAGTTCGACACGACAGCCTTAAATGTTGTTGTAGCTGCAGCTGTGGCTACAGCCATGGCTCAATATCATTCATCTGGTTCCACTGGAGGAGGAACCCCTGTCCTGTCAACTCATGGTGAAATCCCGGTGCGCTTGAATGAGTGCTCTTACAAGGACTTCACCAACTACAATCCATTGTCCTTCAAGGGGACTGGTGGAGTCATTGCTCTCTCGCAATGGTTCGAGAAAACTAAATTGGTTTTCGAAATATGCTCTTGTCCCGAGGAGAGCAAGGTGAAGTTCGTTGCTTGCACCTTTGAAACGAAATCCCTAACGTGTTGGAACAGCCATGTTAAGTCACTATCTCTTATAGTGGCTAATGTTATGGGATGGGAAACTTTAAAAGACCTCATTATTAAGGAGTACTGCCCGAGGGGCGAGATCCAAAAGCTGGAGGAGGAACTGTGGAGCCTAACCATGAAGGGATCCAACGTAGTCGCCTACACCGCCAGGTTTTGTGAACTGATGGCCCTCTGTCCCAACATGATTCCTTCAGAGGGAAAGAAAATCGAGAGATACATATGGGGGTTGGTGCCACCATACCAGGGAAATGTTTTGGCATCACATCCCACTACATTTGATAGTGCAAAACGATTGGCACAGCGGCTCATAGACCATGGGGTTCGTACCCCGGCCGCAACAACTACCCTGGCAATCTCAGAACCTGCAAGAACCGCTGATTCCAAGTGGAAGTTTTGGGATGACAAGAAGAAGGCTAAGGCTGCCAAAAAGCAGCAGGTCGTGGAAGTACATGCTGCGATAACACCTGCCGCTGCTGCTCCGGTAAAGCAGTACGCTGGAAGTTTGCCTAAGTGCAATAAGTGCAACTTCCATCACGTCGGCGCCTGCCGGGAGATGCAGTGTCTGAACTGCAACGGGAAGGGGCACACTGCCCGTTTCTATAAAGCTCTGGCGAATCCAATCAACCAAGCCCTCGGTGCTGGAGTGGGCCAAACTTGCTACGGATGTGGCGAGGTAGGCCACTTCAAAAGAAACTACCCGAAGGCAGGGTTTGTCAGTGGATCGGCAAGAGTTCTGGCCATAGGCCATGAGGAAGCGATTGCCGACCCCACAGTGGTCACTGGTATGTTCCTCCTCGATAACTCTTATGCATGCATTCTATTTGATAGTGGAGCAGATAGGAGTTTCGTGAACCAAAAATTTGCTCATTTACTTAAGCAAAAGTCACGAGCACTTAATGAACCCTTCACTATAGAAATGGCTAATGGAAAGACAGAGAGCACTAGCAGTATATTCATAGGTTGTACCCAAAAGTTAGATAGCCATTCATTTTCGATCGATCTCATGCCGGTCTCAACTAAAAGTTTCGATGTCATTATCGGCATGGATTGGTTGAGTCTTCATCGTGCCGATATCAAGTGTTACGAAAAGGCTGTTCGCCTTAATCTGCTGTTTGGAGAAACCTTAGTAGTTTATGGCGACAAACCGGGCACGAACCTTCGTATCATCTCGAGCATCCAAGCTCAGAAGTTCTTGCAAAAGGAATGTCGTGCATTCCTTGCTCATGTGGTTAATGTGAGCCAAGAAACAAAGGACATTCAGAGCATTCCAGTAGTACGCGACTTTCCCGACATATTTCCAGAAGAACTCCCAGGATTACCTCCGCAGCATCAAGTCGAGTTCCGAATCAACTTAGTTCCAGGGGCTACCCCCATAGCCAAATCGCCCTATCGTCTAGCACCTGCAGAGATGCAAGAAATGTCTGATCAACTTAACGAACTACTCATCAAGGGCTTTATAAGACCAAGCTTCTCACCCTGGGGAGCTTCAGTCTTGTTCTTCAAGAAGAAAAACAGATCGTTTCGTATGTGCATCGACTACAGGGAGCTCAACAATCTGGCGGTCAAAAATCATTATCCGTTGCCTCGTATCAACGATTTATTTGACCAACTTCAAGGGGCGAACTTCTTTTCAAAAATTGACTTGAGATCCAGATATCACCAACTACGAGTGCTAGGGGAGGATGTTCCAAAGGTAGCCTTCCGAACTCGATATGGGCACTACGAATTCATAGTGATGTCGTTCGGATTGACAAACGCGCCCGCTGTATTCATGGACTTAATGAATATGGTGTGTCGTCCTTACTTGGATCAGTTCGTCATCGTCTTCATCGATGACAAACTTATCTACTCTCGTAGTAAGGAGGAGCATATTCAACATCTACGACAAGTCCTCGAAACATTACGTTCGGAGAAGCTCTACGCGAAGTTCTCAAAATGCGAATTTTGGATTCGGCGAGTCGAATTCTTAGGGCACGTGGTTAGCGAAGAGGGTATACACGTGGACCCTTCCAAAATCAAGGCCATTGAGAACTAGTCAGCATCGAAGACGCCTACAGAAATTCGTCAATTTCTAGGCCTCGCTGGCTACTATCGTAGGTTCAGTCAGAACTTCTCCCACATTGCGAAACCTCTAACAACACTGAACCAGAAGGGCGTGGCCTTTGACTGGGAAGAGAAGCAGGAAAGAGCGATTCAAACGCTCAAACGATCCTTGTGCACCGCACCAATACTATCCCTTCCCGAAGAAATAGAAGACTTCGTTGTCTATTGTGATGCGTCGAATCAAGAGCTCGGATGTGTTCTGATGCAGCGAGGTAACGTCATCGCCTATGCCTCGAGACAGCTAAAGACACATGAGGTCAATTACACGACCCACGATCTTGAACTAGAAGCAGTTGTGTTTGCTCTGAAGATCTGGAGACATTACTTGTACGGAACGAAAGCACTATCTTTACAGACCACAAAAGCTTACAACACATATTCTACCAGAAGGAGCTCAACATGAGACAACGACGGTGGGTCGAGCTACTCAGTGATTACGAATGCGAAATTCGTTAACATCCGGGTAAAGCTGATGTTGTAGCTGACGCCCTAAGTCGGAAGGAATATTCTGGTCGTAGGGTCAAATCATTGACTATGACTATCCATTCACACTTGTCCACACAAATTAAGGCGGCTCAGCTCGACGCTTTGAAGCCTAAAAATGTGGTGGGTGAATCCCTGAGAGGGATGGATAAGAACTTGGAGGTTAAGGGTGGCGGAGCTTACTATTTCATGGACCGGATCTGGACCCCGAAACTTGGTGGTTTCCGAGACATGGTCATAAACGAGGCACACAACACTCGTTATTCTGTGCACCCGGGATCAGATAATATGTATCTGGATCTCAAAAAGTTATACTGGTGTCCTAACATGAAAGCAGAGATTGCTACCTTCATGAGTGAATGCCTTACTTGCGCAAAGGTCAAGGTCGAATACCAGAAACCCTCCGGTCTATTACAATAGCCTGAGATACCAGAATGGAAGTAGGAGCGGATCACTATGGATTCATAACCAAGTTGCCCAAGACAACGGGTGGACTTGATACCATATGGGTCATTGTCTACAGATTGACCAAGTCTGCACACTTCCTACCGATCAAAGAAACATACAAGATGGAGAAACTTACAAAAACTTACATTAGGGAGATTGTACGACTGCATGGTGTTCCCTTATCCATTATCTCGGACAGAGATAGTAGATTCACTTTGAGGTTCTGGCAGTCGTTACAAAGTTCCTTAGGAACTAGGCTGGACATGAGTACAGCCTACTATCCACAGACCGACGGGAAAAGTGAGAGAACTATACAAACCTTGGAAGATATGTTGCGAGCCTGTGTGATCGACTTTGGGAAAGCATGGGATACTCATTTACCCCTTGTCGAATTTTCTTACAATAACAGTTATCACATGAGCATAAAGGCTGCTCCATTCGAGGCCCTCTATGGCCGAAAGTGCAGATCCCCTCTATGTTGGGCTAAGGTGGGTGATACCCAGTTAGCTAAAGGGCGAGTTCCTGAAAGCACTCTCACAGGTCCGTAGATCGTACGGGAAATAACGGAGAAGATCGTTCAGATCCGTGAATGATTGAAAGCCTCCAGAGACCGACAGAAAAGCTACACTAATAAACGTAGGAGACCGTTGGAATTCCAGGTAAGTAATTGTGTTCTATTGAAGATCTCACCCTGGAAGGGCTTGATACGCTTTGGAAAGCGTGGAAAGCTAAATCCTAGGTACATTGGGCCTTCAAGATTCTCGCAAGAATTGGCCCTGTAGCTTACAAACTTAACTTACCGCGCGAACTCAGTAACGTACATTCTACCTTCCATGTATCGAACTTGAAAAAGTGTCTGTCCGACGAGACTCTTGTTATCCCACTCGACGAGATAGAGATCAACGACAGCCTCAACTTCGTGGAGGAACCGGTAGAGATCATGGACCGAGAGGTCAAGCAAACGAAACAAAGCCGTATCCCGATAGTGAAGGTTCGCTGGAACGCCAAGCAAGGACCGGAATTCACTTGGGAGCGTGAGGATCAGATGAAATTGAAATATCCTCGTCTTTTTGCTTAGTTATTTGTAACTAATTATTTGCTTAAATTCTAATTTTGGGACGAAATTCCTTCTAAGGAGGGGATGATGTGACAACCCGAAATTTCTATTCTGTACAAACATATCAAGTCAATAGAAGTCAGAACAATTGCTGTTAATTTTCAGACTTTTTAGAATAAGTTTGAGTATTTCAGGATTCACACTTTAAGAGATATCAGGAGAGAGGACGCACTAGGGTTAGTGTGCAACACTGTTATTCCAAAACTCTATGAAATTAGAGTTTACTGCCTGAATAAATATTTTCTACCAAAAACCCTAAATCTGGGGGTATATATAGGACTATTTGTCATTATTTTCATTTTTCCAAATTCTCAAGATCCAAACCCATTTCTCTCTCAAGTATCATCCGAAAGTTTTTAAATATCTTCAATCTAGTAAGTGATTCTAGCTTTCTTAAGTGATTATAGGCCTTCATCTAGTGTTTTAACACACTTCTAATCGTTGAATCATTCCAAAAGGTTTATTCTTCCATTTCCACCAAGAACACCAAGAACACACACTAGTGTTCTTGGACTTTTAGCTCATTTCAAGCTTCCATATAGTAAGTACTTCTATCCTAGAGTCTATTAAAGCTTGTTATATATCTTTACATCAAGAAAATGTCCCTAGAACACCAAGAACAAGGTGTTCACGGTTCAAGAAGTTCTTGATTCGTAAACACCAAGTTAAGGTGCCAAAGGGTGCCTTAGGGTGCCTTAGTCCTTCACAAGCCTTTGAAACATGTCTAAATCCTTCCTTGATGTGTTTATGCCCATGAAAAGCACCAAAATCTCTCATTTATATGTGTTTACGGTTTGGGGATCTCCCAAAACCTTAAACACCCCAAAGTATGTATAAATGTCCCATATTCCTTCCTATGCCTTAGTAACTAACATGAATCCATTCTTTGATGAGCTAATGACTTGAAAACCCCCAAAATACCATAAACCTTATGAGTTTAGGGTAGTAAACTCAAAGGAAAATGGTTTAGGAACCGTAAATGCCAAATAGGAGTGAAATGGTGCCCTAGTTCCTTCCTTAGTCACATACTTCAAGTAGAAAAGCTTCAGGGACTTTTAAGGCTTCAAACAACAAATGGTCAAAAAGAGTGCGAGCTTATGGCCGTAAACTCAAGGGTTTATTAACGTAAACTCTTTTGGTTGTGACCACAAAACCGTAAACTCGCTAATGGAGTTTTCCTTGAACCCCAAGCACACTAGCCTTTCCCTACAACACTTAGATGCCATCCTTGGGACTTATAACACTTGTATAAGGTGTTTAGCATGTCCTAGGGTGTCTTGCGTTTGTTTATTAGTTGTTTAAATACTAATTGGATACATATATGTGATATTATATGTTAACTAGGATCATAGAGTGTGTTCAAGACTTCATTTGACACCTAGCAATCCTACATCTTCAGTTCATCCGTACCACTCACTAAAGGTGAGTTCATACCCCTTAATCAATGGTTTAAATGTTTTTAAATGCTTTTAGGGGGGGGGGGGGGGGGAATACAAGTTGAATACTTATAGTTATTATATCGATTAATAACTACCAAACCTGTAGTTTGCTTACTGTTCAAACTGTTTATCAAACTGTTTTGCTTCAAACTGTTTTACAAACTCTTTTACTTGTCAAATACTTTTACTTAAACTCTTTTATACTTATTATCAAATGCATGCCTATGTATGTATAGTTATATAAGTAATGTTTAAAGGGCTTAGGAAGGCCAGCTCGCTTTATCTCCTTTTCCATGTTGGGATGTGGCTGTAGGGCATCGGCTATCCGTCCGAAGGTCCTCTATCTATTAGTTATATATTATGTTATACATATATAGACATAAAAGTTCTATCAATTAGTTCCATACCTTTAGGTAGTAAGGGTTTACAATCATGATCATTACATTACTAGTAAGCTACCATAGGGGTAGTATATGAAGATACTAATACTATTACTAGAACAATGAAACATACAATGAGTCATTTCATTCATGAGTCAATACGAGTAGTACACACAGTGTAACGCCTGTGTTTCTGGGCTTGCCATTTTTAGCAATGTAATAGTCTAGGTTAACCTTAATAACCCAATTTGAAATAATAAAAATGTATTATTTGTGAGATATGTGAATTATGCGAATTATGTGTGTATTTTCTTAATTATTATAATTTAATGAATTAAGAATAAAATGTGCGTCAAAATTTAAGTGTAAAATAAACTCGATATCTTTGCATAAAGTTGTAGTGGCCGATACAAGGTTTCCAAATATATATAGAACGCCCAAATCTGACTTCGTATTAGGAAGTTATGATTTTCTGAAGTTTCGACTTGGCAGTATGCAGCCCGAATACTCGATTTGAGATCATTTCTAGAATCATTTATGGTGTATGGATTTTTGAAGTCTAAACGAAAGTTGTAGAGTGTAGTCTCACGTACGCGTGGATATAAAGAACGTCAAAAACGGAGTTTGTATGAAGAAGATATGAATTTTTGAAGTTTATTAAATAATTAAAATATAAATTTAATTAATAAATCTGATATTATCCGAAGGGGAGTTACCGGACTTATCCGGGTTATGCCCAACGTAATGTTGTACGCCCAACGTACAGCGAAGCGTGACGAAGCCTCGCACTCGAGTACTCCGATGACGCAGGCAATGACGTTTTGGCGTTACACCCAGCGTACCGAAGCAGTATGCCCAACATAATGCGAGGGTTCAGCCCTATGAAAGGGGCATGCGAGGGCAGCTTCTTTCTCTTACAAACTTCTTCCTTTCTCTCTAAGTTTTTCCTCGATTTGCGTGTCGTTTATACCCCGAAGCCCCGGTATTATTTCCGAGCCCCAAAGCAAGATCCGAAGTCCCGAGGATCCCGAGAAGTGATATTTTCGAGCCGAAGCCCTGCCCGCGAGGAGCCCGTTTTTTGTGATGATCTTCCAGATCTACGGAGAAACACTACTTCTGCAAGCCGTAGTGCTGCCCGATCATCTTCTGATCAAGTGAGTGTGTAGTCATTTTCCTCTAACACATTATTATGAAGTATTTTATACGAAATACATGTTACGTGTATACTTTGTTGATTATATGTGTGAATGTAAATTCACTTTCTTCTGTCTCATAGATCTGATTTATTCTCTATGAAATACGTGTTATGTGTGTGTGCCTCATCTGTTTTGTGGAAAAATGTATTGATCGAGCATGGTATACAGGTTTTAAACTATGTATAAAAATGTATATATTTATCTACTAATATGTTGGGTAGAACATGGGTAGATAGTTGGTGTGTAATAAACAAATGAGAGGCCTCGATGTTGTTGGTGTTATTCTAGTCACTCAGCAGAGTATGGATGACGACCACGGACTATTCTGGACAGTCCTGTAGAACACTAGCAGGCTCATAACCTGTAGGTGCTGTGAACGACGTGTTCACCGGTGTACTCTATCCCCCTCATGGTTGCCTTTAGGATATTTATTGCTAAGGAAGCCCCTTTGCAGTAATGTTCGTCCCGATAAAAATCCTAGAGTAGGTCCCTTATAATAGATGTTGTTTTAGGGACGTAAAGTGAGGATAACGGGAATGGGTAATCGGGTTATTGTTGATTGTTGAAATTAAATATAATTATTTATTGTGGGTTGAAAACCCTATATGCTCACCAGGCTCCCAAGCCTGACCCACTCAGTTTATTTGTATTACAGGAAGTGGCGCAAGGGCATAAGATGGATGAATCATCAAGTTGTTTTGTTTATAAGTCTGTATATGTATATATTTGTTGAATGACTTGTAATGTTATCGTTTATGCTTTATGGTCTGTATCGGAACATGACATCACGATTTTGATTATGAAATGAAATTATATTTCTTTATGAAATGTTTTGATAAAAGATCTATTTTATCATGTTTTGTTTTTGGGAACAAATTCTGCATCTCTTTTAAAAATCAAAAGGATTTACTCTGAAAATGTTTAAAAAGCATAAATGAGACCGGTCTTTTCTGGCCGAGATTTTGGGGATGTCACACAAAGTACATTACTATACATGCTAGATAGAGAGAGAACACCCATTACAGCTAGCACACGCAGAACATTACAGTACATACAGGCTAGACAGAGAAAGAGTACACTTTACAGTTAGCACATTCATTACATGTACATTCATACAGTTATGTGAACCATTAAACGGGTCATGGCACTGCCTGCCATGAACGTTTTTGTATCCAGAATCTCCTTAATTGGGGAGCGTATGAGTTTGCGTAAAGATCTATACTGGATTGACTATCCTACACCTTGTTGCTCGCTACAGTGGGACTTGCAAGTCTACGGGTGCCAAATGTCATTTCTTACGGCGTCTTACATCGTCATTTTACTAGAGTCAGTAGCAGGATTTTCAAACCCCGAAAACCAAAGGCGGAAACATTTCCGGGGTTGACTCCACGTTGAGTATCAAATCCAATGTACATAGTAATCACAGTAAACAACCATTACATTACATATATTTGAAAGTTTACATTTGTTTCAAAAGTAAATTGTACAAGTGTTATACATATATCATATGAACAAAAGTTGAGACGAGTCTTCTGAGCACTCCGTCTTCTCCAAAAGATATCGCCGGGTACCTGTCTAACGTGGACCTGAGAATACAAGCCGTTTGAAAATCAGCATAAAGCTGGTGAGTTCATAAGCGGTTTTGTTTTATGAAAATGTATCGGTTTCCTTTAGTTTTCCGAAAAGGTTTGTTATCCAAGAAAATCCCACATTTTCTTATGTAAAATTTATTTGGTTATCTTTCGTTACAGTTCAGTTACGCGTTATATGTTAACCCCAGGAAAATCCCATATTTTCCTAAATGCAAGATTGATTGAATAACACAGAGTATAGTTTAATACACAAAACTATATATTGAGAATCATGGGATTACTATCCCGAATTAAATATGAAATACTATAATATACATGAATTATAGATAGAAAGTAGTTTGAAAACCTTGGGACTATCATCCCGAACTAGTTACAAGATAGTTTGATATAATTGAAATTATAGATTGAAAACCATGGGACTACTATCCCGAACTAGATATAAGATTGTTTGATAAAACCATGGGATCACTATCCCGATATAGATATAAGATAATTGGATAAAGTCATGGGATTATCATCCCGTACTAGATATAGTTTCAAACCATGGGATTACCATCCCGTACAAGATATAGATTGAAATCATGGGACTATCATCCCGTACTAGATATAAGATATATACATACTGAAAACCATGGGAATAACATCCCGCACTAGATACAAGTTCGATAGACTGAAAATCATGGGACTACCATCCCAGACTAGATATAAATTCTAAAACCAAAGCTGTGAATAAACTTATATTAATACATATTGTGAGTCGGGTAACCATGCTGATACGACAACGAGACCTCCTTGACGTTTGTCAGACATCGAACGATATCCAGAATTGTGAGTCGGCTTGGAATAATTTTTAAACACCAAATGGACATATTTAAGGGAGTTTATGGCCTAGCATAGGACTCATGGTTGTAAACTCCTATATACTCATGATTAATTGATTTAATGCTTCCAAACAAATCACATGTGATTGCTAAAATTGTTCCAAGGCCTTACATGAATTTTTATGGAACTTTTGAGGTGTTTTTGGAGTTTACGGCCCATGAGACCCCCCTCATGGCGGTAAACTCTCCTAGAGAGGGAGTAATTATGTTTTAAGGTCAAAAACTTGTTTGCATACACTTCTAAAAATTATTCTAAGGCTTTAGGGGTGTTAAAGTGGCTTTCTAACACCTTAAATTGAGTTTACACCCAAGTTGGAGGAGTTTACGGCCCAGGCACATGCCTTGGCCGTAAACTCATATAAATCCCCCAAAATTTATGTTTAAAGTGTTCCAAGGCTAAAGCAATTAGTCTAGAAGTCATATCCATGTCTTATTGAGGTTTAGGAAGGGTTTAAGGGCTTAAAAATCCTATAATTATGAGTTTACGGCCTAAACACCATCCTTGGCCGTAAACTCATATACAAGTCTCCAAATTATAGTTTAAGGCATTCTAGGTCCATTCGTTAAAGCCATCTAGCCATATCTAAGTCCCAAAATTGTTTAGGAGGGGTTTAAAGGCATAAAAACCCACTAATTATGTGTTTACGGCCCAAGCTCCCTCCAGGGCTGTAAAATCATCTACAAGGTCTTAATTCATGTTTTAATCTCGAATTTGAAGGCCAAATATGCTATACAATGAGTTTAGAAAGGTACCTTAGAGATTTGAGGCCTTAAAATTAAGTTTTGGACCCTTAATCTTGGATTTAGGAGAGAGGTTAGAGAGAGAGTAGAGAGAGGAAGAAAAAGCTTCAAATGAATGTTTAAACACGTTTATATAGGTCCTAAAACTTGGACACGGTGGAATTTTACCCGATACCGGCCTTAAACGGGGCTTTAGGTCGCACCCGATTAAGTTTCCGTCACCTGGCGGGGACGTTTCTAAACTTTTTGAAATGAACAATTTTGGGCTAGTTTCATGAGTTCCTAAAGGGTTTGGACACTCAATGGATTATAATAAACGTATAAATTTATTTAATTTAACCCAAAAAGGAAACGAAACGAATTGATTAACGGTGAATTTTTACGGGTAGAACGGGTTTTTCGACGATGGAAAACTTCGGGTTGTTACATTATCCACCCGTTAGAGGGAATTTCGTCCCGAAATTCAAAGAATAAGATATAGATCATGAATTTGTAATGAGACACGAATGGATTTGTTGCCTCGGATCTTCACTTTCTCAAGTGGAATTAGGTCTCTACTAGGCGTTCTAGCGAATTTTTACTATCGGGACATGTCTTTGTTTTGCACATTGACTCTCTCTCAATCTACGATATTAATCGGTTTTCTCATGGAAGTTCCAACCCTGGACGACTTCGGTTTCCTCAAAGGAATCACTAGGGTTTCGTTGGGTAGATGCTTCTAAGGATTCGAGACATGATGTACTGGATAGATGTTACCAAGTTCTAAGGGCATCCGAAATCTGAAGATTGCATAATCGATTTCTACAAAGATCTCGAAAGGTCTGATGTGGAACTAAACTAGACATTCGAAAGAAATTCCCAGGAATCCTTCGGGAAAGACATTTAGAGGAAAGAGCTGCTAACTTCTCATTTCTCAGTGATCACAGAAACGAGGGATGCATGGTAATTCATATTGGGAAAAACTTTTGAGTTTTAAGGCATGGAATGATACGAAGGTTTGATGCCGAAGATCATGAGAACTGGGTCGAGGAAAAGATCTAGACGAGCGACCCTTTCGAAACCGAGGATAACAACATGAATGAGACCCGGTCATTTCATGTTAAACATAGCATCAAAGTATTTTCGTGAAAAGTTTCCCCCTTTTAGATCGAATGGAACAGAATAGTCCTCCGGACTGAGGATTTAATCTATAGGTACGAAATTAGTGTTCTCTATCTCACTGGTTAGTCATCTCGACGGTACACATCTCGATTAAATACGAAGGATTGAGTTTAGAAAATGTTCGAATAGGCAGATAACAGGTTTCCATTTTTGTACTAGAATCGGAAAGAGTTGCAGGTATAAAAATTATTAAAGAGAAGTATACCTGCGACGACAGAGGGATCAGTGGTTGTAGCTGCTTTGGGGAATTCCTTTTGAAGTGCCCTGCTTCGCCACAATTGTAGCAGGCCGGACTGATTCCCGCTCCGGATGATTGGTTTGTTGATTTGGCTGGTTTTCTGCAGGTTCGAGCAAGATGGCCCATCTTGCCACAGTTATCACAGATCCTTTCACGACAGGGGCCAGGAATGCGGTGATGGTAGCTGCACTTATCACACCAAGGAAGGGTACCAGTGTATCCATTGGTAGGAGTTTGGGCCGTGGAACCGACAGCCGAAACAGCAATAGGGGCAGTAGCAGCATGGACTGCTACTGTTTGTTGTTTCTTAGAAGACCCTTGCGTACTCTGGGCCTTCTGCTTGTTCCAGAATTTCTTTTTGCTTTCACCTCCACTAGTAGACAGGTACCGATGACCAGGATTTGAGAAGATGGAGCATGTTCAAGACTCATCTCTTTTTTTATTCATATTTTTGGTGTCTTATAAACTATACAAAACACACTTGTATTAAAATTACATTTTTCATGCAATGGACGATGTTGTTGCTTGTTTTACTATTATTCATTTTTGTGATATTGCACATGACGTCCTCCACTCCCGAACGTTTCCGCCGTTCAGGTTTTGTGGTGTGACAATTATAGTCGGGTTCACAAAGAATTTTTTGTGATCTCTTTCTGGCGGGCCATACTTCATTTTGTTAAACAACACCCTTGTAGCACCTGATTTTTGGTACGTATTCTCTTGTTATATACCTTGCATTTTGGCCTTGGACTCGGCGAGTTGAAGGTCCAACTCGCCGAGTAGAAGCGGGAAGGGACACGAGACTTAAGCGGTGGACTCGGCGAGTCGGGTCCCGGACTCGGCGAGTAGACCCTGTTTGGACAAAAACCCTAATTCGAGGGTTTGCACCCTATTTAAACGCCTTAACTCGGCCTCTTTTATCCCATTTGCTCCCAGAAGGCCCCCCATAGCAAACCCTAGCCGTTTTTGAAGCAATCTAAGGCATTTGGAGTGACTTTGGTGCTTTTGTGATCCAAGGAGGGAAGGAAAAGCTTGAAGGAACAAGAGGAGGCTAAAGGGATCCGAGTTTGTCCACCATTTTCAGCTTATTGAAGGTAAAAAGCCTGTACCTTGCTCTTCCATTTGCTAGATCCCATTTTGTGAAGTTTTAGGGCTTTTCTAAGCCATTTTGGTCATCAGCCATGATTGCAAGCATGGTTTCGAGTTGATGTTTCGGATCTAGGCCCTTAGAGGGGTTACAAGGCAGAAAGGAGTGGCTCTAGCACTCAAAGAAGGCCCCATGCTTTGAGAGGGCTTGTTTAAGGACCTTTTAAGCTCAAAGTCCCATGCAAGCACATAAAGGTTATAACTTTATGTGCTAGATCGACTGTAGAAGCATAGATCTATCTTTTGATCAAGGGTTGTACGTCAGAAATAGAAGATTCAGTGGGTGGTTGTGACTAACTCGGAGAGTCCGTTCTTGGACTCGGTGAATCCAAGGTTCTGTCCCGTATCAGTTGACGGTCATAAGGACCCAGTTGAGTGTGGAAAGGTTTTAAGGGGGTCCCAGGGAGTGACCCAACGTTCTGTACTAAGCCATTGTTCTGGAAATTCATGGGACACAGCGAGTGCATGACCAGACTCGGCGAGTCCAAGGCAATCTTCTTAAGGATGAAGATGAACTCGACGAGTTGTTCATATAACTCGGCGAGTCAAGGACAGGACCTGTGTATCAGTTGACGATGAACTCGACAAGTTGTTCATACAACTCAGCGAGTCGGATGAGGATTCAGTCGATGTTCGTTTAAAAGGAAAAGTCGTCGAGTCATCGCCTAACTCGACGAGTAGAGACGGGTATGACGTCTAATGGAAGGATAGGGACTCGGCGAGTTGGCGAGCCAACTCGACGAGTCAGGTCAACTAGAATTTGACTTTGACTTTGACTTGGTCAGGGGTAAAATGGTCATTTTACCCCAAGAGTAGATGTCAGTTTCTGACTAAGTGATTTGTGGCAATTATAGCCGGAGGATTTCCGGGGCAGCAGTCAGAGGATTCCCACACAGTTTAGCATCTACTACGAGGTGAGTTACCTTCCAGTAGCGGTGGGTCTACGACCACAATGTCGGCCCACCAGTAGGGATCATATGTTAGATGTTTGTCTTTGTAATATTCATCTGTGTTGCTACTACCTGATATGTTATATGCTAGCGTGATATTATATGTGATAGTGATAGAGTTCGGTTGTTAGGACGGAAAGGGTAGGTTAGGCACCCCAGATATGCCTAACAGTATGTTATGATATGTTCAGCTGCTAGCATGATATGTTATATGAGATAGAGGTAGTAGAAGGGGGAAAGTCCCCAAGATTCGGTCATTAGGACTGAAGGGTAGGTCGGACACCCCAGATATGTCCGACAATAGATTATGCTATGATATGTGTGATAGTAGTAGTAGGGGGTGATATGGTCCCCGAGGTTCGGTTGTTAGGACCGAAGGGTAGTCAACACCCTAGAATAACTCGACATGGGTAGGTCAACGCCCCAGAATGGCTTGACACGGGCAGGTTGGCACCCTAGAATGGCCGTACGGGTAGGTCGGCACCCCAGAATGGTTGTACCCAGTAGGTCGGGCACCCCAGAAATGCATGGCAGTATGTATGTGATGTGTTGTATGGTATGTGGTACGATGGGGGAACTCACTAAGCTTTGTGCTTACAGTTTACAGTTTTGTTTTCAGGTACCTCTTCAGCGAAGGGGAAAGAGCTGGCACGGTACCTCTTCAGACACGAGATATATTTTATGAATTGATATGATCGGATGATGTTTTACTACTAAAGTTTTGCTAACCACTTAAATTAAAATGAAATTTTTGGGCGTGAAAATTTGGGTCGTTACAACTCTGTTATCATATAAGCACTAAATTCATTAAACAAATTTTTTTTAAGACATAATGTTATTTAAATTAAATTTCTTGCACTTATATCATATAAGATACAATGACAGCATTGGTCAACTCATCCATTGTAAGAACTGCTTCAAAATAATCCCAATTTAAGTACATGTACCTATCAACCTTTGTAACTTGTCCATCAACCATCATTACAGTCATTTTCAAAATACTACTCTTATTAATTCTTATCCTTGTCTTCACATGTGCTCTGGTCCACCTTCTTTGCAAGGTCACATTTTGTTTCTCCTACATTTTAATCTTCTTTTCTATTCCATTCCCTTCTTCCATATCACATGGTTCTATTTGTCCATCAACCAATTTTCTTGTGCCATTTTCTTTCTTATTACTTCCTATTTCTTTTTTTTAAGGTGTTGCATCTTTCTTCACTGGTGTTGCATGTTTTTTCACTAGTGTTGAAAGTTTTTTCACAAGTTTCACCACCACTTTTCCCAACAAAAACTATAAAAAATACATAATGAAACATGGATCATTTACCGAAGGTGAAAGAGAACTCACTCAAATATGAGAAAAATTAGGAAAACCAAGGGTAAATATGTGAAAACGTTGTCTGTTTAAATCAGTGAAAACTGTCTGTTTTAAAGGAGGATCTGAAGTATTTGATGATGATACTAACAGAAACAAGTTAGGATTAACAAAAACAAGTATACACAGACAATTATTCAAACAACTTAGGATTAACAGAAACAAGTATCAACAGAACATAAGCAAGGCAACTTTTTTCTGTCAAACGGTAAAGGTGTATGTGCAAATAGTATTACCAGGTCAGAGCATTAAATAACTAAGTGTCTTGGCCAACTTAGTATGTGTCCAAGTGCATCTTTGACCTTCACAATGAACTCCTCTTCATGTGGAATGGGTATTAAATCTTCTCCTTATAAAGTTGTTTTCACCATAATATGAATGTTTTCATCTATTACATAAACGTAAAAAAAATCAAAGATCTGTTCAACCTTTGCAGCATACAATCCTTGGCTAGGTGGTTTTTGCCATGACACTAGTTACAATCATAGCCAAAGTCACCCATGAGCTTCTTTTCCTTCTTTTACCTCTTCTTTCTGAGAATTGTTTGAATTCTCCTATTTCACTTTCTCAGAGCTGTAGCTTCCCTGCTAGTTTCGGTTCTTATTCCTGTTGAAGTTCTTCTTCGCGAACCTCCTTGGGTTAGACACCATCATTGCGAACTCTTCTTTAGAAAGTTCAGAATCAGAGAGCTCAAACTCCGAATCCTCATCTTTTGTAGCCTTCTTACCTGTAGCTACCAGTGCCAGCGAACCTACTCCAGAAACAATTTTTCCTTCTTTTGTCACTTCATCCTCATGTGACCAAAGGATCCGAACCAGCTTAGCCAGAGTGTAGTCCTTAAACTACTCATGTGTTTTCACTGTAGAAATAACAACTTTCCATTCAGTCCTTAGACCATTCATGAATGTGACTGTCTACTCGATAAGTTCACGTCCAATTTTATGTTTCGTCATCATGCTGAGAAGATGATTATATTGATTGAAGGTTTGATATTAAATTTCTTCGAGCTTTTGCACAAAAGCTCCAAACTCTGACAGTAGTAACGTTTTAGTTGAATGCTCTAGATCAGCGTCAGTAGAGGTCAATTCCTTAAGCCTATCCCAGATACCCTTTGTTGTATTGAATGAACTAACCAAACGAAAGGTGTCCGGTGGTATGGCAAACCTAATGATCATCATCGCCTTGACATTGTTGATTAATTTTTTTCCTTCTCATCTTGTGGAACATCCTACACTTCAAGAAGAAGCTTGTTATAATCAGCCTGAGTTTTAACTTCTCTTCCAGTTCCAGTATGAACAAACGCCCCAACTGTGATCACATCCCAAATCAGATAGCCATTGTCTTTCAGACCAAGGAGATAGTCTTCAAAATGCAGCACCCAAACTTCATATTCACTAGGGAATAAGATAGGAATCCTTGTTGTGGATCCAATGCCGCTTAAGAGATTTATAAAGTTAATGTAGGAATCCTCTAAATGCATATTTGTATATCGAACTGAACCTGTATGAACTAGAGTTGTAAACAAGATTAGGGTAATATTATGATCAAAATCAACGTCAACTGATGAACAAATGATGATGACGACTGACACTATATCCAATAATAGCGGAAACCCTAAAAAGCTTCTTTCAACAGAAGAGATGCGTATAGATTACACAGTCTCCTGCTCTGATACCAATTGATAGGATTGGATCCTAATTAGATCGAATAGATTCAAACACCTAAAGAATAAGAAAAATGTAAATAGATCAAATATGTTGAATGATTATAAGTCATAGCCTCAAAAGAACTCGATGAAGAATTGCTACTGTAGAGGTGTGTAGGGCTACAAGAGTATTTCAATGTTACAAAACACGGTGCATGCATACACCTTAAATACTATAACCCTAATAATAAATGACGGGTGGATAAGCCCAAGCCCGTTTACAAAATTAACCACAATGGCACAACACATATACCTAACAATATGACCCCCTCTAACACTCCTTTTTACACATCTTCTTCCCTTCACCGCTTTGCTTCACCATTTTTTCATAATTTCATCTGTTCTTCATCACATGTTAAACTCGTTGATTTGTCCCTCAATGGTTACGTTTTTCTCTTTGAATTGTATAAGGAAATTGCGTTTTTCTCTTTGAATGGTTACTTTTGATCGTGTGATTCGTTTGACTTGAAGTTTCAGATTGAATTATTGATGGGTTTTTGCTCAAATTGAGAATTAGGTTTGATTCATTAGATGAGAATTTTGGCGGAATCTGTGATTGGATTTAGGGGTGTAATCCCGTCCGAGATGTAATATTTGGTGGAATCGATGGTTGGATTAGATGTATATTTATTTTTGTGAGTGATTCAATATATGTTCACCATTTTCTGGTTTGAAAAGGTGGTGTCCGCTGAAAATGTCGCCGGAGAAGATGATCGTAGATGTCTTTAGAGATTATGTCCGCCGGAAATAGAATTCAAACCCCCAAAATAGGTTTTACCTGCTATTGTAGATAATAGTTGTATATTTTAAACAAAGAAACAAGTTTAATGATTATCGGTACATAAAAAAATGACCAAATATGTTCAAATGATATAGTTTGTTACCCTTTGAAATCATTATACCTAAACAAAATATGAACAATTAAATAGAAAAAGCATTCCTATTTTAAGATGTTATAGTTTTCTTTTCTTTAAAAAAAAAAAAAAAAAAAAAAAAAAAAACCACATAGACTCTCTAAATGATATGATTTAGCAATTAACTGAAGCATGGTGATGAGTTGTAGTCAGAAATAATGATTCAGATCCAAAACATGTGCAAATCAGTGAATGCATCTGAATTTAAAGTAGCATTGACTTGATTATTGTCCAATATTACAGGATGTTTCCTCCTTTCAAGTCGAAGCTTTTTTCTACTTTAATGGCAGAACATGAAGCTCAAATCGAAAACTAGGCATCTATAAATACATTCTCATGCCACCGATTTCATTCTTCATTTTAATTTACATTTTTTGCTTATTTTAAAATTGTTTCCATCGGTAACAGATCGGTAGTCGGAGATTAACAGGGGATTTTAGTTTTCATCTGTTAAGTTCCACTGATCTTGACAGTACCATTGCAGCGTCGGAGCTTGATCGTCTGAGAAGAAATTGCAAGACTCATCTCCACCGAAGAAATTGTGTTCTTCAATCTTCACAAACTGTGGTTGGTAAGCTTTCTGTGCAGCACCCATTATGTCTTTTGACTCTGTCAATTGGTGGCCCTTCATCACGTCCGCCATGGATGTCGTCATGTTGGAGCTGTTGTTGTCATCGTTCAAGATCGCACTTGAATCACTATCAGAAGACCCATCTTTTAAATCCGGGAAATATGTTGTGGTTACCATGTTTTCATTTTCATACATCACTTCCGGTGATTTTGGCTGCTTCTCGTCGGCTTCTTCCTTCACCGGAATATTGCTTTCTTCGTCTTCCCCATACAATTTCGACTTCAGTTCCCTGATCTGTACGTACAATAAACTAGTTTTAGAGATTAAATTATATAAAACCCAAAAGCAAAAGGGGTTGAATCGACCTGTTTGAGTAGAGATTCGTTGTCGTGTTTGAGGGAGTCATAATTGTGTTTGAGTGAATCAAAATTGGCTTTAAGGACACCATAATCTCTTTCCAGTTGTTTGGTCTTCCACCGTGCACGGCGGTTCTGGAACCAAACAGCGACTTGTCTGGGTTGCAGGCCAAGCTCTTGAGCAAGCTTCACTTTCCGCTCCGGCTCCAGTTTGTTCTCCATCTCGAAGTTTTTCTCCAAAGCCTTCACCTGATCCGCACTTAGTCGTCGTTTCTTCTCCGAGATCTGGCCTCCTCCGGCACAATCGTCTCCACCACCATCTTCATCCAAACCTTCCATTAACATCGACTGAAATTCGCGTGTGTACCCCACAGGACTGCTGCTTTCGTCTACACAATCACAAATCTTATCTCAATTTTACTTTTGAATTCCATATAATTAATTAAACATATATGAATCTAAATTTTACCTATGGTTTGGCACATGGGTATCAATCCCGCCATTGAATCTGAGCTTCCAAGCCTTTTCATGGCTCAACACCGGCCAACGACTATTTTTACAGTTAAAAGAGGAAGAAAACACAGAGATCGTTTTGTTTGATTACAGCCACAGCCACACTCACCCCACAAATCTAGATTCAACTAAAACCTGTTGCTCATGGTTGAAAGACAAGAACTTCCATGGCTGAAAATGGCGGTGGTTTGGTTTGTAGATATGATGCGTTCACAAGGTGACCATTTCTCTCTCTTGTCCACTCCATCTTTCTTCTTCCCCATAGCTGCCAGTTGTTGATCCCTTTGGGAATTAATTAAGAGATGAAGCCAATTCACATCTAAATAATACAAAATTCAAGATTTTAAGATCACTACAAACCTACAAGATCAAGAAAGTAAAGGGGGGTCCATGGACTGTTCATCTGCAGAAGAAAACAGAGTGAGAAAGAGAGAGATGGGTATGGGCAGATGGGAAAGCAGGTTTTCAGCCCAGCTGGCCTCAGTCTTTCCCTTTGTTTAAATAAACTTGAGCTGTGTCCATTGTCATGGTTAATTTCTGACTAGGGTTAGGTCTTAGTTTATGTACACTGTAAAGGTAGACCCAACAAAATATTTCAATCCGATCCATGTGTTTGCATGGCTGTGTTATGTTTTTTACTTTTAGGTTAAGAATATCATTTTTCTAATTTCATGTTCTTCATTACAACATTTGTCAGTCTATGTAGGAGAGTTCAAGAGTCTAATTTCATGTTCTTCACTACCACTTTTGAACCTGGTCATAGGAGCGATGATAACCATGTGATGCATATATTTTTGGTACTTATTTTTATGGTAAATAAAAAAATGAAATCTTCAGAAAAAAATCATAATATTCTAGACAAATTTATGAAAAAAATTATAAACTAAATTTTATTTGAAAAGAGAACTTTGAAAAAAATCTTTTTTTTTTGCAAGTTTCGTGGATTTAAACCGTATTCTATTATTTTTTATTAGTTTGGTCAAAATATTAATAGTTTTTTGAAATTTATCCAATAACCAAAATATTTGGATTTTTCTGAAAATTATCATAGAATTAATTGATATTATTATTAACAAATCATTTATAAACAAAAGAAATATATTTAATGTTAACTTTTATGAATACAATGGTGGACTAATTACTTTTTTAGTGTTTGTTGACCACTTCAAACTCTCTATGTTTCTCATATACATCGTTGTGTGTGTCATGGTGACATGTACTATATGACTCTTCCTTTAATGTTGGTGTTTTTTTTATGTTCTTTAACTTAATTATCACCCAACATTCATACCTCACATGTTAACAACCATGGGCTAGCACATATATATCAAATGTGAAAAGGAAACTGTGAAAGACAGTTTATATGGAAACATGTGAATGTTGATTATGTATTTAAATTGTCATTCAAAGTTTACTTTCCACTCTCAATATATGTGTGTATTTCGATGGTTGTTAACAACTAATGTATGAAGGTTAAGTGGTAGTTAGGTTAAAAATGTATTGAAAGATTTATATGTTTAAGAATCATTGTGTAATGATATTTTCTAATAACTTGTGATCATATATCGTCACATTTTATAGCAAATAGACACTTATTGATTTTTATTATGTAATGTGATTACTAATAAATATTAACTCTTGTCTTTAATTAGAGAAACGTACATAATACATCGCACCATCACCCCCACAATGATACATGGAACGAACCTAAAAAGTTTAAAGTGATCATCAAACTATATTCTATTCCTAAAAATTAAAAACAAATGTATTTCTTTGGTTTATATAAAAAAAAATATTTGTTATGTTTATAAATGATTTGTTAATAACAATATCAATTAATTTATGGTAATTTTCAGAAAAATCTCAATATGTTGATTATTAGGTAATCTTAAAAAAAATCTTAATATTTTGACAAAACTAACGAAAAACAACATAATACTGTTAAATCTGCGAAACCGACCAAAAATGATTTTTTTTAAGCTTTTAGTTGGTATTTTGTACATTTTTATAAGCAATTTAAAATTTTCTCTGAAATATTAAAACTTTTTAAATAGTTCTAAATGAAAATTGTATAAACAAAATTCTTTTTTCATAATATTGCTTAACTTGGGTAGAAAACATGATCTGACACTACTTTTGTCTTGCTACTGCTCTTCTCCATTAATGATTTATGCACATATTTATTCTCAAATCCCTATAAAATCTAGTAAACTATTCATATTTTAATGTTCGCTTTTGATTATTTTAATATATTTCCTATAGCAGATTTTTTTTTTTAAAATAGCTAAGACAGTTGGGTGTGGGCAACGTCAAAGGAGGCGTTATTGCATGTTATAACGGCACAAACACCGCCCCACCTCCCCGTTATTGCGCGTTATTAGCTTCCACGTTACTTTTCGTTACCACCATCACGGCCTTTAACACCGTTTTCTTCTTTTTTCTTAAAACACGTGAGTGGGCGTTGCCCACTCCGACCAGTCTAAAGAAATACATTGTTTACGAGTCTGTAAAAATGCTATACAAAGTTGTGGTATAAAAAATTTGTGGATTACTTTAGTGTTTCTAACGAAATGCAAGACAAATACATGGTAAATGCACATTTCGGGTGACAAGGTCTCGTATATATTGTTTTTTTAAGTTTTCAATTTTAACCTTAAATATGTATATATATTTTTATATATAATATATAAAGTCTCAAAAATATTAAGTAAAATTTTCTTTAAGTCAACCAAAACAACAATTTATTCATTCCAAAACTCAATCAAAGTATAAGAAAAAATATATCAAAATCCATCAGAGTACAAAATAAATCAGAGAGTGCGAAACACTGGTAGATGCGATGCAATCATGTCGGGCTCTTCCCTTTGGAACCATAAATACATGAAATATAAATATAAAACCGTAAGCACAAAGTTTAATGAGTTCCCCAAAATACCATACATCAAACACAAACGGGCCCAACCCAACATACATTGCTTCAGACCCAACCCATGTAATTCGGGCCCATGCCATATCATACATAATCGAGCCTAGTGTAACACCAGTTTTTCAGAATGGATCTATTTAGGGTTTCAAGGAGTAAAAAATTTGATTTTTAGAGAAAATGGAGTGTCACGACGTGACCATAGGGTGGTCACGACATGACAAGTGTAAATAAGAGAAGCGCGTTCAAAACAATTTTCACGACGTAAGACATAAGGGCTCGTAACGTGAGAACTATTGCAACCCAAGCCCAATATTTTTTAGGGTTTTTTTATGTCTCGATTTTCAACCTAATTTTTCATTTTTTCTATTAAATTATATCAAAGTATTTATTACATTATGCGAAAACATGATTGTGAATGTGCGTATGTACAGTCAAGGCTTGCCTTTCTCACAAGTTCATAAATTGTTGGGTTCGAAATAGTTGTAATGTATTGAAGTGTCCTATGTCTTTTATTAGTATCGAAGTCAGTATTGTTTATTTGCATAAGGGTATCTTGTAATGGAGAAGTGTGAATGTTAAAGCCCTTATGTATTTTTTTTGTCTGCTTTTGTCATCCATATAAAAAGGGGTTAGATATTAGAGTTAGAGTATTTTTCGAAGTAATAGCTACTTGTACTCGATTTCCTCTATATCTTCAAAACCAATATATTGAGCCAAACAAAAATTATTTAAGATATTGTGTTCTCCTTTGATTCATACTCTGATTTCATTTCATACATTCGATTCATAACTACTATATTTGTTATCAGAAAAGGATTCATTTCGTTGATCTCTGAATTTCTCCAATTTTCAAAAGTTTTTAATCTCGTTCTAGATTCAAAATTTCCGCACTTTTAATTTTGAAAATCTATTCAGATCATCTAATTTAATTCAATTATGTTCTTAGTTTGCTAATCGAGTGTTCTGTGATTGATTCCAGGAAATTTCATCCATCAGATCTTAATTTCTGAAGATTTCTTCAAAACTCATCCATACAACAAAGCCGAATTTTAATATGAACACAATGACGTCTTATTCACATCTCCTTGGTTCTTGAACCAAAATCCCTATGTTGATCCCTGAGTACTATAATCAATGGGCGAATATAATAGAAGACTATCTTAATGGGATTGATGAAGAACTCTGGAAATGTATCACAGGTGATATTGGATCATCGATCTCCTTACCAAATATTGGATCTACTGCTTTTAGTCGTGAAGTTTCTAATCAAGCATAAAGGAAGAAGAGGAATGAGAAGAAATGCTTGCGTGAATTAAGAGGTGCTCTTCCACCTGTAGCGTACAATTATGTCCGTGGTTGTTCTACTGCTAAGGGAATTTGGGATACATTGAAGGAAAGTATCAAGGAAGCGAGAAAACCAAAAAGAGTTACGTTAAGCAATGTTTGCTTGAGTTAGGTGAATTCAAGCAAAAAGAAGGTGAGAAAATTAAGATCTATTAATCGTTTGAATGAGTTAATCTTCAAGTGTAGCGGGTATAGAGTCAACATATCAACAATGGAGTACAATGTGACTTTTCTCATTGGACTTCGTAAGGAGTGGCGCAATGTTGGTCTGATGATAAAAACTCAACAACGTTTCAACAATCTTTCTCTTAATGATCTTTACAATGAGTTGAAGGCTCATGAATGGGAAGTAAATAAGATTGCTGAGGAAAAAAAGAATCATTTTGGATGGTCCCCTAGCCTTGATGTCTAAGGTGACAAACAAAGAAGTTGAGATTGAGTCTACTGAGAATGAAGGTTTGGAAGATGAAGAACTAATTATGAACTCTGATGATGAAGCAATAAAGTGAAAATGTTTTTCAAGAAGCCTTTCAATTCAAAACCTAAAACAAGTGATCCAAAAGGTAGTTCATTTGTGAAGGGAGTGAGAGAGGAGAAGAAAGTTGAGAAGAAGTAAGTTAGGATTGAGGATGTGAAGATAGAGAAACAGCTAAAGGGTGATTATGGCTTTTACTGCCATTATTGTAATAGTGTGAACCACATCGTGAGTGATTGTATGTTGATAAATAGAGATGAGAAGAAGAATAGGATAAATGATGAAGCCTATTATGTGGAGAGGTTCGAAGAGGTAAGTGTGAAGACAAAAGGGGCGTCATTGGTGGCCAAATAAAGTTGTGATGAAGAAGGCTGTAGTGACAAAGAACATGGTTTGGCATGCGGAATTAAAGCTTGCACAATTGAACATGGTGATTTGGGTGATTAAGAGATGTATTGATTGTATATGGTGTTACAAAAAGGATCTAGATCTAGACTACATAAATAACACACACTTACACACTCACTTTTACATCTCTCAAGCGCACCTCTACAAGTGGTATGAACCCACTATTTATAGAGGTGTTTACATGTCTCTCTCTCACTCTAACAAACAAATGGGTCTAAAGGCTAAAGCACCACATGCAAGTGGGTTTTACAAAAGTCAAACATTTACAAAGTCATGAATGAATAACTTTGCACCCCAACATTCTCCCCCTCAAAGTTAGGAATGAATGACCCACCTCAATTCTTCCAAAATCAAGCACTACGCGGTTCGAGCCTCAAAGGTGACACATGTTGAACCGAACTTCGATCTTCAATTCTTCCATGACTCTTCAATTTGGGCTCTAGGATGTGAGACCATATAAACCAAGCAGCAACGAATGATCAAGAGTATTCCAAACTCCAAATAATCGCCCAAAAGTTGTGCATAAAAACACACCCCAAAAATCTTCAATAATTCCAAACCCATTTCGAATACATCACTTCCGAACTTCCAATTGCATCATCTCGTAATCTTCAAAACTTCAAGATCACTTCGGTCTTCAAATCCGCGTAATATGAAAAATTCAAGTTTGAATTTCCATATAAAACTTCTCCTCCTTTTTATAATTGAAATTTGATTATAAAACCTCCAAGGAAAAAGAACGTGCTCTATTCGGAATTTTTCATGTTAAAACTCCCCCTTAACATGTGGCATAAACTTTGTGCTTCAATCCAGAAAACCCAAAAAATATTCAATTTTTATTGCCGTTACCGGATTGCCTTTGACAAAATTTCTCAAAAATAGGTAGAAATTGTCAATTTCAAAATTCTGCAGTGACCCGTTGCGCCAAAACAATCAAATATGCGAAACACACCCCCATTTGCAAAACTGGGTAGAATGTGTAAATTCGCACAAACTGCAAGGGCCTGAAATGCACAATCTTCAATTTTCAGCAAAAACAGTCCTTTTTCGAATTTGGTTGAAAAGTGTCAAACATGCGAAATTTGAGTTAATTTGCGAAGTGTAAAATATTCAAAGATTCAGGGGCCGTTTTCGAAACTTCTTTCCTTTTGTTCTCCAAACGTGGGAAGAGTAGCCCTTTTCTTCCTTCTTAAATTCGTACGAAATCTCTTGTCAAACAAACAAAATTTTAAAGGCCAGTTTTGTAAATTCGACTTCTTCTTTTTCAATTCATATGTTTCACAATGACACGCTTCGCAAGATCCAGTCAAACAAATTCTTCGCACATCACTGATGCGAACCATGGATGAAAATACTTCGCATCTTAACCCAATTTAACCAAATGCGAAATATTGAGACCCAAATGCGAACTCAACAAAACTTCAAATCTTCATAGATTGCAAACGAACTTCTTGTTTGTCTTCCAAATCGGTACTGGATGCGAACTATTTTGAAACTCAGATGCGAACTCAATTAAGACCCAGATGCGAACTCGCACAAATCAAATTCGCAATCATCGACATCAGAATCTAAAATCAATTAGCCCAAATTCCATTTTTCTTGACTTCGCATCGATCATCTATTCTTTAATGGATCCAAGTTTTCATCGATTCCAATACTTCCAAGAACAAATCCAAACTCCAACATCATCGATATCGCATCCCCGTTCCAAAACGAAACCAAAATTATCAACAACACGGTTGAGTTCATAGCCTTCCCCAACCATCGACTCCCAAAATTAACAATCGACATATATCATCTGTTCGTTCTTCAGTAACATCTTTTTAACAAAAATATGATCGTGACTCCAAAATCTTCAATCGTTCTTAATCCCTTGAGCATTGAAATCAAATCCCAGCATATCTTGTTCAAATATGAACGAACACAGTGTTCGTTCATCATGAAATCAATCCCATTTCGAAATTAAACCCCAAATCAAGTATGATTTCAACATTCATAGCCTCTGTTCAACTCGTATTAACCAATTTTAGCCTCCAGTTCACAGAATCACCACAAAAAATCGAATTTGACATTTTCTGGGTTTGACTTTTCAAAGTCAAAGATCAAGAAACATCAAATTGATGATTCTAATACCAAATTTCATATCAAAAACGTGTTCAATCAATTGTTATTCACATCCTTCAATTGTTCTTGACCAATTTTATCAAAATCAAAAAGTCAATTTTCGATTTCTTAGTTTTGACTTAATCATAATCGATTTTTGTGATAAAACTCAATACATAGAATCGATTCACAAGTTCATCTCAACAATAAAAACTCATCGATTTTTAAGAATGATGAGAAGAAAACGAGACTCAAGAACTTGGAAACAAAATATGAGTTACGAGCATACGAACGTACAACCATCTTAAGCTCACAAAAAAAACGACGCAAGTTGTGATCAACGAATTTAAGGAATCAAACTAATTTGTGTGAGGCTTTGGGCTTATATCAATTTATTATCGGATTAAAAGGAATTATATGGGCTCAAAATTGTTTGTGAATAGTAATGGATTCATTCTTTTGGATCATAAACAAACAAAATATTGGGCTCTAGAATATCAGATGAACAGTAATATCAAGACTTGGATTCAAATTGTGTTTATCAAATTAAGGGATAAATGTTGTTTCTAAAGAACAATTACAAATTAAGAATCAAATCGAACAAAGGCATAGGATTGGATCGGGGCTAGATCAATGAAAAAATTATTGGATCATAATAAATGGGTTTTTCAGAAAAAATTGATCCAATGAGTCAAACGATCAAAAATCAAGAACGCAACGCACAAATTCAACAAAATTACGAGCGATCATAAAGAGAGACTCACCAAAATTGCTCAAATTGCGACAAAAATTGCCAAACCGAGAATCGTTCTTCAAAAATCACCTTGATCTTGAAGACCCGCTCTGATACCAATTGTAGTGACAAAGAACATGGTTTGGCATGCGGAATTAAAGCTTGCACAATTGAACATGGTGATTTGGGTGATCAAGAGATGTATTGATTGTATATGGTGTTACAAATAGGATCTAGATCTAGACTACATAAATAACACACACTTACACACTCACTTTTACATCTCTCAAGCACACCTCTACAAGTGGTATGAACCCACTATTTATATAGGTGTTTACATGTCTCTCTCTCACTCTAACAAACAAATGGGTCTAAAGGCTAAAGCACCACATGCAAGTGGGTTTTACAAAAGTCAAACATTTACAAAGTCATGAATGAATAACTTTGCACCCCAACAAAGGCACTTATTGTTGGGTTTTGTATACTACAACATCCTATGGTGCACATACAACCCTAAATACCTTGGATCTATGTTTTCACTAATAATACATGCAAATGGTTTCCAAGGTATTAAACCTATAACTAGCATGCATTTGACATAAACCATATAAGATACTAGTTAGGGTAACATACCTTTTATGTAGCTTGAAGTCTTGATGTATTTGGCCTTAATAGCTTAGCCCTAATAGTGTGGAAGCCTCAAATGAAGTCACAACACATCATGGACAAAAGTAGAATGTGAGAGAGAATTCCTTCCACACCAAAATCAGTTCCATGTGCTCCAAGAACTAGAAGTCACAATTTTGGCTATCGAGTGACCTATTTATAGGTAGGATCCCAAGGGTCACGGGTATAACTGTAACACCTGTGTTTATGGGCTTGTCATTAATGTTGATATAATAGTCTAGGTTAACCTTTGTAACCTGTTTTGAAATAATAGAAGAATATTATTTGAGTATTATGTGTTTTGTGCTTAATTGCTTAATTATGTGGTTTGATTAATTAAGAATAAAAATAAGCGTCAAAATTAAAGTGTAAAATAAACTTGATATCTTTGGATAATGTTGTAGTAGTTGAAACGAGGTTTCCGAATATATATAGAACGCCCAAATCTGACTTCGTATGAGGAAGTTATGATTTACCGAAGTTTCGGCTTAGCGATATGCAGCCTGAAATACTCGATTTGAGATCGAGCGGTTTTTAGCCGAAGCAATCTAAACGAGGATCGAAGGTCTCATTGTTGGTATCGAAGTGATGAAAAGTTAGACGAGAACAGACGTCAAACGAAGAAGTTATGAATTTATAAAGTCAAAATTAGCCGACGGAGTCTAAACGAAAGTTGTAGAGCGTAGTCTCACCTATGCGTGGATATAAAGAACGTCGAAAACGGAGTTCGTATGAAGAAGATATGAATTTTCGAAATTTATTAAATAATTAATAATTAAATTTAATTATTAAACCCGATATTATCCGAAGGGGAGTCACCGGGCATATCCGAAGTACGCCCAACGTACTGCTGTACGCCCCGCGTACAACGAAGCATGACGACCTTCGCACTCGAGCTCTTCGGGTGACGAACGCCATGACGATTTCGGACGAGTACGCCCCACGTACATGCGTACGCCCCGCGTACTCCGAGGCTCCAGCCTCCTATAAATAGGATGCGAGGGTTCCGGGCTTATTTGCTCATTTCTCCTCGTTTTTGTGCCGAAGCTCTGCGCGTAAACCCCCGAAGCCATCCCGACACCCCGGATCTCATATCCAAGTTAAGAAGGAAGTTTTACGATCCCGAGATCCCGAGAAGTGCGGTTCCTGAGCCGAAGCTCTGCCCGTGAGAAGTTCGATTTTTGTAGAGATCTTCCAGATCTGCTGATGATTACTACTTCTACAAGCCGTAGTGCCGTCTGATCGTCTTCTGATCAAGTGAGTGTATACTACCTTTCATAAACACGATAATAATACAAGTATGGGTTGAGTGTATTAAGTATATTATTGTTTATGTGTATAATTTTGTTGTTATATGTGTGAATGTATATTCATTCTCTTCTATTTTATAGATTTGATTTATTTCCTATGAAATACGTGTTATGTGGGTCTGCCTCATCTGTTATGTGGAATATGTATTGAATGAAAATGATATACAGGTTTTAAACTATGTATGAAAATATATATTTTTATCTACTAATATGTTGGGTAGAACATGGGTAGATAGTTGGTGTGTAATAAACAGATGAGAGGCCTCGATGTTGTTGTTGTTGTTGATCTAGTTATTCAGCGGAGTATGGATAACGACCACAGACTCTTTCTAGACAGTCCAGTGGAACGCTAGCAGGTTCATAACTTGTAGGTGTTGTAAACGATGTGTTCACCGGTGTACTCTATCCCCCTCATGGTTGCCTTTAGGATATCTATTGTTGAGGAAACCCCTTAGCAGTAATGTCCGTCCCGATGAAAATCCTAGATTAGGTCCCTTGAGATAGATGTTATTTTAGGGACGTAAAGTGAGGATAACAGGAATGAGTAATCGGGATAGTGATTGGTTGGTGAAATTAAATATAATTTATTTATTGTGGGTTGAAAACCCTATATGCTCACCAGGCTCCCAAGCCCGATCCACTCAGTTTTATTTGTATTACAGGAAGTGGTGCAAGGGCGTAAGATGGATGAATCATCGAGTTGTTTTGTTTACAAGTCTGTATATGTATATATTTGTTGAATGACTTGTAATGTTATCGTTTATGCTTTATGGTTTGTATCGGAACATGACATCCCGAGTTTTGATTATATAATGAAAATGCATCTCTTGATGAAATGCTTTGATAAATGTTATTTTATCATGTTTTGTTTTGGGAACAAATTCCGCAACTCTTTTAAATCAAAAGGATTTACTCTGAAATTATTTAAAAAACATAAATGAAATCGGTCTTTTCTGGCCGTGATTTTGGGGATGTCACAATAACCCAAATCCATACCCATGGGTATTATGATCCATGGTTCATGTGGCCCAACTCTTTATGTGTCCATACATAAACTTGGTCCAACATGGATCATAAACCCAACACATATAAATATAACTAATTACCATAATTAGTCCCCATAGATTTAGTTAGTCTCTTTTGATAACTAAATTAATTCCCAATTAATTCTCGATTAATACTAATTAAAACATATTATTTCATATTAATATATTATAACTTATAATATATTAACAAATCATATATATCCTTCTCTCAAGAGTCTATCCTAACAAATTGACTTAATCATATGCAACCCAAATGGACCATGCTACTCTCGGGTTGAGTACATACCAATAATAGTTATGGGCTTAGACATCTAATCCAACAGTCTCCCACTCGGATAAGTCTAAAACTATTATTGCAAGTATGTCTCCAAAACCCGACTAACAATCGTAGCTCTTAAAAGCCGCTATCGAAATCTGACCTAGTCAATGACACGTCCATTAGATAAGGGATCATATATTCCTCCATTCTAGATATCATATGGACTGAGACATGGATTATAATCATTCTCTCTGTCCATTTGTTGTTTCCCAATTTCTGATTTATGACGACCGACTAATTGAACAAATAAAATCAGTCCACGCCCAGCCGAGCACTTACGTTTTTCATCATTAAATCATTAAGGAGCCCACAGACATCGCTTTTATCCCTCCAAGGGTAAAAGGAATGGATAAACTTTGACTCATATGCTTGTACTAACTACTTGTTGAATCATACACAAAGGCACATTTTATAACATCAAGTTACTGATGCATTTTTCTACAATCAATTTACAACCAACTCATAGTCAACAACTCATATCTCTAGGTTTGAAGAATATAAGATATTATCGTCTCACGATCACTCGTGATAAAATCCATGAAGTGAGTCAAATGAGCGTGGATTTAATCCAATACTCGAATCTCATTCCAGGAGCACTCATGGATGGTCCAACAACTTTTTACTATGTCTAAACACTTTAGACATCTAGAAGCCCAATTCATGATAGTCTTGATTCATACCTACTTCCAAAGTATGATTGAATGTGGAGATTTTGAATAAACTAGTTATTCGGGAAGTCAAAACATATAAAGTGAAACACAAGAATAATCGAATCCAATATGGTCTCAGAACTTATGAATATAAATAAAACACCTTTTATTTAATCACCATATTGATTTGTCACACCCCAAAACCGGAACGACGGAAACCTTAGGGGGCGGAGGACGTCATGTACAGTATCACAACAAAGCATAGTAGTAAACAAGCAACAACATCATACATTGCATTAATAATATAATTTAATACAAGTGTGTTCTGTGAAGTTTATAAGACACTAAAAATGTAAATCAAAATAGAGATTAGTCTTGAACGAGCTCCATCTTCTCAAAACTTGGCATTGGTACCTGTCTACTGATGACCTAAGAATACAAGTTATTTTGAAAGAGTTTATCAGCTTTAAAGATGGTGAGTTCATAAGCATTTTAGTGTCATTGTTTGTATGAAAGATATTTGTAAGTGTTTGATGTATAAGTTTGTAAATGTTTGTAGTAAATGTTTGTATCGCCTAGAAAATCCTATATTTTCTACTAAACGTAGCCTTCTACCAAGGCATCAAATGTTTTGTGTGTTTGTTTCTTATAAGAGTGTGTATTTTCCCAAGTGTGACTATTATTAACCAAAAATATAGTTTCTACATTACCGTTTATGTGAGAAGATCACAAGAATGTAATGGGGAAATAATAATAGTACTGTAGTGTTGTATTATAGTAACTACTGTTGTACTAACTACCTTAAACCAATTGTTATTTAAGGTATAATGTGAAATGGTTGCACCATAATATCGACTAATAACACGACGATGAAAGACGTCGGAAGAAATGATATTTGGCACCCGTAGACTTGCAAGTCCCACTGTAGCGAACAACAAGGTGTGGGATAGTCAATCCAGTATAGAGCTATACACAAATCCACGCTCTCCCTCTAGGAGACTCTGGCTACAAAACGAGCCATGGCAGTGATGCCATGCCCCGAAATAATGGTTCACATTTATGTTATATTATTCTTTTATATGTATTGTATGTACTAGTGTAATGTATGTTCTCTCTGTCTAGTATGTAGTGTGTTCTCTTTGTTTCTCATCATAGTATGTTCCCTTGTATAGTGTATAGTATGTATTGTTTCTCATTATAGTATGTTCTCTTAGTTTCTCATAATAGTATGTATTGACTCATGTATGAACTGACTCTTTTTATGTGTCATTGTACTAGAAGTAATGAGTAGTGTCTTCCTAAACTATACCAATTATAGTTTACTAGTAAAGTTGTTTGTATAACTGAGTGTATTGAACTGATATAAAAGCTTTTATGTCTATACATAATATATAACTAAGGATCAAACGACACTCGGACAAACAACATGGTACTCTAAGTCCACAACCAAACAAGGAACAGGAAATAAAGTGTGTTATCAGTCCTAAGTCCTTCCAACCTTACTTATATAATTATACATGCATTAGACATGGTTTTGACAATATATAAGTTTAAAAGAATTAAAGGAAAGGTTTGTTATGTTAGAATAGGTTTGATTAAGAGTTTAACATGTAAAAGAGTTTGATAAACATTTGAAGTAGTTTAACTGATAAAACAGTTAAAAGTATAGCAAATCATTTGTTTGATAGTTATTAATCACATGTGATTGAAATAATAACTATTATGTTTCAACTTGTATCCCCCTATAAAATCATTTGTTTGATAGTTATTAATCACATGTGATTGAAATAATAACTATTATGTTTCAACTTGTATCCCCCTATAAAAGCATTTAAAATTATTTAAAAGATAGATTAAGGGGGTATGAACTCACATGTAGTGAGTGATACAGAAGTATGTTTGGAAATAGGATGTAGAGTGTCAGGTGAAACCTTGAGCACACAAAGATCCTAATAAACATATAATGACATGTATTGTGTATTTGATTAGTGTATAAACAACTAATTATAAGGGATAACACCCTAATAGACTAGGAGACTCTTAGATTTAAGGGATACAATCACATATGATTGCATAACTAGGGTGTATGGCCACCCTAAAGAGTTTACGGTCCAAATGGCATGGCCATAAGTGTTTACGGTCAAGATGGTTCACGGTCCTATGTGTTCACGGTCCTATGGTTTACGGTCCAATGACCTTACGGTCATGGAGTTCATGGTCTAAGGTGATCCAACCGTAAACTCATCAAATCTTGCACAAATGATGGTTTTCAAAGGCTTCATTCAAAGGCATCGAATTCTAGGGACCATGCTTAGCCTTAGGAAGGGTTTAAGGACTCTAATGCACCTTTCATTAGAGTTTACGGTCTAAGGAGATACACTTAGACCGTAAACATCTTGTTCTTGGCTAAAAGTGATGTTTTCAAGGTGATTAACTAGTGATTCTAGTATATAACAAGCTAAGGGTAGTGTACTTACTTATTAGAAGCTTGTAAGGGTAATTAGGATCCAAGAACACTAGTGTGTGTTCTTGATGTTCTTGGTGAAATAAAGAACACTTGAAGATCTATCAAAATGAAGAGATTTCATGGATGAAATCATGTGTAATCACTAGATATAGAAGGATATCCACAAATCAAGGGAAGAAATACTTACAATCTTGAAGATCTAAGAGAAAAGTCGGATGATACTTGAGAGAGAATGAGTTCTTTGGCTTGAAATGGTAAAGGTGATTGAAAAATGACTAAGTGTCAAATATATATATATATATATATATATATATATATATATATATATATATATATATATATATATATATATATATATATATATATATATATATATATATATATATATATATAGCAGGGAGTTTATGGTCACCATGACGGTAAGCTCTAACTTTACTGACCGTAAACTCCTTTTGAGGAGGTTTACAGTTTGGCAGATGGTTTGTAAATTTAACTGACAAATCCAAACACTGATTCCTTTGATGTACTAAGCTTAGAATGCTTAAACAGACTTGAAACAGTGCTAAAAGTTAGCAGATCTGAGTCTGACGTTGATTGAAATGAATGGTTTGTACAAGATAGAAATTTTGGGTTGTCACATCATCCCCCCGTTAGTGAGAATTTCGTCCTGAAATTAGAGTTTAAGCAATCAAGTTAATATAAATAACTAAATAAAAAGATGAGGATATTTCAGTTTCATCTAATCCTCTCACTCCCAAGTGAATTTAGGTCCTCGCTTGGAGTTCCAACGAACCTTCACTATCGGGATACGACTTTGCTTTGTTTGCTTGACCTCTCAGTCCATAATCTCTTCAGGTTTTTCCACAAAGTTGAGGCTCTCATTGATCTCGATCTCATCGAGTGGGATTAAAAGAGTCTCGTAGGATAGGCAAATTTTCAAGTTCGAGAAGTGGAAAGTAGAATGTACGTTATTTAGCTCGCGAGGTAGGTTGAGTTTGTAAGCTACAGGGCTGATTCTAGCGAGAATCTCGAAAGGCCCTACATATCTTGGACTGAGCTTCCCACGCTTTCCGAAGCGTATCAAGCCCTTCCAGTGTGAGACTTTCAAAAGAGCACAGTCTCCCACTTGGAATTCCAAAGGTTTCCTTCTCTTGTCTGCGTAGCCTTTCTATCGTTTTCTAGAGGCTTTCAATTGCTCACAAATCTGAACGATCTTCTCTGTTGTTTCCCGAATGATCTCCGGACCTGTGAGAGTGCTTTCAGGAACTCGTCCTTTAGCTAACTGGGTGTCACCGACCTCAACCCAACACAAAGGGGATCTGCACTTCCGACCATATAGGGCTTCAAATGGAGCAGCCTTTATGCTTGTGTGATAATTGTTGTTGTAGGAAAACTCGACAAGGGGTAAATGAGTATCCCATGCCTTCCCTTAGTCGATCACACAGGCTCACAACATATCCTCCAAGGTTTGGATAGTCCTCACACTTTGTCCGTCAGTCTGTGGATGGTAGGATGTACTCATGTCCAGCCTCGTTCCAAGGGAACTTTGTAACGACTACCAGAACCTCGAAGTGAATCTACTATCTCTATCAGAGATAATGGATATGGGAACACCATGCAGTCATACGATCTCCCTAATGGATGTTCTTGTTAGTTTCTCCATCTTGTCAGTCTCTTTGATAGGCATGAAGTGTGCGGACTTGGTTAACCTGTCAACGATCACCCATATGGTATGGAGACCACCCATCATCTTGGGCAACTTGGTTATGAAATCCATCATGATCCGCTCCCACTTCCATTCAGGTATCTCCAGTTGTTGAAGTAAACCTGATGGTTTCTGGTATTCGACCTTAACCTTGGCGCAAGTAAGGCATTTACTTACGAAGGTAGAAAACTCTGCTTTGATTTTAGGCCACCAGTATAACTTTTTAAGATCCAGATACATCTTATATGAACCTGGGTGGATGGAATACCGAGTGTTGTGGGATTCGGTCATGACCAAGTCTCTGAAGCCACCGTGTTTCCGTGTCCAGATCCGATCCATGAAATGTAAGGCTCCGCCACCCTTGACTTCCATGTTCTTATCCATCCCTCTCAGGGATTCACCCGCTACATTTTCAAGTTTCAAAGCGTCGAGCTGAGCCTCCTTAATTTGTGTGGACAAGTGTGAATGGATAGTCATAATCAATGATTTGACTCTACGACCTGAGTATTCTTTCCGACTTAGGGCGCCAGCTACTACGTTGGCCTTTTCGGGATGATAACGAATTTCACATTCGTAATCACTGAGTAACTTGACCCACCGTAGTTGTCTCATGTTGAGCTCCTTTTGGTCGAATATATGTTGTAGGCTTTTGTGGTCTGTAAAGATAGTGCTCTTTGTACCATATAGGTAGTGTCTCCAGATTATCAAAGCGAACACAACTGCTCCTAACTCAAGATCATATGTGGTGTAGTTGACCTCGTGTGTCTTCAGCTGTCTCGAGGCATAGGCGATGACCTTACCTCATTGCATTAGAACAAAATGAGCCCTTGATTTGATGCATCGCAATAGACTATGAAGTCTTCTATTCCTTCTGGGAGGGATAGTATCGGTGTGGTGCATAAGGCTCGTTTCAACGTTTGGAACACTTTCTCTTGTTTCTCTTACCAGTCAAAGGCCGTGCCCATCTGGGTGAAAGTCATAAGAGGTTTCGCAATTCGAGAGAAGTTCTGAATGAACCTATGATAGTAGCCAACAAGGCCTAGAAATTGACAAATTTTTGTAGGCGTCTTCGGTGCTGATCGATTCTCAATGGCTTTGATTTTGGAAGGGTCCACATGAATTGCCTCTTCACTAACAACATGACCCAGGATTTCGACTCTTCGAATCCAAAACTCGTATTTAGAGAACATCGCGTAGAGCTTCTCTGATCATAACGTTTCCAAGATCTGACATAGATGCTTACTATGGTCTTCCTTACTACGATAGTAGATAAGTATGTCATCTATGAAGACGATGACGAACTGATCCAAGTAAGGAAGACATACCCTATTCATTAAGTCCATGAGTACTACGGGTGCATTAGTAAATCCGAATGGCATCACTACAAACTCGTAGATTCCATAACGAGTTCGGAAGGCTGTCGTCGGGACATCCTCCTCTAGCACTCGTAACTGGTGATACCCGGATCTCAGATCTATCTTCGAAAAGTAATTCGCCCCTTGCAGTTGGTCGAACAAATCATCTATGTGCGGCAGAGGGTAACAATTCTTAACGGTAAGCTTGTTGAGCTCCCTGTAGTCGATGTACATAAGAAACGATCCGTCTTTCTTCTTGACGAACAAGACCGGTGCTCCCTAGGGTGAGAAGCTTGGTCTAATAAAGCCCTTGCTGAGCAGTTCGTTAATGTCACACCCCAAAACCGGAACGACAGAAACGTTCTGGGGCGGAGGATGTCATGTAATTTATCACAACAATGCAAAGTAGTAAACAAGCAACAACATCATCCATTGCATTAATAGTATAATTTTAGTTACAAGTGTGTTCTTTCATAACATACAACAATAAAATGAATAATCAGAATATAAGACGAGTCTGGACAACTCCGTCTTCACAAAACCTGGTCGTCGTACCTGTCTATTTGTGACCTGAGAATACAAGTTATTTTGAAAGCGAGTATCAGCCAAAAAGCTAGTGAATTCATAAGTATTAATTTGTCTTAGATTTGTAAAACTGGAAAGTAAAGACTTGTGAACATTTGGACAAAGTTTGTATAAGTATGAACTGTTTGAAAATAGTTTGAAAACGTTTGAATACCCTAGCAAATCCCTATGATTTCTATTAGTATAAAGAGTAGCCTTCTACCAAGACCCGAATGTTTTGAAAGTAGTCTTCTACCAAGACCTGAATGTTTGTTGTAATAAAGATGGTTTTTCCCCCTTTTGATTACTACTAACAGTACATAGTCTACCTCATCGTTTATGTGAATGTATCACAAAATAACAGAAATATGAAAAATATAGCCATGTAAGTGTTATCCTTTTGTATTAGGATCAACTCGACATCGCGACTGCCGAAAAAGTATTAACCTTGAATATCCGTAGATGTTCATTTTCCTCTGTAGCTAACAGTAGGTTGAAGGAATGGTTAGTCCCGCAAAGGTACCCTTAACATAAGTATTAACCGTAGGCATCCGTAGATGTTCATTACCTCTGTTGCTAACAGTTGGGTGTCAGAATGGTTAGTCCCGTCTTAGTAAGTAAGTAGTCTTCTCACGAGACCTGCTGTAAGTAAGTAATAATATAATTGGTAGTCCCTATTCTACATTTGGAACTAAAGGTGACTTCCGCAACGAATCGCTAGGTTGAAATCCATATTTATTACCAAATCATATATACGCCCAAACTATACCTGTAATAGCTTACTAGGGATATATGAACGTATACCTTTGCTACCCAAAGGTACTTGTAAAGCCCGTGTTTTTAGGCTAGGCATTAATATTGACATAATGGTCTAGGTTAACCTTTGTAACTCATTTAGAAGAAATGAAAAGGAATTATGTGAATTTTAAGTGAATTATGTGTTTTATGCTTAATTATTAGGATCTAATTAATTAAGAATAAAAATAAACGTCAAAATTAAAGTGTGAGATAAGCCCGATATCTTTACATAAAGTTTTAGTGATCGAAACAAGGATTTCGGGGATATAAAGAATACCAAAATCCGAGTTATAACGAAGAAGTTATGACCCGTCGAAGTTTCGCTACAAAACCGGCACGGTGTTGAATGTCGTAAAAAGTGAGTTTTTGATAAACTACTTTTTAGCCTTAGTGATCTAAACGAAAGTCGTAGTATTCATTAAACCGAGAAGTTCGATAAAAAGAACGCCCAAATCTGACTTCGTATGAGGAAGTTATGATTTTTCGAAGTTTCAGCTTAGCAGTAGACAGCTAAAAACTTGAATTTTAGATCGGGCGATTTTTAGCCGATACAACCTAAACGAGAATTGAAGGTCTCGTCATTAGGAGCATAACGGTAAAAAGTCAGACGAAAACGGACGTCGGATGAAGAAGTTATGAATTTTTAACGGATTTCCTATCCCGGTCTGTTAAAAATAATAATATAAAATTTAAAGTCAAAATTAGCCGACGAAGTCTAAACGGAAGTTGTAGAGCGTAATTTTAGCTACACATGCATATAAAGAATGTAAAAACGGAGCTCTTATGCGAAAGTTATGGATTTTAGAAGTTTTGGTGCGAAAATCGAGAAAATTCGCATAGTCACGAGTTGCCACGTCACCCTCGCTGAAAAAGTGCCACATGTCCTGCTGAGTCATGCGAAGCCACGTGTCGGATTCTGATTTGACCGAAGGGAGGTCCAATCCGAGGCTAGCATATGGACCGAGCCTCACACCCTAGCTCCGAGCCTCACATGTGTGATACGACTCCGCGGTCCAATCAGCGAGTGCCACCGAGACCTTCGCACATGCTGACCACCTGCGCATCGGACACACGCCTCGGTCCAATCACAGACTGCCATCGAGCCCTCGCATGCGCAGACCATGTGCGAGCCATGTGCGAGCCACCTCCCCTGCGAGCTTCGGATCTGCGACGCGTGTCTTCCCTCCTGACCATCCGATCAGAAGCCTCGCCCCTATAAATAGAAGGGTGCGAGAACTCCCGGGTAACTTTGAAAATTTGTCAATTTTAACCCCTAAACCCATATTTCTTTCATCTTAACATCCTGCGAATCCCCGGTATCGATTGTAAACCCCGGAATACACCACAAAGTGCCCGAGAAGCCCGGAAAATTTATCTTTTCAGTTTCGAAGCCCGACTTTTACAAAGCCCGGTTTCTCAATAAAACTCTCGGTTTTATTAGAAACGATCGTTTTAGGAAACGAATTGCTGCCCGATTATCACCAAATCATGTGAGTGTATATTCACTTTCATTTTACACATAGATATGAAGTATTTACCTTATAATACGTGCTATGTGTAAATATATAAATTGTTTATTTGAGGTGATTGTTGTGTTGATGTTTTATAAAAGTTTTAAACTGTATAAGTATTTTTATCTACAAATATGTTGCGTAGAACATGGGTAGATAGTGATGTGTGATAAAATAAAATTGATGAGAGGCCTCGATGAGTTTTGAGATCCAGTCATCTAGCGGAGTTAAGATGATGACCATAGACTTTCTAGACAGTCCAGTGGGAAACATTAGCAGGTCCGCAACCTGTAGGTGTTAATGAACTGAGAGTGTTCATTCGCTGTACTCCATCCCCCTCATGGTTGCCTTATCGGAACATGACATCCCGAGGTTTTGATATATATGGAAAATATATACCTTCTTAATGAAGGATTTTGATAAACTTTTATCATATGTTGTTTGGGGACCAATTCTGCAACATCTTTTAAAAAGATTTCACTGATTTTATTTTCAAAAACATAAATTAAATCGGTCTTTTCTGGCCGAGAAATTAGGGGATGTCACAGTTGGTATCAGAGCATTAGTTTAAGCGAACTAAGAAATTGTAGGATTTCTAGACTTAAACTTCGAATGCTAAGTGATGATTGTGAGATGAGTGTCTACCATATTTTTGTTGGATTAATGTCTAAGTCTATAACTATATTTGGTATGTACTTGACTCGACCCAACATGGTCCATTTGGGTTGCACTTCACCGGCACAATTTATATGGATAATCTTTTGAGAATAGTATATTTATGATTAATATTAATATATTATAAGTTCTAATATACTAATATGGAATCATATTATTTAATTAGTACGGATCAAGAATTAATTTAGAATTAATTAAGTGATCAAAATGAACTAATTAAATATGGACTCTTATATATATGGAATGGGCCAAGTTCATTTAGGTTGGGCTAAACTTTCATGGATAGTCCATGGAGTGTTTAACCCATGGATCATATGAAATGAAAGGTCATGGGTTTAACCCTAGTCTCCATACAATATAAAGATGTCATTGGTTTGTGAAATTGGCACTAGTGTGGGTACACTAAGAGGGCTAGCCAATTTTACTAGAGAGAACTAAGTATCCATATTCTCTAAAGTCTTCCAAGGTGTTTTGGTGATTTGTGATTCCATTTGAGGCTTTCACACTATTGGGGCTAAGCTCTTAAAGCTTGAAGACATCAAGCTACACCAAAAGGTATGTCATCTAACTAGTCTTTGTAGTATAGTTACCTCATAGTATGCTCGTTAGGATTAAAGCCTTGGAAAGTTCTTATTTGCAAGTATAATAGAGAAAACATAGATCCAAGGTTTATAGGGTTGCATGTACACCATAGGAGTGTTAGAATGCTCAAAACCCATCAATTTTAGACACGAGCACTAGTTTATTTTAGGGAAGATGCCTAAAATGCCCTTATGTGCTAAATGTTATATATTTTCCATATATGCCATTATTTGTTCGGATCTATGGTTTGTTGCCGACCGGATCTGGAAACCTTATGTTTGTAGGATTCTAACCGTACGATTACGAGATTAGAACAAACATGTAAACGTTTCGGAGGGATAAGGGTATTTAAATACCTGTCAAGGGTAAAGACCTAAATTCACCTTATTTGGTATATAGATTGTAATGGAAAGAACTCGTAGTGGAACTACAAATGCAAATGGAAACAGGGATCAACAGCCTCAACCTCAAGCAGTTGAGCAAGTACCTGTTATAGGAGCTGCACCTGAGCCAATGACGATGGTTGGGGTACAAGCAATGATCCAGATGATGTTAGATCGCCAGATGGAGGAGACAAGGCGATTACTACAACAACATAGGGAAGAGACTACGATGCCTGTTGAGCAGCCCATATTGAATGAAGGGAAATTAGTAGGAGGGAACTATAGTGGGACTTTTGGTCAAGCCAACCCACCGATAGTTAGACAAGACAAACAGGATGGAGGAATTGATGGATGCGGGTGCAAATATAATGATTTCATGGCATCTAAGCCACCGTATCTATCTGGGAGTCCGACACCGGTGGAAGTCATGAATTGGATCTCCGAAATGGAGAAGATGTTTGAAACTTGCGAGTGCAACAACAAACAAAAGACCACACTTGCAATTCCTCTATTAAAGTCTGGTGTGTTGAACTGGTGGAAGTTACTAACTAATTTGATGCCCAAGGGAAAAGCTAGTAAGATGTCTTGGGAAGACTTTGTACTACAACTAAAACTGCAATACAGCTCTGAGCAGGATCTTCTGGAAATTAATAATGAGTTCCAGAATTTAAAGAAGGGAAAGATGAGCGTTGCTGAATACGTTGCTAGTTTTACTGAAAAGATGAATCTTGTTCCTTACCTAGTTCCAACTGAACTCTCTAAGATCAACAAGTTTGCCCTCAGATTACCAGCGGACTTTGGTCCAATGGTTAAGCAAGCAACCACTTTGAAAGCCGCCATCTGGGCTGCTAAGAACGTTGAGGTTTAGATAAGAGAGAAGGGTCTAGAGAGGGCGGAAGTTGGTGAAAAGAGAAAATTTGAAGGAACTTCAGGTTCCAGCAAGAGAAGCAAGTTTTCTAAGTTTAAGAAGTTTGGTGTAGGAGGAGGTGAAGTGAAGTGGTGTCAGAAGTGCAAGAAAAAGCACTCAAGGAAATGTAGTGAGGAGGTGACTTGCTTCAAATGTGGAAAGACTGGGCATTATGCCAACGTGTGTCCATCCGACAAGAGGGTATGTTTTGAGTGCCATGAAGAAGGGCATGTTTTTAAAGACTATCCGAAGAGGAAGGATGCTGCAAAGCCCAATCTACCACCAAAGTCGAAGGCGAGAGCCTTTTAGATGACACTTGAGGCTGTAAAAGAAGAAGATCAAGTTATAAAATAGAAATGTGAATAGTAACAAGTGGTTAGGCCTATTAGAGGCATAGTATAGGGTAAACTTGAGCCTTTGTGTAATCATTTCAAGGAAATAATATAAACCCTGGTTTTGTCATATGATGAATTGAATGATTATGTGAAATTCTTGTATGGAGATTTGGAGAACTGCGAGACAATACTTGGGACGAGTATGAGTAGGTGCGAATGGTAGTAGAGGCCTATACTACCGGAAGCACATGACTTGTTCTTGGACCAGGGAAAGTCACAAGGTTACCAAGGATCTAGTATTTGATTTCGTCTTGTTCTAGTCTGTTGTTACCATCGTTTCAGTAATGACTAAGAAGATGATTGTTATTCCGACCTTAGAGTTCATATTGAATCGAGTCCAACTAAGATGGGTATGTTACATGGTTCAGAGAACCAAGTTCGATGTAGCATTTGACTTAAGGCAGAAGATTGAGGTGAAAGATTATTAAAGTGATCAATAGAAGCATCACACTCATTGTTAAAGAATTTGATATTTAGGAATGATACATGTTGAACTATGATTGTATCACATTAGAACATGAAGGAAGGTGTAGTTTGTTCCGAAAATTGTACCAAGGAGATCTGAGTCTAAGTAGTGCAGTATACAATGAGAGATCATTAGAACATGACCCACCGGTCTGTTACAATAAATGAAGGAAAGTACTTATTCCTAGAAAAAACAAGGAGTCCTCAATAAGGATTTATTTTGTAACTCGAAGGTTACAATTGTAATTCCTATGGAGATCTGAAGCTTTTTAGGATTAGCTGGATATTATCACTGAATTATCCATAGATTTTCTTCGATCGCGACTCCATTGACAGCTTTGACCCACAAAGGAGCTGTCTATACTTGGAATGAGAAGCATAAGAAGCTTTGAGAAGTTAAAGAAGAAGTTGTGTGAAGCACCGATTCTTTCGTTACCTGAAGGAGTTGATGACTTCACAGTTTATAGTGATGCCTCTGGAGTTGGGTTAGGATGTGTTCTGACCCAAAAGGGATAAAGTGATAGAGTATGCATCAAGGCAATTGAAAGAGCATGAAAAGAACTACCCCACTCACGATTTGGAGTTGGCAGCGGTAGTATTTGCCTTAAAGAAATGGAGGCATTATCTTTATGGCACAAAGTGTAAACTTTTAACTGATCATAAGAGTCTTCAATATCTCTTTAACCAGAAGGAATTGAACATGTGGCAATGACGCTGGCTAGAGTTAGTCAAGGACTACGACTGTGAGATACTTTACCACCATGGTAAAGCAAATGTTGTTGCTGATGCTCTCAGTCAGAAGGTAAACCTTGAAAAGAAAAGGTTAAGAGCGTTGAGAATTGAAGTTGTCTCGACAATTGTGGAAAGTATAAAGAAGGCTCAAGAGGAAGCTTTAGAGAAAAATGACCGAAAGGAAGAACGTTTGGGCAAAACGTTAGTGTTCGGTACAAACAGTCTATGGTTGAAGGTATTCCAAGATAGGATTTGGGTACCTAAGACGGGCGAAGTAAGAGATCTTCTGATGGAAGAAGCTCACAAGACCATGTACTCGATTCATTCCGACAGTACGAAAATATATAGGGACCTAAAACCCTATTACTAGTGGCCGACGATGAAGCTCGATGTTGCTAAGTATGTGGCTTAGTGTGTAACTTGTGCCAGGGTTAAGGCACAACATCAGAAAATGTATGGGAGTTTAGAACCTTTACCTGTACCCATGGGTAAATGGGAAGATATCACTATGGATTCTGTGACTAAACTTCCCAGAACGAGGAACGGTCAGGACATGATTTGGGTAGTCGTTGATCGCTTCACTAAGAGTGCACATTTCATAGCAGCCAACGAGAAATGGTATAATGGATAAACTTGCGAATTCTTATGTGAAGGAAAGTGTGAGGCTTCACGGTGTTTCATTAACGATTGTATCCAATCGTGAAAGCCGTTTTACCTCAAGGTTTTGGAGGAGCCTATAAGAGGAATTGGGTACCAAGTTGTGTTTGAATACAGCTTACCATCTGCAAACCGATGGTCAGAGCGAATGAACGATTCAAACGTTGGAGGATATGCTAAGAGCATGTACCCTAGAATTTCAAGGTAACTGGGATGAACACTTACCTTTAGTAGAATTCACCTATAATAATAGTTTCCACTCAAGTGTTAAGATGGTACCTTATCACGCTTTGCATGGGAAAAAGTGTCGGATGCCATAATATTGGCTGGAAGCTGAGGAAAGCGGTTTATGGGACTTGAAATAGTCCATTAGATTGCTGAAAAGTTGCAAGTGATTAGGGAAAAATATATTAGCTGCTCAAAAGAGCTATGCTGACAAGAAAAGACAACCGATATCATTCAAAGTTGCAGATTCTGTTTCACTTGAAGTCTCGTCGTAGAATGGACTTATAAGATTTGGTAGAAGGGGAAAGTTGAGTCCAAGGTTTATTGGACCATTTAAAGTTCTTCAGAGGATCGGGAATCAAGCTTACAAGCTAGAATTACCGGAAGAACTAGAGAGTATTCATAACACCTTTCATGTGTGTTATTTGATAAAGTTCACGAGAGGAGTGACCGACATAATTCCCATTTTTGAATTAAGGTAGGATGAAAACAAGAGGTTAATTGGAGAACCTGACACAATTGTTAACCGTAAGACTAAGAAGTTGTAACGTAAGACATTCGATTTAGTGCCTATACGTTGGAAACATATAAATGGTCCAAATCCCACCTAGGAAACGGAGAGTGACATAGTGAGTCGCTACCCGTAGTTGTTTGTCGTTGTGTGATTCCGGGGACGGAATCATCCTAAGGGGGAGAGAGTTGTAAAGCCCGTGTTTCTAGGCTAGGCATTAATATTGACATAACGGTCTAGGTTAACCTTTGTAACTCATTTAGAAGAAATGAAAAGGAATTATGTGAATTTTAAGTGAATTATGTGTTTTATGCTTAATTATTAGGATTTAATTTATTAAGAATAAAAATAAGCGTCAAAATTAAAGTGTGAGATAAGCCCGATATCTTTGCATAAAGTTGTAGTGGTCGAAACAAGGATTTCGGGGATATAAATAATACCAAAATCCGAGTTATAACGAAGAAGTTATGACCTGTCGAAGTTTCGTTACAAAACCGGCATGGTGCTGAATGTCGTAAACAGTGAGATTTCGATAAACTACTTTTTAGCCTTAGTGATCAAAACGAAAGTCGTAGTATTCCTTAAACGGAGAAGTTCGATAAAAAGAACGCCGGAATCTGACTTTGTATGAGGAAGTTATGATTTTTCGAAGTTTCACCTTAGCAGTAGACAGCTAAAAACTCGAATTTTAGATCGAGCGATTTTTAGCCGATACAACCTAAATGAGAATTGAAGGTCTCGTCATTAGGAGCACAACGGTAGAAAGTCAGACGAAAACGGACATCGGATGAAGAAGTTATGAATTTTTAACGGATTTCCTGTACCGGTCTGTTAAAAATAATGATATAAAATTTAAATTTAAAATTAGCCAACGAAGTCTAAACGGAAGTTGTAGAGCGTATTTTTAGCTACGCGTGCATATAAAGAACGTCAAAAACAGAGCTCGTATGAGAAAGTTATGGATTTTAGAAGTTTTGGCGCAAAAATCGAGAAAATTTGCATAGTCACGAGTTGCCACGTCACCCTCGCTGAAAAAGTGCCACGTGTCCTGCTGAGTCACCGAAGCTGCTGAGTCATGCGAAGCCACATGTCAGATTCTGATTTGACTGAAGGGAGGTCCATTCCGAGGCTAGCATATGGACCGAAGCTCGCACCCTAGCTCCGAGCCTCGCATGTGTGATACGACTCCGCGGTCCAATCAGCGAGTGCCACCGAGACCTTCGCACATGCTGACCACCTGCGCATCGGACACACGCCTCGGTCCAATCACAAACTGCCAGCAAGCCCTCGCATGCGTAGACCATGTGCGAGCCACCTCCGCTACGAGCTTCGGATCTGCGACGTGTGTCTTCCCTCCTGACCATCCGATCAGAAGCCTCGCCCCTATAAATAGAAGGGTGCGAGACCTCCCGGGTAACTTTGAAAAATTTGTCAATTTTAACCCCTAAACCCATATTTCTTTCATCTTAACATCCCGCGAAGCCCCGGTATCGATTGTAAACCCCGGAATACGCCACGAAGTGCCCGAGAAGCCCGGAAAATTTATCTTTTCGGTTTTGAAGCCCGACTTTTACAAAGCCCAGTTTCTCAATAAAACTACCTGTTTTATTAGAAACGATCGTTTTAGGAAACGAATTGCTGCCCGATTATCACCAAATCATGTGATTGTATAGTCACTTTCATTTTACATATAGATATGAAGTATTTACCTTTAATACGTGCTATGTGTAAATATATTAATTGTTTATTTGAGGTGACTGTTGTGTTGATGTTTTATAAAAGTTTTAAAATGTATAAGTATTTTTATTTACAAATATGTTGGGTAGAACATGTGTAGATAGTGATGTGTGATAAAATAAAATTGATGAGAGGCCTCGATGAGTTTTGAGATCCAGTCATCTAGCGGAGTTTGGATGACGACCACGGACTTTCTAGATAGTCCAGTGGGAAACATTAGCAGGTCCGCAACCTGTAGGTGTTAATGAACTGAGAGTGTTCATTCATTGTACTCCATCCCCCTCATGGTTGCCTTTAGGACATGTATGGCTGGGGAAACCCCTTAGCAGTAGTGTCCATCCCGATGATATTCTTTAGGCTAGGTCCCTTGTGATAAGTGTTTAGGGACATAAAGTAAGGATAACGGGAACGGGTAATCAGGGTTATTGTTGACTGATGAACTTAGTAAGTTTATTATTATTGTGGGTTGAAAACCCTATATGCTCACCAGGCTCCCAAGCCTGACCCACTCAGCTTTTTATGTTACAGGTAGTGGACCCCGAGCATAGTCGGTGGACGACGAGAGATTTTTTGATTATAGGCCAGTAGTTGTAAATAACTGTTGAAAGGCTTATAATGTCTTGTTTATGCTTTTGATCTGTATCAGAACATGATATCCCGAGGTTTTGATATATATGGAAAATATATACCTTCTTAATGAAGGATTTTGATAAACTTTTATCATATGTTGTTTGGGGACCAATTCCGCAGCATCTTTTAAAAAGATTTCTCTGATTTTATTTTAAAAAGCATAAATTAAATCGATCTTTTCTGGCCGAGAAATTAGGGGATGTCATAGTACTGAATTGACTGAATAGAACTATTATGTCCGTATATGTACACATGATATATAACTAATATTTAGACAACCTTCAGACGGATACCCGATACCCCACCAGACCACATCCCAACGAGGAAAAGGAAATAAAGCGGGGTAGCCTTCCTAAGTCCTTCAAGCATTACTTATATAACTATACATATACATGCATGCTTTTAACAAAGTATCTATGTAAAGGTATCCAAGTAAGTGTATCCATGTAAGTGCACTCAAGTAAGTGTATCCATGTAAGTGTATTCAAGTAAGTGTATCCATGTAAGTGTATTCAAGTAAGTGTATCCATGTAAGTGTACTCAAGTAAGTGTATCCATGTAAGTGTATTCAAGTAAGTGTATCCCTTCATATATCATTTAGTATAGACTCATAAATGAACTGACTCTGGTGTATTCCTTGTACTTGGAATGGTAAGTAGTATCTCCTAACTATACCTATAATAGTTACTAGTAAGGTACAAGTATACTGAAAGTATACCTTTGCTAGCCAAAGGTACTGAACTGACTGAGGGCACTTTTATGTCTACATATGTATACATGATATATAACTAATATTTTGACGACATTCGGACGGATAACCGATACCCTACCAGACCACATCCCAACGGGGAAAAGGAAATAAAGCGGTTTGATAAAGAGTTTTAAACATATAAAAATGTTTAAGAAAGTCTTTTGAAGAAATCTGTTTGGTAAAACAGCTAACGTATAGTAAATCCATTTGCATGTTAGTTATTAATCACATGTGATTGATATAATAACTAGCATGATTCAACTTGTATCCCCCCATAAAGCATTTAAAAACATTTAGAAACATTTAAAAGGTTAATTCAAGGGGTATGAACTCACCTGCAGTGAGCGGATCGGAAGGAAGTGTCGGACAAGTGCTTGGTGTCAAGTGAAGACTTAGACACACACAATGAGCGATTTGGGAAGAAAGACTGAAGATCCTTGAGAGAGAATTGGGTTTTCTCTAGTTGAAAATGGAACAAATGAAACAAATATGACTAAGGGCCATATTTATACCCCTTGGGGTCTTTGGTCTAAAATATCATTTGAGCTGTAAACTCCAACCTCGTGGAGTTTTGAAACTTTTAAGATGCTCAAAATAATCTAGGGTATCCTCTCTCCTGATTTCTCCTAAAGTGTAAATCCGGAAATACTCAAACTTATTCCAGAAAGTCTGAAAATTTAAAGTAACTGTTCTGACTTCTATTGACTTGATATGTTATACAGAATGGAAATTTCGGGTTGTCACATCATCCCCCTGTTATAAGGAATTTCGTCCCAAAATTAGAATTTAGGTAAAGGAGTAGGCATGAATAATCGAGTAAGGAGTTGGGGAAACTTACTAATTGATTTGGTACTCGCGTTCATAAGTGAATTCGGGTCCTCGGTTGGTATCCCAACGAACCTTCACTAATGGGAGGCGGCGTTGCTTCGTCCACTTGACCTCTCGGTCGATGGTCACTACAGTTCTTCCACAAATGTGAGGCTCTCGCTGATCTCGATCTCGTCGAGTGGGATTACGAGAGTCCTGACTGAAAGGTATGTTTTCAAGTTTGAGACATGAAGGGAGAAATGTACGTTACTAAGTTCGCCGGGTAGGTTAAGTTGTGGATGTTTCCTTGCCCTTTCTTACTACAAGAGTAGATAATTAAGTCATTTACAAGGACAATGACGAACTGATCCAAGCAAGAATGGCGTACTCTATTCATTACGTTCATGAATACTATGGGTGTATTCGTCGTATCCGAGGGGTATCACTACGGACTCGCAGTGTCCGCATCGAGTTTGGAAGATTGTCCTCGGGACACCCTTCACTAACACTCGTGGTGATATTCGGATCTTAGGTTCATTTCTGGAAGGTATGTCGTTGCTTGCGGTTGGTCACCTGATTCATCTATGCGAGGCAGAGAGTGATGATTTCTAATGGAAGTCCTGTTGAGGTCTGCACCACGAGGACTTCCCAAATGTCACCCATACTAGTACTACTCTCCCTCAAGCACGCTCAACTGTGGAGTTCTGATGGGATCCGGTGCATTAGTGCTGGTATGATCGTACCCCTGGATTCTGTCTTCTTGAAGAATAAGACAAGAGCTCCCAAAGGTGAGAAGCTTGGTCTTTCCATTCTGTTGCTGAGTAGTCGTTAAACTGTCCAGAGGTTTCTTGTTTCATTTTGACTCAGGCCAAGAGAGGAGTTATTATACATGAAAACTTAGCTCATACACGTTATGATATAATCAAGACGGGGCGGATAATAAAATGTGTGATTCTACTCTAGTCCCACATCCCAACGAGGAAAAGAAACTACGTTAGAAATCTCACATTCTATTGTCTACCAGGTCTTCGTTATATATAACTCGGGAATGTATAAGCGAGGAAAGTCATGACAATAATCTTCTTACGAATCTTTTTCGAGGAACTAAGATTTCCTAGTAAAGGCTACTATTGACCCTGGATGTACGTCGATCGCTCAATGAAAGAGTAAGAGTATGTTCTTGAAGGTTTGACCTACATCCCTATGATGCAGTCCTAGTACGGAATGAAAGTAAGTTCGTAGACTAGTCTCAAGACGTTTGTCGTTCGCGCCGAGGTACTATAGGTTGGTGGATAATATGATTCAACCACTGAAAGAGACTTGGAAATGTCTCCGGAGTTAAATTACTATAGTCCAATGACTTGACTAAAGCATGTTTCAGATAGACTCCAATGAAAGTATGATGAGAGTATTTGAACAAAAACGTGACACGGAAGTTAGCCGACTGTCAATATCATCGATGTTTAAGATGTAATAAGTCTAGGAAAATTTGACCTTGAAAAAGGTCTTACATCATATCCGGAGTAGCAAAAGTTTTGGCCGCATAAAGGCCTAACTAAAAGTACCTACAGTACAAGACGGTTTCATAGAAAATGCCACATAGGACATAGACAGGAAAAGGTTCTTTAAAACAAGAAGGAAAGTAAAGTATCTCCTACTGGTGACGATCATCCCTCTAGTGAACTCTTAGCTCAGCCAGTTGATGTTCCATATCAAGCAGGTGTCTTTCGTACACCCTCTGGCGTACTCGGAGTTCTATGACTTCGACTCGTGATTCAGCCAGTGCTTGAAGCAGGGTTTCATGGTCTCTTTCAGATCTCTCACGAGCATCTTCCAGATGAATGGTGCGAAGGGTATGAATTCTTGCATTGGTGACAACTTTTGTGATTTGATGTAGGGTTGTCCTGCCTTGAATCTCATTTCAGGCCACTCTACGGACCAGGATTGGCAAGATTCTGTCTACGGAGCTCCCATTGATCAGGTCATAAAAGCTTCGGTCTCCATTAAAAGGTATGGGTTGATCCTGTCCTTGACTCCATGTTTCCAAGCATTCTACCCAAGGAGGCGTCGGGCCATGAAAAGTCGGACGAGGGTTAGGATTCGGAAAGGGAGCTGCCTGGGGTAGGTTCTCAACTTCGGGTTTGGAGTTGTCATCATCCGCGAGGTCTTCAGCATGGTGATCATTCAAAGGGATAGGATGATCATTCTCTGGTTCTTCTCTAAACCATCCAGCAATGATTTCGTTCGGAAGGCATGGGCTACCGTGGGGATGGAGTCCAACCATGTTATCTACGCGAGAATTAGGGTAAGGAAATAATTATTAGACGAACTATCTAGATAATTATTAGAAAATCTTCATTAGTTACATCGCTATTTGTAAAGTGCATACCAGTCATATGTAATCAACACAGGATAGGCCTTCAAATAAGTGACCTTAACTCCAAATTCACAAGGAATAGGGGTAAAGCAAAAATTTCACAGATTCTAAGTCTATAACGTCCTAGGTACATATAGCCTTAGTGTATCCACTTAGCAGCTATCAACTTAGTAATGAAGATCCTTTTTAGTTCTGAAGTAAGTAATTATAGTAACACCAAATACCCCTATAGTATTATAGGTTTATGTTCTATTGTTCTCATTGTGGTATTGTTGGTAAGATTTTAGACTTGTTGCAACCTCACAACTACACTTAGGCACATGCTAGTAAACCCTCGGATAATATAGTTAATCAGGCTATATCTTCCCAGTTTTGACTATATGTCACTAAGTCTACTTGTGCTGCCCAACAATCGTAATGCTTTTGTACTGTCCTAGAGACACTGATTTTAGTATGAATGCAGGCACGTATACTTACTTAAATATTTTATTATTTTAAAGTATACACTCTTAGACATAGTGTTTTAATCCCAATGTATTTATAGTTAGTATATCTTTTATGGGTTGATATACTATATTCACTATAAACAATGTTCTGATACCAATCTGTCACACCCCAAAACCGGAACGGCGGAAATGTTCTGGGGCGGAGGACGTCATGCAATGTATAACAAAAATGCAAAGTAGTAAACAAGCAACAACATCATCCATTGCATTAATAGTATAATTTTAGTTACAAGTGTGTTCTTTCATAACATACAACAATAAAATGAATAATCAGAATATAAGACGAGTCTGGACTGCTCCGTCTTCACAAAACCTGGTCGTCGTACCTGTCTATTTGTGACCTGATAATACAAGTTATTTTGAAAGCGAGTATCAGCCAAAAAGCTGGTGAATTCATAAGTATTAATGTGTCTTAGATTTGTAAAACTGGAAAGTAAAGACTTGTGAACATTTGGACAATGTTTGTATAAGTATGGACTGTTTGAAAATAGTTTGAAAACGTTTGAATACCCTAGCAAATCTCTATGATTTCTATTTGTATAAAGAGTAGCCTTCTACCAAGACCCGAATGTTTTGAAAGTAGTCTTCTACCAAGACCTGAATGTTTTGCTGTAACAAAGATGGTTTTTCCCCTTTTTGACTACTACTAACAATACATAGTCTACCTCATCGTTTATGTGAATGTATCACAAAATAAAAGAAATAGGAAAAATATATCCATGTAAGTGTTATCCTTTTGTATTAGGATCAACTCGACATCGCGACTGCCGAAAAAGTATTAACCTTGAATATCCGTAGATGTTCATTTTCCTCTGTAGCTAATAGCAGGTTGAAGGAATGGTTAGTCCCGTAAAGGTACCCATAATATAAGTATGAACCGTAGGCATCCGTAGATGTTCATTACCTCTGTTGCTAACAGTTGGGTGTCGGAATGGTTAGTCCCGTTTTAGTAAGTAAGTAGTCTTCTCACAAGACCCGCTGTAAGTAAGTAATAATATAATTGGTAGTCCATATTCTACATTTGGAACTGAAGGTGACTTTCGCAATGAATCGCCAGGTCGAGATCCATATTTATTACCAAATCATATATACGCCCAAACTATACCTGTAATAGCTTACTAGGGATATATGAACGTATACCTTTGCTACCCAAAGGTACTGAACTGACTGAATAGAACTATTATGTCTGTATATGTACACATGGTATATAACAAATATTTAGACGACCTTCGGACGGATACCCGATACCCTACCAGACCACATCCCAACGAGGAAAAGGGAATAAAGTGGGTTAGCCTTCCTAAGTCCTTCAAGCATTACTTATATAAGTATACATATATAGGCATGCATTTAACAAAGTATCTATGTAAAGGTATCCAAGTAAGTGTATCCATGTAAGTGTACTCAAGTAAGTGTATCCATGTAAGTGTATTCATGTAAGTGTATCCATGTAAGTGTATTCAAGTAAGTGTATCCATGTAAGTGTACTCAAGTAAGTGTATCCATGTAAGTGTATTCAAGTAAGTGTATCCATGTAAGTGTATTCAAGTAAGTGTATCCCTTCATATATCATTTAGTATAGACTCATGAATGAACTGACTCTGGTGTATTCCTTGTACTTGGATTGGTAAGTAGTATCTTCTAACTATACCTATAATAGTTACTAGTAAGGTACAAGTATACTGAAGGTATACCTTTGCTAGCCAAAGGTACTAAACTGACTGAGGGCACATTTATGTTTACATATGTATACATGATATATAACTAATATTTAGACGACATTCGGACGGATAACCGATACCCTACCAGACCACATCCCAACGGGGAAAAGGAAATAAAGCGGTTTGATAAAGAGTTTTAAACATATAAAAATGTTTAAGAAAGTCCTTTGAAGAAATTTGTTTGGTAAAACAGCTATTGTATAGTAAATCCATTTGCATGTTACTTATTAATCATACGTGATTGATATAATAACTAGCATGATTCAACTTGTATCCCCCCATAAAGCATTTTAAAACATTTAGAAACATTTAAAAGGTTAATTCAAGGGGTAAGAACTCACCTACAGTGAGCGGATCGGAAGGAAGAGTCGGACAAGTGCTTGGTGTCAAGTGAAGACTTAGACTCACACAATGAGCGATTTGGGATGAAAGACTGAAGTTCCTTGAGAGAGAATTGGGTTTTCTCTAGTTGAAAATGGAGCAAATGAAACAAATATGGCTAAGGGCCATATTTATACCCCTTGGGGTCTTTGGTCTAAAATATCATTTGAGCCGTAAACTCCAACTTCGTGGAGTTTTGAAACTTTTAAGATGCTCAAAATAATCTAGGGTATCCTCTCTCCTGATTTCTCGTAAAGTGTAAATCCGGAAATACTCAAACTTATTCCAAAAAGTCTGAAAATTTACAGCAACTGTTCTGACTTCTATTGACTTGATATGTTATACAGAATGGAAATTTCGGGTTGTCATAGTTAAGTTGACAGAACAATTCTTGCATCTCCATAGGTGCTAGACGATAGGGCGATTTGGGTACTGGGTAGCCCGTGGAACTAAGTCGATTCTGAACTCGACTTGACATTGTGGAGGTCATTCTGGGAGTTCTTCTGGAAAGATGTCAGGAAAATCGCGTACTACTTGGATGTTCTTAATGTCTTTCATCTCTTTGGTGACATCGACAACATGAGCAAGGAATGCGCGACATTCCTTTCGTAAGTATTTCTGGGCCTGAATGTTCGAGATAATACGAAGGTTCGTGTCGGGTTTGTCGCCATAAACTATTAAAGTTACGCCTGATGGCAGATTAAGGTGAACAACCTTTTCATAACACATGATGTCGGCAAGATGCAGACTCAACCTATCCATGCCGATAATGACGTCGAAACTTTTAATTGAGACCGGCATGAGGTCGATTGTAAATGAATGACTATCTAGAGTTAGAGTACGTCCTATGTATATACTGCTAGTGCTCTCAGTCTTCCCATTATCCATTTATACAGTGAACAATTGTTTAAGTGTTCGTGATTTTTGCTTAATTAATTGAGCAAATTTTTGGTTCACAAAACTCCTCTCCGCTCCACTATCAAACAAAATTCATGCATATGAGTTATCAAGGAGAAACGTACCGGTGAACACTGTGGGTCGGCAATGGCTTCCTCGTGGCCTAAAGCCTAAACTCTTCCCACTCCACCGACATTCCCCGCCTTCGCGCAGTTCCTCTTGTAGTAGCCCACCTCGCGACAACCGTAGCAAGCCTGGCCCGCAATTGCGTCGGGGACTTGGTTGATTGGTCTCGCCGGAGCTTTGCAGAAACGGGCAGTGTGCCCCTTCCTATTGCAGTTAGTGCACTACATTTCCCGGCAGGCTCCTATGTGGTGGAAGTTGCATTTGTTGCACTTGGGCAAACTTCTAGCGTACTGATTTACCGGAGCAGCAGCGGCAGGTGCTATCGCAGCATGAAATGCCACAACCTGCTGCTTTTTGGCAGCTTTCTGCTTCTTCTTTTCATTCTAGAATTTCCGCTTGTTAGCAGCGGCTTTGGAGGGTTTTGAGATGGCTAGGGTTGTTGTTGTTGACGACGAGGTATGGACCCCATGGTCAATGAGCTGTTGTGCCAATCACTTGGCACTATCGAAGGTAGCAGGGTTTGAAGCTAAAACATTCTCCTAAAACGGTGGCACCAGCCACCAAATATACCTCTCTATTTTCTTTCCCTCCGTGTGAACCATGTTGGGACATAGGGCCACTTGCTCGGTGAACCTGGCTGTATAAGAAAGTATATTAGAGCCCTTCATGGTTAGGCTCCATAGTTCTTGTTCTAATTTTTGGATTTCGCCCCTCGGGCAGTATTCCTCAATCATTAGCTCCCTGAGAGCTTCCCAACCTATAGCATTTGCCACTACTAGAGTGAGTGACTTCACATGGATATTCCACCATGTCAGGGCTTTTGCCTCGAAGGTGCACGCAGCAAATTTGAACTTGCTCCCTTCTAGGCATGAGCAGATCTCGAAGATCGACTCTGTCTTCTCGAACCATTGCGAGAGGGCAATGACTCCGCTAGTCCCTTTAAAGGTAATTGGTTTGCAATTGGTGAAGTCCTTGTAGGAGCACTCTCTCGAGCGCACGAGGACCTCACCTTGAGTAGAATGAAAATGTGCTCCACCTCCTCTGGCACTGGTAGAATGATATTGAGCCATAATTGTTACCATAGCCGTAGCTACTGCAACATTTGGAGCTGTCGTATCGATTTGTGGAGGAAGTGGTGGTATTGGAGTTATAGGAGTGGTGCGTCTCGCTGATCGATGCGGGGGCATATTGTAGCTATAAGATCAGAAAGATGAAGAAATTGATAGGAATTTAATAGAGAGAGTGATGAGAGTGACTCATGGACTAACTCTCCATAGCCCAACAAAACAATTGAATAGTATGATTGAATGTAGATCTAGTACTAAAAGATGATAGTATTTGGATAATAAATTCCCTGAGATTAGATATCTGTTCGGGAAAAATGACCTAGAAGTAGGTCTTACATCAAACCAAGATGGGAGAATTCTGACAGAACTAAGACCTAACAAGACTTAAGAGATTCAAAGTCTTCACAAAGATAGGAAATTAAACTAGAGTTTTTACATAAACTAAGCTATATCCAACAGAGAGAGTTGAGTAGGATCTATCTATAATGAGAACCACTAGAATGAGTCCTTGACTCTGACAAACGACGCTCCATGTCTCTCATGCACCTTTCAGACATTGTCTGCCGAGCTCGAAGTTCCCTGACTTCAGCTTCGGATGCAGCTAGTTGTTGCTGCAGAGTCTCATTGGTTCTCCTAGTCCCATTCAGAACCTCTTCTAGATGGCGAATGCGGACTGTGTTAATGCTAGAGTTGCGCGTCAATTTCCATGACTCGGTCGATGGTTGCCTAACCTTGTTCGACATTCCGAGCAATCCTACGGACCATGATGGGCAGGACTTGGTCAGCTGAACCTCCCTCGCTTAAATTGTAAAAGCTCTGGTCTCCATTGAAGGGTAAGGGCTAACCCTGCTCATCACTCCAATGGTTCAAGTTTGTCGCCCACAAGGGTGTGGGACCTTGAAATGTTGGTCAGGGGTTAAGGTTTGGGATTGAAGCCTCTTGTGGTAGGTTGGTGACTTCTGGCTCGGAGTCAGAACCATCAGAAAAGCCTTCAGCATGGTGATCATCCAAAGGGATTGGATGATTATCTTCTGGCTCTTCTTCAAGCCACCCTGCATTGCCTTCATTTGGGAAGTATGGGTCATCGTGGGGATGGATTCTAGCCATGATATCTATGCGAGAAAAGGGGTATAAGACATAATTAATAGACGTACTAATTAGATAATTATAAAATGATCTCTATCAGTTACTTCAATACTTGCATATTGCATACCAGTTATATGTAAGCAAAACAGGATAGACCTTCGAATAAGTGACCCTAACTCCAAATCCACAACCAAACAAGGAAGAGGAAGTAAAGCAAAGATCACAGATTCTAAGTGTATGACATCCTAGTCACATATAACCTTAGAGTATCCACTTAGCAACTATTGACCTACTAATAAAGACCCTAACTCCATCGTAGTGGTGTTGGTAAGTTTTTAGACTTGTTGCCACATCACAACCATTCTTGGGCACATGTGTGACAACCCGATATTTTGACTTTATGTAATGACCTAAAAAGTCAAGTATTGTAGCTACTTTTGAAATAATGAAATTAACTTCGAAAATAAAATGTGCAAAAGTCTCTATAGGGATTTCTATTATGCTAGATAATGTGTAAAGGTTTATAGAAATGCTAAGAACACTAAAATCCGAGTTATAACAAAGAGCTTGTGACCATTCTAAGATTTCCGACAAAACTGGCAACACCGATTAAATGAAAAATGCAAAGTTTCAATACAATAGTTTTTAGCCTTAAGTATCTAAATGAAAGTTGTAGATAACATTAAACCGTGAGCGTACATAAAAATAACGTCCAAATCTGACTTCGTATGCGAATCAAACCCTTTATTTATACTTTAAGTATATGTGATCATTTATGTCACTTTAAATGTTATACTTTACATAACAAGTGAGCATTACACTAGGATTTACTATACAAACGAAACACACGCTTTGAATAACTATAATAGGTATAGTTTACGAGGAAATCATGAACATTTACATACTAGAAACACTATATCAAAGATATACTTTCATATACAAGAACAAATGGACATTTTCATACGTAAATCTGTTTTATACTAAGTTTTGTGAGACATTTCACATATTTAGAGTATGCGTTTTAAGTCCTGTATTATATACCATAATACATTGTAGGGGAGCGTGATACTTGTTTATAGATCTATACGGGATTGACAATCCCGCACCTAAGCTGTTAGCTACAGGTAGGCCGGCAGGCCTGAGGTGACAAATGTCATAACATTTCAACGCCTGAAGAACGTTGTTACAGGCAGTCTGGGTCATTAGTATGGTTATAAAACTCACATGGAGTATTAAGAACTTATTGATTTACAGGGTGATCAAATGCCTTAGTGATTTTATACTTACACAAATCTACTAGTCTAGGCTTGAAAAACACGATTGCATTTTAGTTTTGGAACATTTAAACTACCACACACTTATGAATGGACATTGGATTTCTAAAGGCAAACCTTCAAAACAGTCGAGTCTTTGAGGAAGACTACTTTTATACTAGTAGGAAATATTGGATTTTCTAGGAGTTTTTATCTACAAACAAATTTCATTTGATTTTATCCAAACATTGTCACTAAATACTTATGAACTCACCAGCTTAAATGCTGACCTACTTTTTCAAAACTACTTGTATTTCTCAGGGATTCAGTAATACAGGTAAACTACTGCTTTTTAAAGAAGGGATGTTGCGGCGTTAGTTTATTTTCATTTTGACAACATATTGTAATTGATATTTTGGAACATGTAATACCTACAAATGATGTAAAATTTTCAATTATATATATGTTGGTTGTGTTTGCTTTCTTTACTATGTATTCAACTGTTTCGATACTACATGAAGTCATCCGCCCTCGAACGATTCTGCCGTTCTTGTTTGGGGGTGTGACAGATTGGTATCAGAGCATTGTTTATAGTGAACTAAGTATATCGAACCACATAAGATATACAAACTATAAATGCAAAGGGACTCGAAGTCTCTGACAAAACATTTTTACACCTAAAACCTTGTTTCATTTAACTTAGATTGTTTTAGGTCGTAAAAGTACAATTACATGCATACAACAATATATTTTCATGGTTAGAACTATACAAGAAGTATTAAGACAAGTTGGAGACTAAGATTAGGCCTCAACATATGTAATCGGATTTGGGACGAATATAGCCTAATCAACTATATTTATCCGAGATTGGACTAACATGTGTCGAGGAATGGTTGTAGTGAGCAACAAGTCAAAACTTACCAAAATAAACACTAGTATCACACATACAAATTTAAGTACTATAGGAGTATTTGGTACATGCAATAGTTTAATCGACATGCTTAGTTTTACATGTTTCAAGTTTTGTTCAATTCTTATAACCCTATTCTCATATAGTCAAATGGCTGGATTCATTCCACACGGAGACCCCTACTATCTCAACCAAGGTAACGGGGGATGGGTCGAAGAAGATCCAGAAGAGGATGAAGAACCTATCGAGTTGGATGAAGGGGATGACTCTGGGACAGACTCAGAACCAGAGGTAATCAACCCACTAGCCGCTCAACCTCCTGCTGTTAGGAGAAACTTTCAGGGACCGACTCCCGTTTGGGGAAGTCACCTCCACCATTGGAGCCAGCAACAAAGGATACGTCCTCCCTACGACATCTGTGGAGACTTCTACGATGTCCATGGGGGAGGTTCAGCCGATCGAGCACTCCCAGTCATGGTGGGCAAGCTAGCCAACCAACACTATCAATCTGGGGTTCAAGTGAGCTGGATTCGTGAGGTCAACGTGGAAGTACAGGTGCACGCTTCCGACATCCGCCGATTGGATAGGTTGCAGGATGACACCCAACTCCGTGCTGACGCATTCCAAGCACAAATGATTGCAGCCCTCTCTAAGATGAGGGAACAACAAGCCGTCTTCGATAGGTGTCTTATGGAGGCAAAGCAATCAGATGAGGAATCAAGCTCCATGCGCAACCTACGTCGCAAGTAGTGCTTGATGAATCCCAAAATTTTGATATAGAATAGGACCATCGGCTAAAAGTCTTGCTTTTTTTAACTTCCTGTAATCAGAGACCTTTAGAAAGGTAAAAATTTTCTAACTTCGGATGTAACGCAACCATATGTTTAATATATTAGGGAATATCTCTTTCGTGTGTTAAATCTGTGCATTTCAGTCGAGTTCATGAGTTTGTTTATTTATTTTTCAAAATCCATTGGTAAATCAAACTCAAAGCTTTGCATTGGTCAAACCAAATTCTCGAACTATTAAAGATAGTTAACTCATTGTCATTCAACTCTCAACCACCAAAACTTATGATCTTTTATTTTAATTCCTTATCAGCACAATGCCGCCCCGTAAATCTACACGCCGTGTCAACAACGCATGACCTCCACCACCACCCCCTCCCACGACGGAAAATGCCGCTTTGATAGCCGCTGTAACGGCTGCAGTAACAACGACAATGGGCCAAATGAGTAACAATGGTTCTGGTGGGGGAGTAAATAGTTCTACGAATGGCCAACATCCAGGTCGTTCGGGGGATTGTACATACAAGGATTTCATGAATAGCAAACCCATTTCTTTTAATAGGACTGGAGGGATAATGGCTCTCTCACAGTGGATAGAGAAAAGTGAAGCAGTTTCAAGAATTGTTCTTGTCCGAAAGGGAGCAAAGTGAAGTTCGCTTCCTATACTTTCTCAGAGAGAGCTCTGACATGGTGGAATGGCCATGTCAATTCACTAACACTAGTAGTGGCTAACTCTATGGGCTGGGAGAATCTAAAAAAAATATTACTACAAGAGTACTGTCCACGGGGCGAATTGCAAAAGCTCGACCAGGAACTTTGGGGCCTTACCATGGTAGGCTCAGACATCACGACCTATACCAATAGGTATAGTGATTTGGCAATCCTTTGCCCAGGGATGGTTTCTCTAGAGAGCAAGAAAACCGAAAGATGCATCTGGGGACTGTCACCCCAGATTCGAGGAAGTGTTCTAGCTTCCAAACCAATCACCTTCGATAGCGCCAAGCAGGTGGCACAAGCTCTCGTGGACCATGGGGTCTGCCAAAACTTTGCAACCACCGCACCGGAGCAACCCAGAGGAAGCAACAACAACAACGAAAATACCAACAACAACAACAACAAGAGGTTCTGGAACAAAAGGAAGAGTCAACCTTAACAGGAACCTTCCAAGAAACAACAGATTGTGGCAGTCCATGCCGCTACTGCCCCCACTACTGCTCCTGTTACCCCCACACCAGTAAAGCGATATGCTGGGAACTTCCCGAAGTACAGCAAGTGCAATTTCCACCACAATGGAAATTGTCGGGAGATGCACTGCAATAACTGCAACTAGAAGGGGCACACCGCCCGTTTCTGTAAGGCACCGGCACGACCAATCACCCAAGTCCCTGGGGTCGGTGTGGGCCAAACGTGTTATGGTTGTGGTGAGGCTGGACACTACAAGTGGGATTATGCTAAAGCAAGGAATGCTGGCGACACGGGACGAGTGCTGGCAATAGGGCAGAACGAAGTGATAGCTGATACCATAGTGGTTACGGGTATGTTTCTCCTCAATAACGTTTATGCATGCATACTCTTTGATTGTGGTGCGGAGAGGAGTTTCGTGAGTCATAAATTCAAGCACGTACTAAAACAGAACCCTAAAACACTCAATAAGATATTTACAGTAGAAATGGCAAATGGTAGAACAGAAAGCACGAACAATATGCACATAGGCTGCACACTAACTCTAAACGAACACTCTTCTCAAATCGATCTAATATCGATCACTATAAAGAGCTTTGATGTCATCATCGGTATCGATTGGTTAAGCCTACACATGCCGATATACTTTGTCACGAAAGGGCCATTCGGCTAAATCCGCCAAACGGCGAAACTCTTGTCATTTATGGTGACAAACTCGGTACCAATTTACAAATCATCTCTTGCGTCAAAGCCCAGAAATACCTACATAAAGAGTACCTTGCCTTCTTAGCCCACGTGTTAGATAAGGAAAAAGAAACGAAAGGCATCAGAGACATTCCAGAAGTCTGCGATTTTCCCCATGTCTTCCCTGAGGATCTTCCCGGAGTTCCACCAGAACGTTAAGTCGAGTTCAGAATCGACTTAATTCTCGGAGCTACACCAGTAGCCAACTCGACATACTGTCTAGCACCGACAGAGATGCAAGAGCTATCCAGCCAACTAAACGAACTACTCAACAAAGGGTTCATCAGGCCGAGCTTCTCACCTTGGGGAGCACCAGTCTTGTTCATAAAGAAGAAGGATGGATCTTTCCGCATGTGCATCGATTACCGGGAACTCAACAAGCTCACTATCAAGAACCGATATCCCTTACCACGCATTGACCACTTGTTCGACCAACTCCAAGGAGCGAGTTATTTCTCAAACATCGACTTAAGATCCGGGTACCACCAACTACGAGTCTTGGAAGGAGATGTTCCCAAAACCGCTTTTCGAACTCATTATGGTCACTACGAGTTTGTAGTGATGCCCTTTGGATTAACAAACGCACCGGCGGTGTTCATGGACTTAATGAACCGAGTATGTCGTTCATTATTGGACAAGTTTGTGATTGTATTCATCGACAATATACTCATTTAATCAAAGACTAAAGAGGATTTCCTAGGTCACGTGGTTAGCAGAGACGGAATACACAAAATTCTCCAAGTGCGAATTTTGGATTCGGAAGGTAGATTTCCTAGGTCACGTGGTTAGCAGAGACGAAATACACATGGACCCTTCCAAAATCAAAGCAATCGAGAACTGGTTAGCTCCAAGAACCCCAACAGAAATTCGACAATTCTTGGGCCTTGCTGGCTACTACCGACGGTTCATACAGACGCTGCATTCCAAACATTGAAGCAAGCTCTATGCAGCGCACCTATTTTCTCCTTGCCAAAAGGAACAGAAGACTTCGTGGTCTACTATGATGTATCTAATCAAGGTCTTGGATGCGTACTAATGCAACGAGGTAAGGTCATTGCTTACGCCTCAAGACAACTCAAGACGCACGAAGTCAACTACACTACTTATGATCTTGAACTAGGAGCAGTCGTTTTCGCGCTAAAGATCTGGAGACACTATCTTTATGGCACGAAATGCACGATATTCACCGATCATAAAAGCCTCCAACACATTCTCTACCAAAAGGAACTCAACATGAGGCAGAGACGATGGGTTGAACTACTCGATGACTACGAATGCGAGATTCGCTATCACCCAGGAAAAGCGAATGTAGTAGCTGATGCTCTTAGTCGAAAAGAATACTCAGGTCGCCGAGTGAAATCCTTAACCATGACGATCCATTCACACCTGTCTACACAAATCAAGGAAGCTCAGAGGGAAGCCTTGGAAACAGAGAATGTGGCAGGTGAAGCGCTAAGAGGAATGGACAAGAATCTTGAAGTCAAGGGTGACAGAGTTCGTTACTTCATGGATCGAATCCGGACACTGAAGTTTGGTGGATTCAGAGACGTGGTCATGAACGAGGCGCATAAGACTCGATACTTCGTGCATCCAGGTTCGGACAAGATGTATCTGGACCTCAAGAAACTGTATTGGTGGCCGAACATGAAAGCAGAGATAGCTACCTATCTAAGCAAGTGTCTGACTTGCGCCAAAGTCAAAGTAGAGTACCAAAAACCATCAGGATTACTACAATAACCCGAAATACCCGAGTAAAAGTGGGAACAGATAACCATGGATTTCATAACCAAATTACCGAAAACCGCAGGTGGGCTAGACACCATCTCAGTAATTGTCGATAGGTTAACAAAATCCGCACACTTCCTACCCATAAAGGAAACCGATAAGATGGAGAAGCTAACTCGAACTTATATCTGAAAGATTGTACGAATGCATGGTGTACCAATATCCATTATCTCCGACAGAGATAGTAGGTTCACCTCGCGATTCTGGCAATCGTTACAAAAATCCCTAGGAACGAGGCTCGACATGAGTACTGCTTACCATCCAAAAACCGACGGTCAAAGTGAGAGGACCATACAAACCCTGGAAGATATGCTAAGAGTTTGTGTAATCAATTTTGGTAAAGCATGGGATACCCATTTACCACTAATTGAATTTTCGTACAACAATAGCTATCACTCCAGCATTAAAGTTGCTCCATTCGAAGCCCTCTACGACTAGAAGTGCAGATCACCACTGTGTTAGACTGAAGTAGGTGACACACAACTAGCCAAGGGAGAAGTACCCGTCAGTACTCTCACTGGCCCGGAAATCATAAGAGAGACAACCGAGAAGATTGTACAAATTCGGGAACGACTAAAGGCTTCAAGAGACAGACAAAAGAGTTATGCAAACAAAAGACGGAAGCCTTTGGAATTTCAGGTCGGGGACCGAGTACTATGAAAGGTCTCGCCCTGGAAAGGGCTAATACGTTTCGGAAAACGTGGGAAACTAAAACCAAGGTCTATCGGACCATTCGAGATCCTCACAAGGATCGGCCCGGTAGCCTACAAACTTCGTCTACCGCAGGAATTCAATAACGTACACCCTACCTTTCATGTGTTAAACTTAAAGAAATGTTTGTCCGATGAGACCCTCATCATCCCTTTAGATGAGATCAAAATCAACAAGAGTCTCCACTTTATAGAAGAACCAATTGAAATCATGGATAGGGAAATTAAAAGAACAAAACAAATTTGCATCCCCATCGTGAAGGTCCGTTGGAATGCAAAGCGAGGATCTGAATACACTTGGGAACGCGAAGATCAGATGAAACACAAGTACCCACATCTGTTTCCCTAATCCACAAATGTTTTTCTTACATTAAATTTCAGGACGAAATTCCCTCTAATGGGGGGATGATGTGACAACCCGATATTTCGACTTTATGTAATGACCTAAAAAGTCAAGTATTGTAGCTACTTTTGAAATAATGAAATTAACTTCGAAAATAAAATGTGAAAAAGTCTCTATAGGGATGTCTATTATGCTAGATAATGTGTCAAGGTTTATAGAAATACTAAGAACACTAAAATCCGAGTTATAACAAAGAGGTTGCGACCATTCTAAGATTTTCGACAAAACCGACAACACCGATTAAACGAAAAGCACGAAGTTTCAATACAATAGTTTTTGGCCTTAAGTATCTAAATGAAAGTTATAGATAACATTAAACCGTGAGAGTACATAAAAAGAACGTCCAAATCTGACTTCGTATGAGGAAGTTATGATTTTTCCAAGATTCGGGTATAGTAGTAGACAACAAAAAACTCGAAATAGAGCTCGAGAAACTTTTGACGAAAACAACCTAAATGAGAATCGAAGGTCTCAACATTAGTAGCGCAACGGCAAAAAGTCTGACGAAAACGGACATTGGATGAAGAAGTTATGGATTTTACATGGACTTTTCGTGTCCCGGCTCATTAAAAACAAATAATTAAAAATAAATTCAAAATTAGCCGACGAAGTCTAAAAAAGAGTTGTAGATAATATTTTTAGCTACACGTGCATATAAAGAATATCAAAAACGGAGCTCGTACGCGAAAGTTATGGATTTTACAAGTTCGGGGTCCAAAATCCAAGGCTGTCAGGCCTGCCACGACGTGGCACAGTTTGCCATGACCCGGTGAGTGACTGAGGTTGTCCAATCAACGGAAGGGATAAGACTTGACCACCATGACATGGCCAACCCTTTGCCACAATGTGGCACCCAAAAATCCACCCTATAAATAGAACTCTTGGGGTGCCGGGTTTAGGTGCTCCATTCTTCCATCTCTCGTGCTAAAACTCTGCTGCTAAGCTCCCGAAGCCCTCCCAAAGACCCAGTTTTCACACTCAAGTTCCGAAGGAAGGTTCTACACTCCCGAGAATCCCAAGAAAATCAACTTTCACAAGCCGAAGTTCTGATCGATTTTCATCTCGTTCTCTCCAATCAATCAAGTGAGTTCATACCCCTATAAACTACGCTTTCAAATGTTTTATCAATGGTTTTTATACACTTTTAAGGGGGGGGGGGGGGATACAAGTATACACACGGTTATTATCGTGTGTAACATAAAGTTTCACTATATACTCTTTTTATCAAGTAAATCATATGTGATTCATAACTATTACATGAGAACTTTCGTATGCGATATATATTCTCGATAACATCTTGTCTTTTGGAAATAAAACATGTTTATATATATATATATATATATATATATATATATATATATATGCGAATCAAACCCTTTATTTATACTTTAAGTATATGTGATCATTTATGCCACTTTAAATGTTATACTTTACATAACAAGTGAGCATTACACTAGGATTTACTATACGAACGAAACACACGCTTTGAATAAATATAATAGGTATAGTTTACGAGGAAATCATGAACATTTACATACTAGAAACACTATATCAAAGAGATACTTTCATATACAAGAACAAATGGACATTTTCATACGTAAATATGTTTTATACTAAGTTTTGTGAGACATTTTGATAGGTTTTGAGCATTCTAACACTTCCTAAGTGTACATGTAACCCTAATAACCTTGGATCTATGTTTGTCTAATTATCATGCAAAGTTGAATTTCCAAGGCTATGATCCTATCTGGCATACATGGGGAACAATTTTAGCTTAAATAATAGATAGAATAACTTACCTTGTTGTTGCTTATGTTCCTTGAAACCTTGTGAGCCTAGCACCCAAAGTGTGATGCCTCAAATGCTTCACACAACACCAAATGCTATGGAGTAAACTTGGAGAGAAAGTATAACACACTAAAATCGGCTCTAGCCCTCTTGTTTCATGTCCTTCACCGATTTTTGGGAGAACACATGAGCTTTATAAAGTGTTGACACATCTAGGGTTACACCATGTAAACCCTAATGTGTCATGACTCTTCATTTCCATGACCCATGGGTTTGTAACTCCCATGGAGCCTCCATGGAGCATCCAATGGGTTTAACCCAACTTGATTATCCATGGAGCCTCTTAGCCCACTATATAAGTTATGGATAAACATAATCAACCCATATATTTAATCAGTTATCTTTTGATCACTTAATTAATTCTAAATCAATTCTTGACCAAACTAATTAAATAATATTATTAATATATTAGAGCTTATAATATATTTATAAACCATATGTGTTATTCCTCTCACTTAGTCTATCCATCAGCATGGTGCCATGCAACCCAAATGGACCATGCCAGGTCGGGTCAAGTGCATACCAGAAATAGTTATGGACTTAGACACCTTATCCAACAGTCTCCCACTTAGATAAGTCTAATAACTATAACTGCAAGTATGACTTCAGGAAACGGTCGGAAATCGTAGCTCTTTTCAAGGTTTCTCGGAACTGAGAAGATGATGGTACGCCATTTCAGATAAGGGATCATATAATCCTCTATTCTAGATATCAGCCGGACAAACACATGGAACATAGTCTTGCTTATTGTCCAGCAGTTTGTTTCCCGATTTCCGATTTGTTTGACATAGAACTTAATTGAACACATCAACTTAGTTCTGACTGGGCCCGGTACATAGGTCAAAACAAAATCATCGAGGGGCCCAAATATCAGCTTCTAATCCAAGAAGGAACATATAAACTTCGACTCATATGCGTGTTCTACTACTTGTTAAATTTCACACAAACGCACGTTTTATAACATCGAGTTACCAATGCGGTTTCGCACGTTCAATGCATAACTAACTCATAGTTAACAAGTCATATCTCTAGGTTTGAAGATTTATATGATATTACCGTCTCGCGATCACTCGAGATAAATTCCATCAAGTGATACCAGCGAGCGTGGGTTGAATCCAATACTCAGAACTTATGAGCACTCATGAGTGTTGAGGCCATGTCCAACTTGTAACAGCCCGGATTCCTAGGTATTATTCATTCTTATATTTTTGGTATTTTGTGAGGATACTCGGCGAGTTGGAGCTCAGACTCGCCGAGTAGGATCGCAGTTTGGTTCCAGGTTCGTGCCTGGACTCGGCGAGTCCAAACTGTTTAATGAAACCCTAAATCCCCGGGTTTGGAGCCTATTTATGGGCACTTATAGCCTCCCATTGCGGCTACCAGTCCCTTTAGAGAACCCTAAGAGAGCTAATTCGTTTTGGGAGAGAAGAAGTCACTTTTGGGCCTTTGTATTCCTTGTTTAGCATGAAGAAGGTGGCAAGAGCAACGAGGAGGTGATATTCTAGTAGTTCCAAAGTCCAGAGGCTTCATTTTGAGGTAATGATTCGAATCTCCTTCAGTTTTAGGGTTGATCTTTAGAGTTAGGGTTTTATAACCCCTTTGAAGAGTGATTATATGAAGCAAATGGTCCCTCTTCGAGTTTGTGCCTTGGATCTGGACTCAAAGAGGTCCAGAGACCTTAACCCTTGGGGCTTTTTGGGTTATTATGGAGTTATTAGACCAAGGTGGTCATTTTTGGGACCAAATCATCTTTTGATGCCTTGTGGGGGTTATACAAGCATCAAGTTCCAAACTTTACGTGACATTCATGATTCGGGAGACTAGATCTATGGATTGGGAAAGCAGATCTGACCTTAAAAGGTCAATAGAGTTTGTGCATGGCATAAACTCGCCGAGTTGTTCTTGAGACTCGGCGAGTAGGGTTGGGGTTTCACGTAAAGTGTTCATCGAGTGGACTTGCTGGGTTGGGGTTGACCCAGTGAGTCAGGGAGAGTCATTAGGGGGCTGAGTCAAGCCTGAACTCGCCGAGTTGTTCTTGAGACTCGGCGAGTTGAGTCGTGGTGGTCCCGCGATTCATGCCAGGTGGAACTCGTCGAGTCAGGGAAGCACTCGACGTGTCAAGGGAGGATTCTAGGGAGTCAGTGAACACGTATAGACTCGCCGAGTCGCTCTAGTGCACTCGCCGAGTCCGGTCAAAGTTGACCATTGACCGTTGACCAGAGTTGACCAGTGTTGACTTGATAGGGGTAGTCAACCTTAGTTGTGAAAGTGTTAATTAGAGATATATTGTGTTATAGGAGGATTATAGCTCGGAGGATCGAGCGCGAGTGATTTCCGGGATTTTACGGGTTATCGAGATACACGAGGTGAGTCTTCTCACTATACGTTACCTTGAGTAGGTAATCAGAGTTATGTGACAGAGTATTTGTATGCTATATGTATGTTATGTGTTGTACTGCATTATTTCTATGTGATTTATGTTGTGCATGTTTATAGATTTGGAACCGGAAGGTTCCCAGAGTTAGAACCAGAGGGTTCACAGAGTAGGGTCTACGGACCCACAGAGTTATAGCCTCGAGTGGCTAATATATGTTATGCGTGGTATTTTGGGGAACTCACTAAGCTTTATGCTTACAGTGTTGGTGTTATTTGTTTCATGTACTAGTGATGACCGTGGGAAGGCGCCGACTTGATCAGTACACACACATGGGATTTTTATGATATGTGATCTTGGGATTCTTTGTATGACATGGATTGGAGTTATAAACGTTGATGTTTTATGAAAATTAAATGAATATGTTTTTATATTATGCGAAAAATTATTTTGAAATTTACGGTGTTGCAAGTTGGTATCAGAGCCTTGGTTTGAGGGATTCGAGTACACATTCGGGTGTATTTGAACTCAAATTGAGGATTTGAGAAGTATTTTCAAAAAGAGTAAAAGATTTTTGGAAAAACGCAGAGCAGAGTTGTGTGTACGATCAGTCCGCGCCCGAATGGTGATTTCCCAAAATACCCTCATGTTATGTAATATTGATATTGATGTGATGTATTCTCATGCTAGAGTAGGCTAGGTACTCCTATTAGGACTAGAGTGGCCTGATTTGTGATGCCTTAGCCTAGGGAGAGGTGAGCTGCTATGAGATGCTTGAGAGTGAGTAGGTAGCAGCGAGGGGCTTATGAGAGATCTGTTAGAGAGTGGACTATGCATGATAGAGTACTTGGAATTTGGGATCCGAAGAGGACTTGGGGTGTATTCTGATACGGTGCGGACAGTAGTATTGGGCCCGTACTACTAAAAGCATTGGAGCGGTGTACAACCCAAGTAGGAATCTTTGGAATGCCAAGGATCAAGGAGGAATGAGTTGTCGAGTGTGAGTATGCTCGAATGGGTTCTAATTTATCGTATGTTATATTTCAGAGGTAGATCATGGTGAGGTCATGTCTGATGCCTGAGAGCATTGGGGCCAGTGATGAGGAGATCTGCCGGATCATCCATGAGGAGGTGGCTGCGGCCATCAGGGCGGAGATACCAGAGATGTTCGGGTCTATTAAGACCACGTTGATTGAGACCTTTGACGAGCGTTATGTCGCTCTTTCTGAGGCTGCTGTTGCAGCGGCCACCGCAGCTATTGCTGCCGCAGGGTGGTGATGCGTTGCTGTTCTGAGAGTTTAGTAACACAAAACCGCCAGAGTTTGATGGGACCTAGGATCCGGTGGTGGCTATGAGATGGATTTCTGACATAGAGGGATGTTTCTTCACTTGCTCATCTCCTGAGCATTTGAAGGTTTGGTTCGCGCTGAACCAGCTTCGCTTGGGAGCGAAGGACTGGTGGAAGTTTGTGACGGCACACTTTACGCCTGCTGAGCTTGTGGCAGTGACCTAGGAGAGGTTCACTGCCATGTTCCGAGATGAGTACGTTCTCCAGGTGGAGAGGGAGCGTTTGGCCCAGAAGTTTCTGACCCTCAAGCAGGGTACTAAGTCTGTTACGAAGATTACCAGGATGTTCCATGAGAGGGCGATGTTCTGCCCTGAGCACGTGTCCACTGAGCAGGCACGTATGAGCCGATATTTGAGTATCTTGAGGTGAGACATTCGGGAGTTCGCGGCGAAATCCTCGTACCGGACATTTTCCGAGCTTCAAGCAAATGCCCGGAAGAGGGAGATTGAGCTAGAGACTCAGGCCAGCCCGCTGATCCCAAACCAGGGAGCCAGAAGGGCCGCACTTGTGGGAGGTGCGGCAAGGGTCATGATGGAGTCTGTAGAGTGGGATCTTGCTACAAGTGTGGCAAGGAGGGACATATGGCCAAGGACTGCCCCAAGGGGTTTGCGGTGTGTTTCCACTGCAACCAGAGCGGACACCGGAAGGCAGAGTGTCTGCAATTGCGAGGATCATCTCAGGGAGCACCTCAGGGATCCGCCCCTGCCGCCATCAGAGCTACAGAGATTCGGCCGGTGAAGGCCGAGGCGCCGAGAGCACGAGGGAGAGCTTTTCAGCTGACCGCGGAGGAGGTCCGCGTAGCACCCGATGTCGTGGCTGGTATGTATTCTTTCATGTATTTATTTTGATGTTGATATATTATGCTTATGTTATGTTATGCGTAGGTACTTTTCTTGTGAATTATGTACCTGCCTTGGTGTTATTTGACTCGGGGGCGAGTCGGTCTTTTGTATCTTTGGCTTTTAGTCAGCATATCAGTGTTAGTCGTGAGGCGTTGAGTCAGCCTCTGAGAGTTTCCATAGCTGACGAGAGGGTGATATATGCCACGGAGATTCTCCGAGGGTGCGTAGTCTAGATTTTCGGTGTTGAGTTCCCGATTGATCTGGTTCCTATTTCGATGGGTGATGTCTGTGTCATTGTGGGCATGGATTGGTTGAGCAGATTTGGTGCGGTTATCGACTGCGAGCGATAGCTGGTGACCATACGAGACCCTAGTGGGGGAGTTCTTGCGGTGTATGGCGAGGGTACACGTTCTGGATCAGCGTTTTGTTCGGCCGCTAGGGCGAGGCAGTGTCTACAGCAGGGATGTAAGGGTTTTGTGGCGTATATGATGGATACGCGGGTGGATTCCGAGAGACTGAGGTCGGTTGAGGAGGTTCCGGTAGTGCGTGAGTTCCCGGATGTTTTTCCTGAGGAGTTGCCGGGTGTGCCTCTTGTGAGGCAAGTGGAGTTCAGTATCGATTTGGTGCCGGGGGCCGCGCCTATCGCTAAGGTGCCTTATCTCCTTGCACCTCCAGAGATGCAAGAGTTATCCTCGCAGCTTCAGGAGCTGCTGGGGAAGGGGTTTATTCGGCCGACCAGCGCGCCGTGGGGAGCACCTATCATGTTTGTCAAGAAGAAGGATGGTTCACACCGGATGTGCATTGATTACTGGGAGTTGAACAAGCTGACGGTCAAGAACCGTTACCCATTGCCAAGGATCGACGATTTGTTCGATTAGTTACAGGGAGCATCTTGGTTCTCCAAGATCGATTTGAGGTCTGGATATCATCAGGTGAGGGTGCGAGATGAGGACGTCCAGAAGACAGCGTTCAGGACGCGTTATGGGCATTACGAGTTTGTGGTGATGCCTTTCGGGCTCACCAATGCCCCGGCAGTGTTCATGGATCTCATGAACCAAGTGTGCAGGCCGATGCTGGATCGGTCAGTGATTGTATTTATCGACGACATTTTGGTATACTCGAGATCTAGAGAGCAGCATGAGGAGCATTTGAGGGAGATCCTCGGAGTTCTAAGATCGGAGAGGCTTTATGCCAAATTCTCCAAGTGTGATTTCTGGTTGCGAGAGGTCCAGTTCCTAGGGCATCTCGTTAACCAGAAAGGGATATTGGTCGACCCGGCCAAAGTTGAGGCAGTGATGAGTTGGGAGGTGCCGAGGTCAACCTCCGAGATCAAGAGTTTCTTAGGGTTGGCAGGTTATTATCGGAGATTTATCAAGGATTTCTCTAAGATCGCAGTGCCACTCACTAGGTTGACCCGGAAGGGTGTCGCTTTTTCATGGGGCCTCGAGCAGCAGGCCTCCTTTGAGACGCTTCGTCAAAGGTTATGCGAAGCCCCGGTGTTAGCCCTCCCGGAGGGGATGGAGGACTTTGTGGTATACTGTGATGCATCGATTTTGGGGTTGGGAGCGGTGCTGATGCAAAGAGGGCATGTGATAGCATATGTATCGAGGCAGCTGAAGCCTCATGAGACGAGATATCCCACCCATGATCTAGAGTTGGGGGCAGTGGTGTTCGCCCTCAAGATTTGGCGTCACTACCTGTATGGGGTTCGGTGTACGATATATACGGACCATAAGAGTTTGAAATATTTGATGGATCAGCCCAACCTAAATATGCGACAGAGAAGGTGGTTGGATGTGGTCAAGGATTATGATTGTGAGATCCTGTACCACCCAGGCAAGGCTAATGTTGTAGCTGATGCACTGAGCCGCAGGGTGGAGAGCACCCCGCTGCGGGATGTATGTTTGAGATTGACCGTGATAGCTCCAGTGTTGGACGCCATTCGTGGGGCACAGGCCGAGGCTGTGCAACCTGAGATGCAGAAGAAAGAGCGGGATGTTGGTTTGGTTTCAGAGTTCGTTACCGATGGTCGGGGCTTATGACATTTCAGGGGCGTATCTGGGTGCCGTTTGTGGGAGGAACGTGTGGCATTTTGATGGAAGAGGCTCATCGGTCGAAGTTTTTGATCCATCCTGGGGCCACTAAGATGTATTTGGACCTGAGGAAAGAGTATTGATGGCCCTGTATGAAGAGGGATGTTGCGTGGTTTGTTGAGAGGTGCTTGACCTGCCGTAGGGTTAAGGCCGAGCACCAGAGGCCGCATGGTAAGTTGCAGCCGTTGGAGGTTCCCGAATGGAAGTGGGAACAGGTCACCATGGATTTTATCACCAAATTGCCAAGGACTACCAGGGGAGTTGATGCAATTTGGGTAATTGTGGATAGGTTGACGAAGAGCGCTCACTTTCTTGCTATCAGCGAGAGTTCTTTAGCAGAGAAATTGGCAGAAGTGTACGTGAGGGAAGTGGTATCTCGGCATGGGGTGCCGATCTCGATTGTTTCAGACCGTGATGTGCGATTCACTTCCAGATTCTGGAAGAAGTTTCATGAGGAGTTGGGTACTAGGCTGCATTTTAGTACCACATATCACCCCAGACAGACGGACAGAGTGAGCGGACGATTCAGATGCTCGAGGACATGCTCCGGGCATGTGTGTTGGATTTCGGGGGAAGTTTGGGATACGTATTTGCCCTTGGCAGAGTTTTCCGACACAACAGCCATCATTCGAGCATTGGTATGCCGCCCTTTGAGCTGTTGTATGGGAGGAGGTGTCGGACCCCCATTTGTTGGGGAGAGGTTGGACAGCGTGTGATGGGTAGTATGGAGATCGCGCTTCAGACGACAGAGCAGATCCAACAGGTCAGGCAGAGGTTGTTGACCACTTAGAGTCGTCAGAAGAGCTGTGCAGACAGACGCCAGTCCGAGCTTGAGTTTCAGGTCGGCGACCTTGTACTCCTGAAGGTCTCCCCTTGGAAAGGAGTGATTCGATTCAGGAAGAGGGGCAAGTTGGGGCCCCGATATATTGGTCCATTCCGAGTGATCGCAAGGGTAGGCCGGGTAGCCTATCGTTTGGACTTGCCAGCAGAGTTGGGGCAGATTCACGACACTTTCCATGTGTCGCAATTGCGGAAGTGTAAAGCCAATGAGTTGGCAGTGGTTCCATTGGAGGATATTCAGGTGGATGTGAGCCTGAATTATGCAGAGAGACCAGTGGCAATCAGGGATCGGAAAATCAAGGTTCTGAGGAACAAGGAGGTACCCTTAGTTTTGGTTCAGTGGCAACATCGGAAAGGGTCCGATATGACTTGGGAGCCGGAGCGTGAGATGCGCGAAGAACATCCGGAGTTATTTGCAGAGCGAGACTTCGAGGACGAAGTCTAGTTCTAGTGGGGGAGAGTTGTAACAGCCCGAATTCCCAGGTATTATTCATTCTTATATTTTTGGCATTTTGTAAGGATACTCGGGGAGTTGGAGCTCAGACTCGCCGAGTAGGATCGCGGTTTGGTCACGGGTTCGCGCCTGGACTTGGCGAGTCTAAGGAGTGGACTCGGCGAGTCCACGCTGTTTAATGAAACCCTAAATCCCCGGGTTTGGAGCCTATTTAAGGGCACTTATAGCCTCCCATTGTGGCTACCAGTCCCTTGAGAGAACCCTAAGAGAGCTAACTCGTTTTGGGAGAGAAGAAGTCACTTTTGGGCCTTTGTATTCCTTGTTTAGCAAGAAGAAGATGGCAAGAGCAAGGAGGAGGTGAGATTCTAGCAGATCCAGAGTCCAGAGGCTTCATTTTGAGGTAATGATTCGAATCTCCTTCAGTTTTAGGGTTGATCTTTAGAGTTAGGGTTTTATAACCCCTTTGAAGAGTGATTATGTGAAGCAAATGGTCCCTCTTCGAGTTTGTGCCTTGGATCTGGACTCAAAGAGGTCCAGAGACCTTAACCCTTGGGGCTTTTTGGGTTATTATGGAGTTATTAGACCAAGGTGGTCATTTTTGGGACCAAATCATCTTTTGATGCCTTGTGGGGGTTATACAAGCATCAAGTTCCAAACTTTACATGACATTCATGCTTGGGGAGACTAGTTCTATGGTTTGGGAAAGCAGATCTGACCTCAGAAGGTCAATAGAGTTTGTGCATGGCATGAACTCGCCGAGTCGTTCTTGAGACTCGGCGAGTAGGGTTGGTGTTTCACGTAAAGTGTTCATCGAGTGGACTTGCCGGGTTGGGGGTTGACCCAGTGAGTCAGGGAGAGTCATTAGGGGGCTGAGTCAAGCCTGAAGTCGCTGAGTTGTTATTGAGACTCGGCGAGTTGAGTCGTGGTGGTCCCACGATTCATGCCAGGTGGAACTTGTCGAGTCAGGGAAGCACTCGATGTGTCAAGGGAGGATTCTAGGGAGTCAGTGAACACGTATAGACTCGCCGAGTCGCTCTAGTGCACTCGCCGAGTCCGGTCAAAGTTGACCGTTGACCGTTGACCAGAGTTGACCAGTGTTGACTTGATAGGGGTAGTCAACCTTAGTTGTGAAAGTGTTAATTAGAGATATATTGTGTTATAGGAGGATTATAGCTCGGAGGATCGGGCGCGAGTGATTTCCGGGATTTTGCGAGTTATCGAGACACGCGAGGTGAGTCTTCTCACTATACTTTACCTTGAGTAGGTAATCAGAGTTATGTGACAGAGTATTTGTATGCTATATGTATGATATGTGTTGTACTTCATTATTTCTATGTGATTTATGCTGTGCATGTTTATAGAGTTGGAACCGGAAGGTTCCCAGAGTTAGAACCAAAGGGTTCACAGAGTAGGGTCTACGGACCCACAAAGTTATAGCCTCGAGTGGCTAATATGTGTTATGCGTGGTATTTTGGGGAACTCACTAAGCTTTATGCTTACAGTGTTGGTGTTATTTGTTTCAGGTACTAGTGATGACCGTGGGAAGGCGCCGACTTGATCAGTACACACACATGGGATTTTTATGATATGTGATCTTGGGATTCTTTGTATGACATGGATTGGAGTTTTAAACGTTGATGTTTTATGAAAATTAAATGAATATGTTTTTATATTATGCGAAAAATTATTTTGAAATTTACGGTGTTGCACAACTTCTTAGACCTCTACAACCAACTCATGACAGTCTTACTTCATATCTACTTCCAACATATGACTGACTGTGGATAATTTGAATAATATGTGAAACAACATAAATATTCTGGAAGTCAAAACATGCAAAAGAAATAATAGTAAACGATTGATAAAATATAGTAACACTTTACTCATAAATAAACACAACTTTTATTCATCATCAAATGTCAATTACATTTTACAAATTTCAAAATTATCTAACTGCTAAAACTAATATCATCCTTCAGCCCTATGCTCCTAGCATATTGGAGATGCTTAACCCTACCCAGTCCCTTCGTGAGGGGATCTGCCGAGTTCTCATCTGATGATACCCTCTTTGCCACAAGGAGTCCTTCTTCTATACGATGTCTGATGAAATGATATTTTCGGTCAATGTGTCTGGATCTCCCATGATCCCTTGGTTCCTTTGCTAAGGCAACTGCACTTTCACTATCACTGAAAATCTCTATGGGCTCTGATATAGCTGGTACAACTCCAAGGTCTCCAATGAAGTTCCTTAGCCACGTAGCCTCTTTTGCCGCCTCGCTTGCTGCTATATACTCTGATTCGCAAGTTGAATAAGCCACTGTCTCCTGCTTGGAAATTTTCCAAGAAATTGCTCCTCCATTTAAGGTAAAGACCCAGCCCGACTGAGAGCGGAAATTACCCCTACCAGTCTGGAAGCTAGCGTCACTGTACCCTACAAATCTCAAGTCATCTCTCCCACCGAGGGTAAGGACCCAGTCCTTAGTCCTTCGTAGGTACTTGAGAATGTTCTTTACCGCTGTCCAGTGAGCCTTACCAGGATTCCCCTGATACCTGTTAACCATGCTTAAAGCAAAGGCTACATCAGGACGAGTACAGGTCATAGCATACATGATCGAGCCTACTGCCGAAGCATAAGGTATCCGACTCATTTCTGCTATCTCGTCCTCAGTACTCGGGCTCTGAGTCCTACTCAGTCTAGTGTTACTCTGGATGGGTAACTCTCCTTTCTTGGAATCTTGCATGCTGAATCTCTTCAATACCTTGTCCAAGTATGTACTCTGACTAAGTCCAATTAGTCTTTTACTCCGATTTCTCAAGATCCTTATCCCTAGGATATAGGCAGCTTCTCCTAGGTCCTTCATAGCAAAACACTTCCCAAGCCAGGACTTAACTTCCTGCAGAGTTGGGATGTCATTTATTATGAGTACTATGTCATCCACATACAGTACCAAAAAACTAACTATACTCCCTCTAGCCTTGACATATACTCATGATTCATCTTCACTCCTAGAAAAGCCAAATTCCTTGACTTTCTCATCAAGGCAAAGATTCCATCTGCGAGGTGCTTGCTTTAATCCATAGATGGATTTCTCAAGCTTACACACTCTATTAGGGTACTCTGTGCTGATAAAACCCTCTAGCTGATTCATGTAAACATCCTCAGCCAACTTTCCATTAAGGAAAGCGGTTTTGACATCCATTTGCCATCTTTCATAGTCATGAAATGCAGCTATGGCTCACAATATCCTAATAGACTTAATCTTGGATAATGGGGAAAAGGTCTCATCATAATCCACTCTAGGAGTTTGAGAGAAGCCTTTTGCTACCAGTCTAGCCTTATAAGTGTGTACATTACCATCCATGTCGGTCTTCTTCTTGAAGATCCATTTGCACCCAACTGTCTTACGGCCTGGCACATTGTCAACCAAGTTCCAAACTTGATTGTCACACATGGATTGTATCTCGCTTTCCATTGCCTCTTTCCATTTAGCAGACTCAGGGCCTGCCATGGCTTCCGCATAGCTGTTAGGTTCATCTAGACCTACTAGTGTCTCATCACTAATAAGTGTCTCACCATCCGCAGTAATATGAAAACCATAGTAATGCTCAGGTACATTCCTAACCCTTGTGGAACGCCTCAGAGGTACAACTGGAGGTATAATTGGATCAACAGGAGGTTCCTCCTCAAGTTGACTGCTAGGGTTTGAGGTTCCTTCACCACTTGACTCTTGAAGTTCTTCAAGGTCAATTTGCCTCCCACTGTCTCCTTGGCTTATGAACTGTCTCTCTCGAAAGACATCCCTTCTTGCTACAAAGACCACATTCTCACTAGGTCTGTAGAAGAGGTAACCAAATGATTTTTGTGGGTAGCCGATGAAAATACACTTCTCGCTTCGAGGTTCGAGCTTGTCATAAGTCTCGTGTCTCACGAAAGCCTCGCAACCTCAAACTTTGATGTGGGCTAGACTAGGAAATTTTCCAGTCCACATCTCATGAGGTGTTTTGTAAACCTTCTTTGTAGGGACCAGGTTAAGGATATGGGTGGTAGTCTCTAAGGCATACCCCCAAAATGAGATTGGTAGCATAGCTCGACTCGTCATGGAACGAACCATGTCCAATAAGGTTCGATTACGCCTCTCAGCTACACCATTCAACTGTGGTGTCTTGGGAGGTGTCAATTGTGAGACAATCCCACATTCCCTTAAATAATCGAGGAACTCAGTATTAAGATACTCACCACCATGATTGGATCGAAGCATCTTAATGTTCCTACCCAATTGATTCTCGACTTTCCTGTTTAAATTCCTTAAACTTTTCAAAAGTCTCTCACTTATGCTTGATTAAGTAGACATATCCATATCTACTGTAATCATCCGTGAAAGTCACATAATAACGATTGGCATCCCTTGTGGCATGTTTGAAGGGTCCACACACATCTGTGTGTACAAGGTCCAACAAACCTTCACCCCTCTCACAAGAACCAGTGAAGGGTGACTTTGTCATTTTTCCAAGTAAGCAGGATGCGCAACTATCATCTGATTTGAGGTCAAATGACTCCAAGACTCCATCCTTTTGGAGTTGGCCTATCTGTTTCTTGCTTATATGTCCAAGACGACAATGCCATAATGATGCTTTATCCAAGTTATTATCATTAGTAGAATCAATACACGTTACATTATTTCCTAATTTATCTACAACATACACAACTTCATACACACCATCACAAGGTAATGCTTTAAAATAAAACACATTATTATAGAAAGCATTTATTCCACCAGTTTCATTATCAAAAGAAAAGGTAAAACCTTGTTTATACAAAGCATGAAAGGAAATAACATTTCTTGCCATTTATGGCGAATAACAACATTTATTCAAATCTAAAGTAAATCCACTACTAAGCAACAAAGTATAACCTCCAATCTTGGTGACAGGTGAAACTTTCCTATTCTCCATGATCAAGTTTATCTTTCCACGCTCCACATTATCACATCTTCTTAGTCCCTGCATTTCAGAACAAATATGAATACCGCAACTGGTATCAAGGACCCAAGAGTTAGAATATAGTGAATTATTAGATGAGATAGTGTAAATACCTGCATGGTTGGGTTTAACTTTCCCATCCTTCAAATCTTGCTGGTACTTTGGACAGTTACGCTTCCAGTGCGCCTTTTCGTGGCAGTAGAAGCATTCAGCCTCTTTGGGATCAGAAGAAGGTGTAATGAAACCTTTCTTTGTTCCACTAGAAGAGGAGCCATCAAGAGTCTTACCCTTGGTACCCTTCGAAGGATTCTTTCTCTTCTTCCCTCTACCTTTCCCGATTGCCAGGACAGGTGCTGAGTTTGGAGTAGTAATGGGAGTGGTCACAACCGACATACCTTTAAGACCTGATTCTGCGGTCTTTAGGAGTCCCTGAAGTTTGCTAAGTGTAACTTCCTCCTTATTCATGTGGTATGTCATGTGGAATTGATCATAACAAGAAGATAAGGAGTGCAAAATAATATCTATTGCTAACTCCTCAGGGAAGTTCACATTCAACTTCATTAAACAATCCACATACCTTTGCATTTCCTGCATGTGGTTTGCGATGGGTTCACCATCTTTCATTCCGGTTGTGATCATAGAGGAGATGATTTCATATCGCTCTTGACGAGCACTCTGATGGTAGCGTTCCATCAAATCCTGGCGCATCTCAAAAGGATAGTAGTCCTCATAGGACTTTTGGAGCTCGGCTGTCATGGTGGCGATCATGATGCATGCCACTTTGGTGGCATCTCTTTCATGAACCTCATATTCAGCAAGCTCCTCAGGAGTAGCAGTTGGCTCAGGCACCTTGAGCTCCTTGTCAAGAACATATTCCTTGTTCTCGTAACGAGTGACCATCCTGATGTTTCTGATCTAATCAGTAAAGTTGGATCCATCAAAGATGAGTCTTCCACAAAGGTTCATGAGAGAGAAGGAGCCAGTAGGGTTTGAGCTAGGAGTAGAATTATTGGAAGACATCTGAAGAGAAGAAAGATAAGTTTAGTTTAGATATATAGATAGTCCTTAATAAAACACCCAAATGTAATATTAAGGCTAGGATCCAATCACAATATATTATAACCTAGAAGAGGGATGTCGTAATCCAAGTTATAACATATTTGAAAGATAGGTGAATGACGATTCATCAATTTCCACCATGAAAACGAAATATAAATTATTAGGTTTTATTTGGCTTTTAGAAATTCCTAGATTCTTTGAGATTCATTGAACTTTTCAATGGCATGTTTCAATCTAGAGTGTGCCCTTCATGTTTTGTGACTGGGATACCGAGGATCACAAAACAAGGTGTGAAGTAACCATGCAAATTACTTGGTACCCTTAATGTTTTTCACTTAATCGTTGTGCCGGTAAACCACACGCGCTCCTTCCGACCTCATGAAAAACCTTAAGTCACCCTTTGCCTTCCATGTTCAGTCTTAGTGTGCCGGTAAACCACACACGCTCCACCAACGACTTAAACAAGGTGCAAAGTGTAATTTCATGGATTAGCACCTTATTCACATTTTTCCTAAAGTAACTAAGATTGGGAATTTATAAAACATTTAGTTACTTTATAATAATCATTATACTTTTAATGAGAATTTTTTTTTAAGTCCTTGTCTTACCCGTTCGGCTAACGACCCTCCACCAGTCAAGCAAGTGGTGGGTGAGAGTGGAGACCGATTAAGTTGTCATTTTATAGGCAACAACCTTATACCCACCTTATAGACCGACTTCGTGAATGACACGTACTAGAGGTAAGACGACTTTGTTCTTATACATACATACATACATACATATATATATATATATATATATATATATATATATATATATATATATATATATATATATATATATATATATATATATGAAGAGGCCTTTAGATCAATCGATATATCAAACAATGACGATAAATAAGAACAAGAGCAATTCACGAAGAAAAACTTTCACTAAGAAAGATAATCTCACAAAGAGATTATGGTGTGCACAAAGCAGAGATTAGGGTTTGTGAAAGGCGTAACCATTCACAAACCTGTACAAGATAATATATACGGCTATTCTAGACAATCCCTACAATTCAGGGATACGCTAGCTAATTAATCAAGATAACTAAGGAAACACGATAACTACAAGATTTGTTAGAATGCACTGAACAAACTAAACTAATACAAACTGAGCAGTTACACGCTGGTGCTGATGCTGAGATACGTGCTGACGCTGAGTCTGTTTTAAACATTATCATATTTCAAGGTTTGACCTTACAATCTCCCCCAATATGATGATGTTCAAAACAAACTAAATTAAGACACCTCTGGAAAAAAATTCTTCATACTCAGCTTCAGCTTCAATTTTGACTGGCCAGTAAGGACTGTCCAGCAACTCCTGTCTTCTGTTCAGCAGCTCCATGGCAATAAGAATGTGAAATTCTCCGGATAGATTTTGATGACTCATGCACATTTGCCTTAGGCCAACAAGGTGAGTGGTTGGAGCTTTTGGGATCTCAGTAGTTCGCTGAAAGCACATCCTCCAATTTTTATCAAGATAGAACATCCCGTGTTCAGGAGCTGAGATGAATTGATGCTGAACCGGATCAACACTGAGAGGAAGTGAATTATTAATTTCACCAGCACCAAAGTCTAGAACCAATATATCTTCACCATCAACATGAAACTTGGTTCTTCGCGATCTAGGAACTGACGACCTTTGGCCTTGATGCTGAGGTCGTTCTTTAGGAACAAGATCCAAATGCTGAACTTTCTTGATCAGCAGATGAAGAGCACAAGTCAGTTCTGAAGAGTGAGCTGAGGTTTGCTTGGATGCTAGATCGAGCAGTTCCATCCATTCCGAATATCTGTATCTGATCAGCTCATCCCTCTTGACAACTTCAGTATATGAATGCTGAGGACCTTGACGAGTGATCAACAACGTAAGGATTTTCTCGTTTCGAGGTTTGGAAGCTTTGACTTTGATGATCTTATCACCACACATTCGCCGATTAAGAACATCTTCAAATCTCTTTCGATCAATCCGGTCAAGAACACTGTCAGTCTTAGGCTTACTAGAGCCAGGAGGAGGTTGAGAAGACTGAGCCTTGGACTGAAATTCCAGGAACTTCTGCATCTGAGCTTCAAAAGATCCCTTGGCCTGAAGTTTGTGCTGAATAAGAGATTCATCAGCTTGAGTAATGTTCTTTAGAAGCTGAGCTCGATTGGCTTCATCAAGAATTTGCTTGACTTGATCAGGGGACATGTTCCATTCAGCGGCAAGATTTGAAATACTGACAATGGACTTGGGTTTCTTCACAGTCAGAGAAGTATCAGTTTGAGAATGATCCAAGTCAGTATCTACTACCTTAAGCTTTTGAGATAGCGGATGAGATTCTTCACTGGCAACATCCGAATCCTCTCCTTGGACCGGAAAGATGGGATCAGCAACATGATCGGCTAATATTGGATGAGATTCTTCAAGGTCATCTGAACTTTCTTGTTGAACTGGAATAAGAGGATCAATGAAGTTCATATCAAGAATTTGACATTCATCATCAGGTTCATCATGCTCTTCATCATGCTCACTATCTTCAAACAATTTTTCAGTAGCTGCTGGACTATTATGCCCCGCAGAATCAGATTCAGGAATGGGCTTGGGTGATTCAGGCTGAATGATAGTGTTGACAGCAGGTTCTGTGTCTTTATCATTTCGTTCACTATCAGCATGAGCATTTGGTTCACCATCAGCATCAGCATCATCATCAGTATCTCCCCCTTTTTGAGCATCATCAGATTTGGGACTAGAGGGTGGAGTAAGTAAAAGAACCTCCTTTATTTGTTGAACATCGGCCTCAATACGAAGTAGACGCTGACTCATGTCCCAAGTCAGCGTCATCAGTTCAGAAAATGCTGAAGCGGGAATTTGAATCATTGAGGAACCTGGGGCAACTGGAGAGCTAGGTTGCATCCTTGGAGAAAAGTGGTGAGCTGCTGGTGACGGATGCTCCCCCTGTGAGGGATGCTCCCCCTGCGAGGGATGCTCCCCCTGAGATGGTTGCTCCCCCTGATGCATGGAATCCTTTGGTGCTGAGGAAGCTTTGCCAGTATCCGAGATGATGTGATGAGAAAGTTGAGGGGATAAATGACCATCATCAGGATGTTCAACCTCTTGATCAGCATGATCAATATGATTACCATCAGCACTTCCTTCATCAGTGTCAGCAGTGAGAGAAGGCACAGTGTATGGATTTGCAATCCATTCTCTCATCCTATCGGAGATTCCAATGTCAGTATCCAAAGGATCATCCTGATACATACGAACGGACATTCGAGGGCATTGGATTGGATTCCCAGAGTGAGAAAAGTAGTCTGCAGCGAAGAATTTTTCGAACACCAGGGCAATCCAGCGTGGAAACGGAACATGATCAGCGCGCACATTTGCACGAAGAAGCTGAACAAGCTGATCAAAGAATAGAGCCCCATAATCCAGTCTTTTGTTGAGAAGAAGGGAGCAGACGACTTGTTGCTCATAATTGCTCAATTGATCACCACTGCGAGACTTGTGACCCACACATTTGCATAGAGCACCAGTGAAAAATTTCCAACCTGGGGTCATGCACTGATGCAAAATAAGAGCTGATCGAGTACCAGCCTTTGAGTGATCATAACCCAGTTGATCAAACATCCGTTTACACCTTTCAATAGTTGGAGGTTCAGAGAAAGGTTCGAAAATTGGTAACCTTAAAGCAACACTGAGAAGTTCTGCGGTGATGAAGACAGAGTGTCTTCCATGGCCAATGGTTTCGGTGATGGCATTGTTTTCTTCATTAACGGTTGCAGTATAGTAGAACTCACATACTTGTTCAGGGAAGAACTCAGACGGGACATCACTGATTGCATATCGTAGACGGCAAGAAGCTAAGAAATTGACAAAATCATCGAGTCCAAGACCTCGATGAACCTCTGGAATGTCAGGGTTGAAGACGACATTAGTTGCCTTGATGTGAAGTGGAAGTGGCGGAGAGTTTGGGGCAGGAACGACCCTTCGAGAGGTTGAGGAGTATGTGAACAGAGATGCCGCCATTGGAGAGTATTTTAGAATTCTAGGGTTTTTGAGAAAAGTTCAAAGTTGTGGAAGGAAAAGTTAAACCAAGGGAGAGAGAGGTTTAAATATGGAATGAAAAGGGGTTTTTTAAAAAGGTAATGATTATCTTCATTAAAAAGGTGATGATTATCTTCATTAAGAATAACGGCGCATCGTAACAACCTGTCAGAGTAGAAAATAGCCGTTGACTGAAGGTGAAACGTCAATCAGTGTTGCGGAAGCGCTGAGATCAGTGTTACAGAAGTTACATGCTGAAAAATATTTCTCCGTCAATTCAAGGTACAGCTTGCTTAATCGGGGCTAGCAAGTAGGTTGGTGCGTGTGATAGATACTAGTTACATTATCTAACCATCGGCACAGAGTGTTGTGACTTTATCAGTGAGTGGTTTATCTTACTGAATCATTAAACACTGAATAAGAGGAGGGTAAAGAAGGGATTGTTGCGTGTGATAAACCTTGGTGTTTTGGTCTAACCATCGGCAAGGATTTTTAGACTCTCATCAGTGTGTGTTTTGGCACACTGAATCATAGAATCAGTGTAAAATTGGTAAGAAGGGATAGTTGCGTGTGATAGATCTTGGTGTTTTGATCTAACCATCGGCAAAGATTTTTTAGATTCTCATCAGTGTGTGTTTTGGCACACTGAATCATAGAATCAGTGTAAGATGGGTAAGAAGGGGTAGTTGCGTGTGATAGATCTTGGTGTTTTGATCTAACCATCGGCAAGGAGTTTCAAGTTGTTATCAGTGTATGGTTTAATACAGTGAATCATTCAACTTTTATTTAGAAGACTTGAAGAAGAGATAATGATAAGAAATCAAACCAAGGTGCTCAGTAGCAAATATCATCAGTATGTCATCATCAGCACAATGTATATCAGCTTATAAGACAATATCAAACATTAGCACAATTAAACAACAAAATTAATTACAAGGAAATCATTCCCAGTTCTCTGATAATGTAAGCAGTTGATTGAGAATCTAGTGCCTTTGTGAAGATATCAGCAAGTTGCTCCGAAGTCTTGACATGTTCAAGAACAACTTTTCCCTTTTCAACATTATCTCTGATGAAGTGATGTCTAATTTCGATATGCTTTGTCTTCGAGTGCTGAACAGGATTTTGTGTGATCTGAATGGCACTGGTGTTGTAACAATATATGGGAGTCTTTGAGAACTTGAATCCATAGTCGAGAAGCTGATTTTGAATCCATAAGAGCTGAGCACAACATCTTCCAGCGGCAACATACTCAGCTTCTGCAGTTGAGATGGCTACTGATGTTTGCTTCTTGCTAGACCAGCTGATGAGACGATTGCCAAGGAAGTGACATCCACCAGATGTACTCTTTTTGTCTAAATTGCATCCTGCATAATTTGAGTCAGTGTATCCATAAAGTTCAAATGCTGAGTCGCGAGGATACCACAGAGCAAGGTTTTGAGTTCCCTTCAAGTATCGAAAAATACGTTTGACAGCCATGAGGTGAGATTCTTTGGGATTAGCTTGGAATCGAGCACAGAGATTTGTTCCAAACATGATATTAGGACGACTTGCTGTGAGATATAAGAGAGATCCAATCATTCCTCGATACAGAGAGTGATTGACATCAGTTCCAGTTGGATCAGCGTGTATCTTATCAGTCTTAGACACTGGGGTAGAGGCTGGTTTGCAGTCACTGAGAGAATACTTAACAAGCATGTCAGAAATATATTTACTTTGGCAAATGGAAATACCTGTCTTTTGTTGCTGAACTTCAAGACCTAAGAAAAAGGTCATCTTCCCCATCATGCTCATTTCGAACCTTTGAGACATGATTTCTGCAAATTCCTTGCTCAGTGTCTCATTTGGAGAGCCAAAAATGATGTCATCGACATAAAATTGAACAAGCACCATGTCTGAGCCTTTGTTTTTGATGAAGAGAGTATTGTCGATTGCTCCTCGTCTGTATCCATTTTCAACCAGATACGATGTCAGTGTCTCATACCAAGCCCTGGGAGCTTGCTTCAGTCCATAAACAGCTTTGTCTAACCGGTACACGTAATCAGGATGATCTTTGTCCACAAAGCCGGGGGGCTGATTTAGGAATACTTCTTCTTCTAACACACCATGAAGGAATGTTGTTTTCACATCCATCTGATAGACAATGAAGTTCATGTAGGATGCGTATGCGAGAAATAGTCTGATAGCTTCAATACGAGCAACTGGAGCAAAAGTTTCCCCGTAGTCGATGGATTCAATTTGAGTAAACCCTTGAGCTACAAGCCTTGCCTTGTTGCGAGTGATGATTCCATCTTTATCAACCTTGTTACGATAGACCCAGCGAGTTCCAGTGATAGTCTTCCTGGATGGTCTTGGGACAAGAGTCCAAACTTTGTGCCTTTCAAACTCATTCAGTTCTTCTTGCATGGCTTTGATCCAATCAGCATCTTGAAGAGCTGTGTGTACTTTGTCAGGTAAGATCATTGAAACAAAGTTAACATACATGCAAAAGTTATTAAGTACACTAGATCTGGTTCGGACACCATCATGAATATTCCCTATAATTCGATCAACGGGATGATCTCGATGTTCAATGACTGATGCTGATTTCGGAGAGATTGACACTGACACATTATCAGTTTCAGGAGAGTCTTCAGCTTCAAGGGTTTCATCAGCACCTAATGAATTATCTGCTGATGTGGTTGCAGTATCTTGATTCAAGGAACATGGAACTAGAATGATAGGATCAGAGGAATCAGTCTTATCTCCAGCAGAAGGTGCTTCGTCGAATGGACAAGAGAGAAGTTCTTGAAAAATAGAAGGAGAATGAGTGACTTTTTCATCAGTGTATGATTCCTCATCAAACTTCACATGAATGGATTCTTCAACACATTGCCTGTTCACATGAAAAACATGAAAAGCCTTTGAAATAGATGAGTACCCAACAAAAATACCTTTATCAGCCTTAGGTTCAAACTTGGATCTTGGGTCACGCTGATTTAGAATATAACAAATGCATCCGAACACATGAAAAAAGGATACGTCTGGTATTCGATCTTTCAGCATTTCATATGGAGTCTTCTTGTGAATCCTATGAATTAGAGATCGATTCTGAGTAAAACATGCTGTATTGACAGCTTCAGCCCAAAACGACATAGGAAGACCAGCATGGATCATCAAAGTCCTTCCTGCCTCAATCAGTGTTCTATTTCCTCGTTCAGCAACACCATTTTGCTGAGGAGTACGAGGAGCTGAGAAGTTTTGTCCAATTCCTTTATGATCACAAAATTCTTCAAGAGTTGAGTTTCGGAACTCAGTACCATGATCACTTCTTAGTTGCTTAACTGGAATAAGAGGATCAATGAAGTTCATATCAAGAATTTGACATTCATCATCAGGTTCATCATGCTCTTCATCATGCTCACTATCTTCAAACAATTTTTCAGTAGCTGCTGGACTATTTTGCCCCGCAGAATCAGATTCAGGAATGGGCTTGGGTGATTCAGGGGGAGATACTGATATACTGGAACATGACTTGGGTTTGAAAGAGGACTTGGTTTGTTTTCCTTGTTCACAAGCTGAGCACATCTTGTCTTTCACAACGCTGAATTTTGGGAGCCCTCTAACTAGGTCTTGATTGGATATCTTGGATAGATTTTTGAAGTTCAGATGAGAAAACCTTTTGTGCCAAATCCAGCTAAGATTCGTCTGAGACTTTGTAAAGAAACATTGCATCAGTGCCTTTTCACTTGAGAACATGTCAAGAACATATATATCATCTTTTCTACTTGCTGAGAGTACG